>NW_028261387.1:1422500-1767500 GCF_051295495.1 Thamnophis sirtalis
AAATTTATTTCATTATTTGCAACACTTTTTGTAGTATATACACAATCTTCAAATTACGATAACAGGAGGGATCAGAAGTTCCATTGCTAAGTGATGTGGTTGTTAAGTGAATCTTGCCCAATTTTCTGATTTTTTTTCCCCCCATGGTTTTGAACTGAATCATTTGGTTTGCTTGTTGGAAGCCAGCTGGAAATGATTATTATAACCCTGGAATGCTGAAATTGTATAAAATATGGGCCAAACATGCAAATCACAATCATGTGACTGCAGGGATGCTGGGACTTTTATAAGTGCAAGAACCAGTCGAAAGTCCCCTTTTCAACATTGTAACTTTCAATGCTTTCTAATGATTACAAGTGAAGGATTACCTGTAATTGGTTCATAGGCATTTGCTTCCCATGTTATAAAATCGATAAGATAGGATTTATATTACCGGTAGTCTTCATTTTACAAGCATTCCTTTACAGTGGTGGGTTTCACATTTTGTTACCACCAGTTCACGGGTGCACCAGCCCCTTCTGCGCATGCGCCCGGCCTCAAAAATGTGCCTAAATTATCTGTGATTTCCACTACCGGTTCAGGTGAACCGGTCCGAACCGGCTGAATACCACCTCTGTTCCTTTAGCATCCACTTACAAGGCCCCTGAAAAAGTGTGCAGTTTCCACAATGGATTGTAGTTGATGATACAATAGAAAGTGGAAAGGGACATATTGACAAATATAGGAAGAGAAAGTATGAGGAGAAAATCCTTCGCAGTGATTAGAGAACCAAGCAATTCTTCTGCAGAGTAATTTTGTCCAAATCCTAAGGATGTTCCAGCACAAGAGTTTCCTTCTTCTTCTGGTTCTTTTGACTCTCTATCACTTTCAGAAGCCTTTTTTTTCAGGTTGAAGTAAAGGGAATCAAATGGATCAATGTCTTATCAGTTGTGAGCCCCCACTTATGAAAAACGTTTCAGAGAAGGATATCTGGAGGCATTATAATCTATGTTTTGGTGCCAGGCAATCCTTTCCTTTTCCCCAATTATTTCTCAAGCTTTGTAAAGGCTTTTACACTCAAACGCTGACTTTTATATTTTTCTTGTAGTATTTATGTGTGGAATGCATAACAATGTTCAGTGTTCTGTTGTATTGTTTTTAGATGATTTTAGAATTTTTAAATGCTTTTAATGAAAACAGTTTATGAAGGGAATTAGAAGACAAAGAAGGCAATTAGTTAACTAATTAAGGATGCTTATTAATTTTATAGAGATAAGTATAAGGCGTTTGTCTCTCTATCCTCCACCCTCCCCGTGTGTGTGTGTATACATACACCTTTGACTCAGTGTTGACTCCTGGCAACTACACGGACTTGTCCCTGCAATTTTCTTGGCAGGTGACTGGCCCAAGATCACCCAGGCGGTTTTGTGCCTAAAACAGAACTAGAACTCACACTCTCCTGGTTTCTAGATGATGACTTAACCATTATATCAAACTAACCCCTCCACAAATTCCCCATCCTTTATTTCTCCCTTCTTTCTTTTTTGTAGCTTACTATTACAAAAAAACTTACAGGGTTTTGGTACATATTTTTCAAAACAGTAAGTCTGATACTTACCAGTTAGCTGGTTTGAAAATGCAAATAAATAATTATTTATTTATCTTTCAACCTTTTCGGTTTCTTTATAAACATTTCATTAAATGCAATGGAAAGAATTAAATTTCAGCCAATTCTTAAATCATTTCAAAATCTGTTGCGTTTAGACGATTGGGAGGATTTTGGAACTCTTGAAACCTGCACTTCCCATGAGTCTTTTAAGTGCACAGTATTCATTCCAAGACCAGAATTTCCTGCATCTGAAAAATGAAAGCTTTCAGGGATTCCCCAGAAGAGAGGAAGGAGATCAAAAGAATTCTAGGTACAGTCATAGAATTAAAAAGTTAGTTAAAGTTACGGGCCTTTTAGACCACTGACCTGGATCCCTTTCTTAGGTGAGAATCCAGTTTAATCTTTCTCTCCAACAGATGGGCACCAAGCATTTGAAGTATGAAGGAGAGCCACCACTTCTCTGCATATATGGTTCTGCTGTTGAGCTGTTATTATTGGCAAGAAATCTTTTCTGATCTTGAGCGTGCTATAAATGAGAAGGATTATTCTGCGTCCTACTCTCTGGCATTATGGAGAACATGACCTGACCTCCTCCTGTGGGATATCCTTTCATGAATGTAAAAAATGCTATCATATTCTATATTCTTTTCTTAAGGATAAACACTGCCATTTCCTTCAATCTTTTTTTCATAGAAGTGCTCTGTGTGTGTGTGTGTGTGTGTGTGTGTGTGTGCGAGAGAGAGAGAGAGAGAGAGAGAGAGAGAGAGAGAGAGAACTGGAGACTAATCAATGAGAATCCACTCTCATAATTGTGACCTATTATATCATTATCATTGTTTTCAGTTCTTGGTTTATTATTTTTAGTAGGTCCTCAAAACTCTCTACCATTGACTGAATATGTAAAGAATTTGATGCCAATCTCTTCATAAGGAGAGTACATTAATGGGAGCTGGCAGTTGTGAGTGAGGTCATAAATGTGTATCTCTGCAAGAAATCTGACCTGGTACCCTGGGAGGGCTGTGATCAGATTATCTTAATATTAGAAACTCAATTGTGAGGAAGCAAAGGGCTGAGGATTCTTTCGTAATCAATAAATAGTGCTGAATTGTTAAAGGACAACATACCCTCCCCTTACAAATAGTTTTTTAAATAAAAATATTTATTATATAGGAAGAGTAAAATGTAAGAAATTGTATAAATGAGCCCTAAGAAAAATATATATTTTATAGCTCTAGCAAAATAACTACAGGTAGTCCTTTGACTTACAACCACAACTGACCCCAACATTTTTGTTGCTAAGCGAGACATTAGTTAAGTGAATTTTATCCCTTTGCTACTGTTGTTAAGTGAATCACTGCAGCTGTTAAGTTAGTAGCATAGTTGTTAAGTGAGTCTGGCTTCCCCATTGACTTTGCTTGTGAGAAGGGTGCAAAAAGTGATCACACGGCCCCTGGACCCTGCAATCATCATAACTATGAGCTGGTTGCCAAGTGTCTGAATTTTGATCACGTGACCATGGGGATGCTACAATGGTCATAAGTATGAAAAACCGTTATAACTCACTTTTTTCAGGGCTGTTGTAACTTTGAACGGTCATGAAATCAACGGTTGTGAGTCAAGGACACTCGACCTGTGTTTATATTAATTCTATCTATCCATCTATCTATCTATCTATCTATCTATCTATCTATCTATCTATCTATCTATCTATCTATCTATCTCTATCCATCTATCATCTATCTATCTATCTATCTATCTATCTATCTATCTATCTATCTATCTATCTATCTATCTATCTATCTATCTATCTATCTATCTATCTATCTATCTATCTCTATCTCTATCTATCTATCTCTATCTATCTATCTATCTATCTATCTATCTATCATCTATCTATCTATCTATCTATCTATCTATCTATCTATCTATCTATCTATCTATCTATCTACCTACCTACCTACCTACCTACCTACCTACCTACCTACCTACCTACCTATCTCTATCTATCTATCATCTATCTATCTATCTATCTATCTATCTATCTATCTATCTATCTATCTATCTATCTATCTATCTATCTATCTATCTATCTATCTATCTACCTACCTACCTACCTACCTACCTACCTACCTACCTACCTACCTACCTACCTACCTATCTATCTCTATCTCTATCTCTATCTCTATCTATCTATCTCTATCTATCTATCTATCTATCTATCTATCTATCTATCTATCTATCTATCTATCTATCTATCTATCTCTATCTATATGTATGTATGTATGTATGTATGTATCTATCTATCTATCTATCTATCTATCTATCTATCTATCTATCTATCTATCTATCTATCTATCTATCATCTACCTATCTATCTATCTATCTATCTATCTATCTATATCTATCTATCTATCTATCTATCTATCTATCTATCTATCTATCTATCTATCTATCTATCTATCATCTATCTATCTATCTATCTATCTATCTCTATCTATCTATCTATCTATCTATCTATCTCTATCTATCTATCTATCTATCTATCATCTATCTATCTATCTATCTATCTATCTATCTATCTATCTATCTATCTATCTATCATCTACCTATCTATCTATCTATCTATCTATCTATCTATCTATCTATCATCTACCTATCTATCTATCTATCTATCTATCTATCTATCTATCTATCTCTATCTATATGTATGTATGTATGTATGTATGTATGTATGTATGTATGTATCTATCTATCTATCTATCTATCTCTATCTATATGTATGTATGTATGTATGTATGTATGTATGTATGTATGTATCTATCTATCTATCTATCTATCTATCTATCTATCTATCTATCTATCTATCATCTATCATCTATCATCTATCTATCTATCTATCTATCTATCTATCTATCTATCTATCTATCTATCTATCTATCTATCTATCTATCTATCTATCTATCTATCTATCTATCATGGCCCTATGTTACCTCCGTGCCTTGCCCTGGGTCTTCCCTCACTCACTCACTCTCTGTCATTCCATGAGGCATTTCATGAGGCCTGTCTGTCACTTATTGTATACACACTCGTGTGACTGGGGACATAGACTTTGTGTTCTACATTGGCTTGACATTTATAACAGAAATATTTCTCTTTAGTCCTTCCAGTTTGGTGTTCTAGCTTTCCAGTAAAATCTGCTCCTTTGTTTCTGCTCTTGTAATAAGATATCAACTGGGATTGATAGCCTCCAAGGCCTTTTACTGAGCATGAAGCTCAGGGAAGCTCTTGTTGAATGTCAGTAGAAATGGAAGAGTTTTCTGCAGCTGATTGTCAGTTAGGCAATTAACAAAATGCTAAAAAGCTACGATGGCATTCTAAAGGCTGCAACTTGAGGTCTGCAACAAAAGGCAGCAAGGTGATGTGATTCAACTGCTTACATATTATTTTAGAGCACTCCATTCTAATGTTTACCCTTTCTTGTTTTCCATTCCTTAGCCACTGAGCTAATGCTCAGTCCCTACTAAGTCATTTTTTCTTTATTTTTTCTTTCCTTAGTAATTTTGATATCTCTCTCTGTCTCCCTCCCTCCCTCCCTCCCTCCCTCATTTTTTCCTACTTTAAAATGTTTGTTGCCACCTTTCAAAACTAGGGCTTCTCAATCCATTCAGAGGGACCAATATCACATCAGGCAGGCTCTTCAAATGTTTGTTAGAATGCTGTGAAATAGAACAGACCAACACTATCAGCTTGTTAAGCTCTTATTTGCTTGCCCTCCCCCAAAAGTGGAAGTGGCAAGGGAAGAGACAGAAGATGCTTGTTGGAAGAGGCAGATGAGCAGACAGAAAGAGAACATGCAATGCAGTGATGGGTTTCAAAAATTTTTGGAACCTCTTCTGTAGGTGTGGCCTGCTTTCCGGGTCCACTGGTGGAACTTCTCCTAACCGGTTCGGTAGATTTGACGAACCGGTTCTACCGAACAGGTGCGAACTGGTAGGAACCCATCTCTGATGCAATGATGATGGTGAGGAATACATATTTATTTATTATTTATTTATTAATTAGACTTATATACCGCTTCATAGGGCTTTCAGCCCTCTCTAAGCGGTTTACAATTTTTTTAGCAAATTGAGTCAGCAACTTGCCCCCACAGTCCGGGTCCTCATTTCACCCACCTCGGAAGGATGGAAGGCTGAGTCGACCTTGAGCCGGTGAGATTTGAACCGCTGAACTGCAGATCTCAGTCAGCTAAAGTGGCCTGCAGTACTGCACCCTAACCACTGCGCCACCTCGGCTCATATGGCAAATGCACAAGGAGAACCTTATGAAATCTGGTTCTGATTCGCTCTTTGTTTTGAAGTGAATGTGGGCTTTTCCCCTCCTTCTCGCTCCCAATCTCACATTCCACCCTGGTCCTTGTTTTTATCTACTATGATCTACTCTGACCCAATCACTGAATGCTTGACAACATGTCAAGATCAGAAATGGGGACATGGTTTGCCCCAATGCACCTCTTGCCCTCTTGCTACAAAGTCTGTCTCTGCAAGCTCTGAAGGGAAAGATCCAGGAAAAGAAGACATTAATACTGTTTTGGCATTGTGGGAGCTGCCTTCTGTAAACCAAAAGCAAGAAATTTATCTAAACATTAAAGCATAATTCACCGGGACTGAACTGAAAACTCTTAAAAAGCTTATTTCTTTGCCTGTCTGTTTTAAGTCCTTAAATGTGCTATTAGTGATCCATTAATTGTACTGTTCTAAATACAGTAATTTGGTTGCCGTTGGTAGAGACACAGATTGTTTCCAAGTTTTTATATTCTTCATATTCTTCCACTGCATCATCTGCTGACTTCCAAAAGGAGCTCCTTACTTTAGTGGCGTTTCTTCTAAGCGTGCCAAAAATATTCAAACAAGAAAGCATTGTTCTATGGACGAACACCTGTTAGTAACTCTGATTGCCCAGTATAGATCTTGTAGTTTCAATAGGTGATGTCAACACTGTGGTTAACCTACCTCAGTAGGTAAATGACAGGTAGATCTGTAAAAAAAAAAAAAACTTTGCTGCTCCCTGAATTCTATACAACAATAATTTTAGTTCTTCTGTGGTCATTCACCCCAGGACGTTGTGCAAAGATTTTCTTTCAGAGCTTGCCTCAAACAGCATTGCTGTTATCTTCAGCCTGAGTCATTTCATGGAAGTTTTTGCTTCACACTGGAGCATTTTATACAGTAGTCTGATAAAATCTCTTTGCTTCAGTAAGGAACCTGCCAATTCCAGCTAATCTGTTAAGATCTTTCTGATCTTCTGCACTGCAGCGAGACATATAAATAAGCATTATTATTACTGTACTCTTGAAAGCTCCCCTCAATCAACAAATAGTAATTATCTTTGCTGTTCTGTATGATCGATGGTAATGGCGTCCTATTAAGCCAATGTGCAGCTTTCTCATGGCAGGCTATAATCTCTGAATCATAGATTTTTCATTCTGAATAACACCGTTCTTGAATATAGAGGTATAGCTGATAGATGCAGAAGGAGAGAATTGAAACATTGAATACATCGGCGAGTCTGTTTCTTGGATTTAGATAATACAACCGTGTTTTTGCTGTTTTGATGGATCAGGCTTGTTATCAACCCAACAAGACTCAAAATATCACCGAAGGGACCGTTCAACTCTGTATGACAGCCTCAGCTTCTGAATTGCAGCAGGATTAAGGATCCTTTGGTTTTAATGAACTGAATTCTCTGAGGGACTCTTTTCAATTGGCCCCCTTTTTTCCCTAGAAATGATAATAGCATTACACCAGAAAATCTTGTGATGGATGGAGCTTTGGCCCTGTGTTTTGCTGCTAGATGCACTAAAATAACATAAATAGTTAACACATACGTTTTTCCAGCACTTCGTTTTATCTGTAGAAGCTTTGGATTCCCTTATGTTTGGTAATCATTACAGAGGCATTGTCTGTGACAAAAGCCACACAACTGAGTCCTAAAACAGACCGACATTTTTTTCAGTGGCCTTTGCAGTATTTTCAGCATCTGCTGAGCAAGCACCTCCAGAAAGTGAGTCCTAATTGAATCTTCAGAACCTCAAAGGTCAACAAGTATTTGTCATCCTTGTCCAAGCTGTCATCTGTTTTTAGTGAAAAGAGGTGTGTTTTTTTTAAAACCCCACAACTTTCTAATAATTGCTTTTGGGTAGCACCTATGCTTTCTTTCGCAACGCGGCAGATAAGGTGACAGGCTTTTGCATGTCTGCACACATATTTCTTTTGCTATTTCACTATCTAGAAAACACGCTAGCTACCGGTTTACTGAGACTATCAATCACCGAAAATGGCAAATAGGGCTGGAGTTTAAAAATCCCCGAAAAAACAAGTCTGTATTCATTATCTGAGCCTCTATTTGGATGACCTGACCCTCCCACCCCCCCAGGCAATTGTCTCCCCTTCATTTGCTGGCACCGTTCAGTGTAGGGTAGCAGGGTTTGACATGCAACAACTATTTTTCTATTCTTCCACATTTCTGCAAGAAATCTGGGAAAGTATCACAGTCTCTTCAGTTCCCTACCATTTTGATTTTATTTTATCTTCTGCAGGGATGTTTTTTTAATTGTCATTATCACTGTGTACACCAGTGTTTCTCAACCTTGGCCACTTGAAGATGTCCAGACTTCAACTCCCAGAATTCCCCAGCCAGCGAATGCTGGCTGGGGAATTCTGGGAGTTGAAGTCCGGACATCTTCAAGTGCCCAAGGTTGAGAAACACTGGTGTACAAATTGTGTGTGTGTGTGTGTGTGTATACTCATGCTCACTCTTGCAGTTAAATCTAATCCTTTCTACGGTAAATTATTTGTGCAGGTTACAATGCGGGAAAGTGAAGCTGTTTGTCCCTGTGTGGTGGTTTAGGCCAGTGGTGGGTTTCAAAAATTGTTCGAACCTACTCTGTGGGTGTGGCCTCTTTTGTGGGAGTGGCTTGCTACCCATGTGACCGGATGGGAGTGGCTTGCCGCCCATGTGACCGGATATGAAGATGCCGACGACACTTGTCAGAACCACCTTAAATTATCTCACACACAGCCCTGGCCTGCATAAGAATAGGATGTCAACTTGTTTTTTAAAAGGCATCTTTGGTTTGCGTTAAAACAACTTCAACACACGCAATGTTCTGATTGCACCACAAAAGCAGCAGTCATCCTTACCTTTCCCAGAGGCACTGAGTTTCATAAATAGGAGCATGATAGTGTAGAATAATCATATCCAAGGACCAGGGGTGGGTTTCAAAAAATGTTTGGAAGCTCTTCTGTAGGTGTGGCCTGCTTTCCGGGTCCACTGGTGGAACCTCTTCTAACCGGTTCAGTAGATTTGACGAACCAGTTATACCGAGTAGGTGCGAACTGGTCGGAACCCACCTCTGGTTAAGGTTCTGACCCCATCAGTGCTCTTAAAAATTTTAATTTTTTTTCCAAACTGCTCTTCTACTTGGCAGTATTCCTCTCCATCACGAAGGGGTTATCAAGAAGCCACAAAGGCGTGTTTCACAAAAGACCATCTGCACTTCCATTTCTGGATGTTCCTGCAGAAGATGAGATTTATAGATTGTTTCACAATAATTCTGCTTTGCTATCTGTTCTGGGCCAAAGTGGAACAGTAAGATTTTTGGATGTTAAAATATTGTATAAATATAACAATGATTGGATTATATAATTCACTCAATATTTTTGCTCTTGAGCCATCCCCTACTCTCAGAATCATACTAGCATTTTATGGCCATGAGTTTCAGGCAGTGGGGGGATTCAGGCAGTTCGCACCTATTCGGGAGAATCAGTTGTTAACTTTCTAAGCAGTTTGGAGAACCAGTTGTTGGAAGAAATCTAATTGTTTTCCCCACTTTACAGTGGATTAGCCCTGTAAAGGCTGCTGGTAGGAAGCACTCTGATGTTGTTTCTAGCCTTTATTGCCCTGCTTACAGAAACTGCCTCTCCAGTTATTCCTTATTACATTGTAACAGCTAAGGCCCATCGACCTAAGTGACGTTGAATTGGCTATGCCCACCCAGTCACATGACCACCGATCCCCTTCGATTCATCTGGTCAATGGGGCAGAGAACCAGTTGTTAATTTATTTCAATCCCACCACTGATTTCAGGTATGTATTCTGGCCAGTCTCACTTCTTCCTCCCCAATGATTTTGTTCCTTGCGTGCAAGATAGTGTCCACCAGAAATCATTTTGGCTTCCACAGGAAGTGTGCCACACTCATAATAGAGCCGAGGTGGCGCAGTGGTTAGAGTGCAGCACTGCAGGCTACTTCAGCTGACTGCAGTTCGGCAGTTCGGCTGTTCAAATCTCACCGGCTCAGGGTTGACTCAGCCTTCCATCCTTCCGAGGTGGGTAAAATGAGGACCCGGATTGTTGTTGGGGGCGATATGCTGACTCTGTAAACCGCTTAGAGAGGGCTGAAAGCCCTATGAAGCGGTATATAAGTCTAACTGCTATTGCTATTGCTATCATCCAGCAGGATAGCATATCCAGCTTTCTACCCTTCTCAGAAACAAGTCAGTCCCATCCCCGTGGCTGTTACTCTGTGCTGCTCATTCTACTCTGCTTGTTTTCAGTTTTTTGGCTCTTCCACTTGTTCTCCCCATCTCCCTCCAGCTGTTTGGGTCACTCCAGGAGAGTTGGCAGATGTGACACTAGTTTATTAACTATAGTTAATAAACATGTGAAAGAACTGAATGTGAAAAATACGCATGAACAGCAAAAATATTGCACCCTCCCATCGAGGTAGAATCATTTAATAATCACAATGGGATTTCTGTTTCCCACCTTTGGAACTAATGTCTAATTTCAGAAATGTGCTTGCTGTGTTTTAAAATGAATATGATAATTAAACCTAGCCTTAAATAGCCTCGTTGTCTGTGCCTGCCATTTTGCATAATGTAAGCACTTAAAAGATGGATTTCTTAAAGTCTCATGATTTGAAAGTCTGCCCGTTTTGTTGTGCTTCCTGTGTTTTAAATTCAATTTTTCATCAAATGAAGACGTGTTCTTATGGTAGGTTTTTAAAGTTTGTTGGAAGGCACCAAGGGAAGGCTTCCGTTTCTTTATTCAATTTCACTGATTTAAAAAAGTACTAATTTTACCAACTGGATTTCTAGGGTTCTTTTTAGGTAGTTCTTTCAGTTCTTTTGTGTAAAAACTATATTATAGGCATATGAAAAGTTAATATAAACTATGTCAAAGTCTCTCTGAATTCCACTTGTGAATAAACAGTCCTTACAGCTTGAATCTTCCAATTCAGAAAGAAAAAGCTACTGGACTGATGGTTTAATGCAGAAAAAAATGAAGATATTATCCATAGCTAGTGATTTTCTTTGCTAGCTTCATTAAATAATGTCATGTTAGCAATTATTCCTACATATGTACCCCACATGACATCTGTACTTCTTTATAATATTTTAACATAAAACAGTTGTGTGTGTGTGCTTCTCAGAATTCCTTGCTAACTCTATTTTGTGTTATTATATAGATTGCTTGTATTTTAGGACATTTTGTTCGTTCCATCAGCATCTATTCAAACTAGCATGGAAAAAAAAGAACAACAAAGCGAAATATACATTAACAAAATCTACTGAGGAAATGTGTTGTACAAATGTAGCCATTGTTTCCTTCCTTCAACATTGCTTTTAAAACAGTGTTTCTCAACCTTGGTGACTTTAAGTCCTGTGGACTTCAACTCCCAGAATCCTCCAGCCAGTGTTTCTCAACCTTGGTGACTTTAAGTCCTGTGGACCTCAACTCCCAGAATCCCCCAGCCAGTGTTTCTCAACCTTGGTGACTTTAAGTCCTGTGGACTTCAACTCCCAGAATCCCCCAGCCAGTGTTTCTCAACCTTGGTGACTTTAAGTCCTGTGGACTTCAACTCCCAGAATCCCCCAGTCAGTGTTTCTCAACCTTGGTGACTTTAAGTCCTGTGGACTTCAACTCCCAGAATCCCCCAGCCAGTGTTTCTCAACCTTGGTGACTTTAAGTCCTGTGGACTTCAACTCCCAGAATCCCCCAGCCAGTGTTTCTCAACCTTGGTGACTTTAAGTCCTGTGGACTTCAACTCCCAGAATCCCCCAGCCAGTGTTTCTCAACCTTGGTGACTTTAAGTCCTGTGGACTTCAACTCCCAGAATCCCCCAGCCAGTGTTTCTCAACCTTGGTGACTTTAAGTCCTGTGGACTTCAACTCCCAGAATCCCCCAGCCAGTGTTTCTCAACCTTGGTGACTTTAAGTCCTGTGGACTTCAACTCCCAGAATCCCCCAGCCAGTGTTTCTCAACCTTGGTGACTTTAAGTCCTGTGGACTTCAACTCCCAGAATCCCCCAGCCAGTGTTTCTCAACCTTGGTGACTTGAAGTCCTGTGGACTTCAACTCCCAGAATCCCCCAGCCAGTGTTTCTCAACCTTGGTGACTTGAAATCCTGTGGACTTCAACTCCCAGAATCCCCCAGCCAGTGTTTCTCAACCTTGGTGACTTTAAGTCCTGTGGACTTCAACTCCCAGAATCCCCCAGCCAGCATAGCTGGCTGGGGAATTCTGGGAGTTGAAGTCCACAGGACTTAAAGTCACCAAGGTTGAGAAACACTGTTTTAAAAGCTTCCTTAGAGCATCTCTGAGTTACTGGAAGCTTCTGACAATTAGGCAAAGAAAGCCAATGTCTTAGAAATCTAAATGTACTTGGATTGACCATAAGCGCATGCTTTGCTTATGTTCGGGCATCAACATTTTCATTTGAAACATTTGAACTGGCATATAATCTGTCAAACAGACCGAAGCAGAGTTCTGTAGTGCTTAGGTAAAGTAGATTCCTCTTAGGCAGGTTCCCTGAGCTGAAAGGAATGTATTCCACTTATGGGAGGGATTTTGAAGAGCGCCACCATTGCCAATTCTGATATGGTGACTTAATTTGAAAATCCTGGAGGAATATGCTGATCACAACTGATTTATGCAGTTACGCTCTGCTGTGTTATCCTCCACTTTTAGGCCAGATGAATGCCAAGAAGGAAACAAAAACTCTAAGGATACAAGAACATGATGTATCCTATTTCCCTTAATTATTCCGAGGAACAGGGTGCTATTTTAGGGTGTTTTTCGTGGTATCTCCGTTGTGTTCAACTGCATTTTTTATTATTGTATCATGTTTTAATTGATATGGATTTAACATGTTTTTTTTATTGTACTTTTTTCCTGAAAGCTTTTAGCTATAGAATGACTATTTTATTTTGAGAGTATACATCAATATGTAACAATTCAGAGTAAATATAGATATATATTTACTAAATATATAGTAAATATATATTAAGCAGAAATATAAACAAGGTGGGTATTTGATTTTGAATCTGTTGTGTCCCAGGTACTTGGTGATGCCTTTGGTGATGCCTTGGTGAGCCAAGGTGGCGCAGTGGTTAGGGTGCAGTACTGCAGGCCACTTCAGCTGACTGTTATCTGCAGTTCAGCGGTTCTAATCTCACCGGCTCAGGGTTGACTCAGCCTTCCATCCTTCCGAGGTGGGTAAAATGAGGACCCGGATTGTTGTTGGGGGCAATATGCTGACTCTGTAAACCGCTTAGAGAGGGCTGAAAGCCCTATGAAGCGGTATATAAGTCTAACTGCTATTGCTATTGCTATCTTGCTATGCCAAAGGTGCATGCCACAAATTAACCCTTTAGCAACTGTTCATGCCCTATTGATATGTTCCCTTTATATAACTGATAGACCATCAGCTGGGCTATGGAAAAGGGTCACTATAGATAACACAGGAAAAAATTACCAAGATTACTAGAGATGGACGTATCTCTTCTTATCTCCTACATCTATCAACTGCAGCGATCTGATAAATGGAATAGATGGAATAGATTTGCATTTTGTCTCTACCTATGCTGTCTACTGTACTTGTAACCTCCTCCCACTTTTCACTAAACTTTTAACTATTCCTGCTGTTTTTATTAGTTTATCTATTTGGTGTTTTTTAAAAAAAAATCATCTTCAAATTGTTTTATTCACCCAGCATTTGTATTATATACCTTTTCAGTTTCCCATCGATCCTCCCCCCAAAACTGGATTGTTTCCTTTTGGTTGGGTTTTACAATTTCAGAATTTCTATTGCCATTCATACTTGATGGAATTTGCCTTTGATCTGATTGAAAGAGCTGATTTTGCTTAAATTGGATGATACTTGCCTTTGCAACATTCAGTTTTCCCAGATGTTGCTGTTATTTGTTGCTTTATGATTTCAAAAGCTTTAATGTTTCTAGTGCTATGCCAATAATTTTTATTAGGCATGTCTTGATTCTTATATTCTTCAATTTTTGCTCTTTCATGGTCTTTATTATTGCTATTATTAATGATTATGGCTCCTCACATAGGTTAGCCATTGGTTTTTATTATTCTTTTTATAGCAAATCATAAAGTGAATTGGAGAAGATCACAAAGTATCAAGATCAGAAAATTGAAGCTGAAAGATTATGACACAAACCAGCTGTGTTGATCCCAGGGATTATCAAGCACTATACGCCGTATCAAAAAGCTGTAGACAACAGAAAATGTGCACATTGACAAAATTTCCATTTATCAATTACAAAAGTCCACATTGCTTGGATCCACACGTATACAGTACTATGTGGATACATTGTGATATCCTAATTTTGGGGGGGAAAACGTAATACATATGGAGGCCAATACCAGCTAAAGAATTGGCAGCTGCAGTTTCACCTTGTTGTGTATAAAAAAATTCTAAAATGTGTACAATCATGTATTAAGGAATAGAATCCATTTAGAAACAACTAAGCATTTTCTTCAATAAAAATATAATGTGAGTTGTATTTAAAATTCCTGTAAATAGAAACCAGATCACGGCATACTTACACTATAAAATACTGATTGGATAACTAAAATTGGCTCTATTTAAACAAACTTGTACATTGCTAATGCTCACTTTTTGTATCTGTACATCTTTAAGTCAGGGCTTGAAAAGGAATGACTGGCTCAATGCTCACTTACCTGGGGATAAATTTGATTATATTCAGAGGGACTTGCTTTTTTACATTGAATACTAATATTAGGCTGCAGTCTTTTATAGGCTCACATAGGTCAATAATAACATGTCGGTAATATTTATTTTTCAGCAACCACAATGCTATTGTTTTCCACTGTTAAATTCTTTTCATTTCACTCTGATATTGCATTAATCAAATTTAATTAAAATGTTGCAAAGAAAGACAACTTTAACTAGATTATGCCCGAAGTTTGAGATATTTGTTTTTTGAAGATGGAGGACAGATTTCCAATTTGTGAAACAGAAATGACACATATTATTGTAGTTATGGCAGTGTTTCTCAACCTTGGCAACTTGAAGATGTCTGGACTTCAACTCCCAGAATTCCCCAGCCAGCTGGCTGGGGAATTCTGGGAGTTGAAGCCCAGACATCTTCAAGTTGCCAAGGTTGAGAAACACTTAGTTATGGGGACGAGGGGTAGGCAGGGAAGAGAATATGTCCTGATATCAAGTATTTTGCTGTTGTGTCTTCTTGCCTGCACATGTTCAAAATATTTTTTCACATCATTACAAGCCCTTTGAGATGTTATCTACTGAGTCAACAGCCCCAGTAACAAAATATCTGCAAACCTCCTTCCAAATTAAGTGTCGTTGAGTCAGGTGGAAGTGGTAAGAAACCGTTAAACCAATAAGGAGGCTTCGGTGGGCAGTGATGGGAAAGAATCGTTAGGCCAAGGTTCACTCACCACACAGGAAGAAATGTTCAGTTTTTGAAAGCATGTTCTCTAGTTGTGGCAGAAAAATCATTTGCATAGCAGAGTCACAGCTCACTACAACTCTGATGCACAGATCTTTATCAACGTTATTCTAGCAGGATCACTTAACCTCAGCTCTCAGAAACCCAGAGATTGTCATTGTGAAAATGAGATGTTTAAAAATCAAATGAACAATATGCATAAGCTGGTCACATGATGGGGACGAAGCTGTTTATTCATGAACATTAATGCCGCGAAGCACAAAGCATATTTGACTAAGTCTCCTGGCTCCCTTATGAGTGTGCTTAAGGATGCAGCTTTATTTGCAAACTGATGTTCAGTCAGTCTAACAACATCCTTAAGAAGCAAGATTGCCATTGTACACTGAATGTGGATCGTTCAAGTCACTTAACATCATGATTGTCCATACTGCTTTACATGGTAAGATACATCAAAAAGGTTGGTGGCTGCTCTTAGGAGCTTCTTGTTGAAGAAGTAAAGACCACAAAATGTATTTACACACATCTTACTATGAGCAAATAAAGAATAAGTCATTTACTTTAGATTATACCTTGAGTGTATACTAGCTGCAATATGTACACATTTATACCAAGCACAACTTGGAGATAAATTTTTAACGCTAATCTTCTAAGGCTAAAGCTATTTAGCTTCTAAATCAAACTAGTTTGTTCCTTATTCTTCTTCTTTCATAAAGGAAGTAATCTTTTTTTGAAATGCATAAATTTGGGAACAGTTCTATTTCATTCCCCTTCGACTCCCTCAATTGTCATGAACCCTGAAGTAGATGTGGGAGTCCTTTGGGAAGACTCAATAGGTGGGAAAAAATCCTAGTCTGAACATCTGGCTGATTATGTGATGAACCATAACAACAATAATAATAATTAACAAATAGTGATAAGCACCTTGGGCTCAATCCCAGAACAACTGGAATACCACTTGAACACCATTGGCATTGACAAAATCACCATCCATCAATTGCAAAAGGCAGCAATGCTCGGAACAACTTACACCCTGTGAAGATACTTCTAAGACCATCAAATATCCATATCTGTCTATCTATCCCAGACCTTTGGGAAGGACTCAGTAGGTGGGGGAAAATGCCAAATTGAGTCTGAACATCTGGCTGACTGTGCAGCGAACCATAATAAAAAATAAGGAGGAGAAGGAGAAAGAAGAAGGTGGAGGTGAAGAGGAGGAGGGGGTCCTTTGTCACTCTTTTTATTATTATAAGCCTCTCCTCTATGTCTTGAAAAATATTATATTAATCAATCCCAAGATTCTTCTATTTTGGCTCTGGGTGATTTTTTTTTAAAGTATTTTCTAAAGTTTGTATTATTGTTCTTATATCAAGATGCACAATCAGCTCTCTGCTACCTACAGAGCTTTTCAACAATTGGCCCATTATTTTAAAAAAATGTGATTTTTAAAAAGAAAATACATAGAAATAATCACATTAGGTACATTCCAAATAAAAGTCATATTTAACTTTTTCATTAAGTTATATTAAGTATTATTTTAACTGCACTTTTGTCTTGGCCTCTCCTATTTTGGAGATGTGGGGCTGTGGAGAGAGGACAGGGTTTTTTTTGCAACTGAAAGACAAAAGGGGGCCCTTGACTTCCCTAAAACTGCTCATTTCTGTGAAGTCATTTGCAAGTTATTTCCACAACATTTTAATTGTTACGATATGATTCTGAAAAGTGCTCCGTTCTGGTAGGAAAGATGACAGTCTTTACATTTTACACGGAAGGATATTTGTAAGAGATGACTCTTTTATAAACTAACGTTACATCTCTGCCCAATCTTGTCAATGACCCACTTTCTAAACAAATAATCTCTTCCTATAATATACATGACTCTTTCTTTAGAGGAAAACCATCTAGTTTTTATGTTAAAGAGTTAAACATAAGGTGATTGTACGTGAAACTCTAGCTCAGTACAAGTTCCCAAGATTCAAAAAGCAAGAAATCTTCTGAAATCCTTCCAACAATAATGTTGAACTTGTGCCAAACTTACTTCAGAATATAGTTTCCAGATGGAAATGCTACGTTCTCTTAGTATTAGTGAATCGGGATTGAACACAGAGACTTATTGCATCCTATGTCATTTTCAAGCAATTCAATTGATGGATGGTGCTGATATCTGGAGTGGATGGTAAATGGAAAGACTTTTTGATTGTGCGAGAGCGTGTGAATAACAGGTTAGTAGCAAGCCAAGCACACTAACAGTCTACTGTGCCAATCCATAGTGCAAGTTCTTATGGCACTTCATGATGATTGATGAATAACCTTCAGCAAAGAAGGGAGGAAAGAAAAAGGATAGGTGTCCCCAAATAAATCTCATTTCCCTCCAAAAATACTGGATGGAAACAAATCCAGAACCCCACACAAGGGACTAGGTTTAGAAATACATTTCAGCTCACTGAGCATCACCTCTCAAACTCTCTTTCTTTTATGTAGGAGATGCTTAAATCAGACAGGTTTGAGAAGTTTTAGAAAGCCAAAGAATTAGAAAGTTGCTGGTTGCTATTCAGTGGTGGGATTCAAATAATTTAACAACCGGTTCTCTGCCCTAATGACCAGCTGGACAGGCGGGGCTCGGTGGTCATGTGACTGGGTGGGCGTGGCCAACTCCAGGTCACTCAGGTCGATGGGCGCTTCGCCTTAGCTGTTACAATGTAATAAGGGTTGACCGGAGAGACAGATTCTGTAAGCAGGGCAATAAAGATTAGGCTAGAAACAACACCAGAATGTTTCCTTCCTGCCTTCCTTACAGGATTAGCCCTGTAAAGTGGGGAAAAATGAAAGGAGATTTCTTCCAACAATCGGTTCTCTGAACTACTTAGAAAGTTACCAACCGGTTCTCCCGAATAGGTGCGAACCAGCTGAATCCCACCACTGCTGCTATTGCACCATTCCACAAGTCTGCTATGTGATGCTTTCAATTTTGTGAGATCGATATCACAAAACTCTATTCCAGAAATGAGCTGGGGAACATGAACTGCGCATTTGTCAACACTATGAATTTGTGGGTAACTGCCGAACAAATATAGAAAAGGTGGGAGACAACACCTGTCTTAGGGTGCCATAATCCAGACCGGGGGGGGGGGGTGGGTAACTATAGCAACTTTACAACTTGTGGACTTCAACTCCCAGGATTCCTGATCCCAGCCATGGTGGCTCAGGGATTCTGGGACCTGAAGTCCATATGTAAAATTTGCACAGTTGACCACGCCTGACAAGTAAATGCCTGACAAAGAGTTCTTCTGCTTCTCTCTGCTGTCCCGTTGTGCTCATTTTGGATTTGTGCGGTCCAAAATTTATTTGTTCGTTCAATTTACAGCCCATTTTCCAGGCAGGTGCTCATCCTCTCCCTACATAACACGTTTCTTCCCATCTAAACTCTGATAACGAGATGCACACATTTGAGAGGAAAAACCCTTGAGAAAAAGAGTATAAAGTTATGGCAAAGACCCCCGTCAACTTACAGAAGACCCACCTTGCTGAGTTCTTTGTGATACCATTCTTTGGCGGTCTTTTAAAAAGTCGCAAGGAAGATACATTTTTTGTTTGAAAAGGAATGGATTATTAGACAGGATGTGCGCATTTCATTGGCAGCCTTCTTATCTTAATCATTATTTAGCCACTTGAAGAGGGATTCTTCAATTTTTCACCTTATACTTTCATTTTGTACTAATTTCACATCCCAACACTGTATGTCTGTTAGTATTGAGAGAAAACTGCTGATTTCCCATATACAGTACTAAGAAACCAAGACAGAAACAGAAGCTTTACAACAGGAATCCACAGCATTTGGAGAGGTGCCTAGAATCTCATTCAATTCTCAGTACATACCAGGAATTATAACATTTTTTCCAATATTTACAATAGTTTTTTTTTATTTTTACTTATTTTTATTTTTTTATTTATTACATGTTTATGTCATCCATCTCTGTCAGGCAACTCTGGATGGCTTACAAACATCATAAAAAACTCATCCAAACAAAGTAACAAAACATGAAAACATTAAATGTTAAATACAATGAAATGAAATAAGCCCCCTCCCCTCTTAAAATGATGAATGAATTGGCATGAAAGCTGTGAATAAAACCAAATAATAAATGTGCTGAGATTGACAATTGGTTTTGACAGAGTGCTAGAGCTACAGCTTAATTTAGGCATTTATCTAAACTCACACTGGGGTTGATTTCCCATTTCCCCCCATGGAAGCCAATTGTAAGCGGTGATCCCCTTTCCTTTGCTCCCTGTGACATATCATCATCAATGATCTGAGAACTTCTGAGTTCAAAAACTAAATCTGAATTAATTTGAGAAAGCAAATAAATTTTAAAAATGCAAAATGTTTCTTCTATATCAGTGTTTCTCAACCTTGGCAACTTGAAGATGTCTGGACTTGAAGTCCCAGAATCCCCCAGCCAGCATTCGCTGGCTGGGGAATTCTGGGAGTTGAAGTCCAGACATCTTCAAGTTGCCAAGGTTGAGAAACACTGCTCTATATGTTTTAAACTCGCTTGTGTTCTATTGCGTGGCGGGCATGAAAATGATTCTGGGGGCTCTATTTGAGTCTGGGATCAAAAAGTCTTCACCATCTCTCATACAAGGATCACTCGTCCTCTTTGACCCCCCCAAATGCTTGCGCTGTCCCTTATGGGCCATTTATAGTGACCATTAAAATACCCTCAGAAGAGAAAGCATGCAGGCTAGTGATGCTTTTTTTAAAAAAACAAAACAAAACAATTAAATGGATTTCCAAGTTATTAAAATATATATAAGAATAAAGAATAATGTAAGATTTGCACTCAGCAGCCTATGTGGATTCGTGTTTATGTTCTTTCCCTGTCCTGTCTTGCAGCTTTTCGTTGTCTATGAAGAATTCCTTTTCTTACTGCTAATGTTTGTATCACAGTGATATAAGTGCAGAAAACATGACGATTATCCTTTGTTCATATCATTACAAATCTGAACCCTTTCAACTATTCTGAATAACACAGACACATCTCTCTCTCTCTTTCTCTCTTTCTCTCTCTCTCTTTGTGTATGTGTGTGTATTTGTTTGTGTTAGACTTTTAAACATCTTTGCTTTGTGAGCTCAATGGTTTCTAAGCACTATTTTAAGATGCTACCAGATGTGCTGGTCATTACCTTTAAAGCCCTACATGGCTTAGGACCTGGATACCTGGATACCTGCGAGACCGCCTACTGCCGCATATCTCCCAATGGCCGATAAGATCGCACAGGGTGGGCCTTCTTCAGGTACCGTCAGCCAGACAATGTTGGCTGGCGGCTCCCCGGAGGAGGGCCTTCTCTGTAGCTGCTCCGACCCTATGGAATGAACTACCCCCAGAGATCCGGACCCTACCCACTCTCATGGCCTTCCCAAAGGCTATCAAAACCTGGCTATTCTGGCAGGCCTGGGGCTGTTGACCTCATGACTAAGGTCCAGCCCCGACTAGATTGGGTGAATGATGAGGTTTTAATCTATCTTCTCTGCTTTTTTAAAAATTCTTTATTTTTAAGATTTGTTTCTTTTCTGTAAGCCGCCCGGAATCCTCCGGGATTGGGCGGCCTATAAATCTATTAAATACTATACAATACCTCTAAAGCCATTCAGAACCTGGCTGAGCGATTGTCTATCTCCAGTAATTTCTTCCTGCGTGTACAATTAGACTGGGATGGTATACTCCAGGTTCCATCAGTTAAAGCAGTGTTTCTCAACCTTAGCAACTTGAAGATGTCTGGACTTCAACTCCCAGAATTCCCCAGCCAGCGAATGCTGGCTGGGGAATTCTGGGAGTTGAAGTCCGGACATCTTCAAGTTGCTAAGGTTGGGAAACACTGAGTTAAAGAATAGCTGAGCCTCACAGAATCCAGGAAGCAGGTCCTTGTCTCTCAGAAGGAGGCCTGATGCAGCTTCTCTCTAAGGGATATGCATGACACCAATCTACTCTTGCTAAAATGGTCATTAAAATGGTTCCCCCAGGATTATCTTGGGTGACAAGCCTCTTATGGGATTACGTTTGTTGGGCCAGATGTTTTTCCTCGTCTGGATGTGCATTGTTCTTTCTCCTTTGTTTTGTTGTTTCTCTACTCTTTTTATTGTTGTAAGCTGCCGGAGTTGTCATGTAGTTGGGTGGTCTTATAATTTCTTTATAAACACATAAGCAAATAAAAATAAACTAGATAACCAGACCTCTTTTTAGCAAAAAATGGTTCTTGAGTCTCTAGAAAAATGCTATGCCATATTTTTCGGAGTATAAGATGCACCGGAGTATAAGACGCACCAAGGTTTTGAGGAGGCAAATTTTTAAAAAAGTAGGTCGGTAGATAGAGGGATAGAGAGGGAGAGAAATAGAAAGAGACACACAGAGAGAAATACAGTACATAGGTAGGGGGAGAGAGAGAGTAATTATGTAGGTAGGTACAGGGACAGAGAGATAAAGGGGGAGATAGAGAGAAATACAGTAGGTAGGTAGGGGGAGAGAGAGAGTAGGTAGGTAGGTAGATGTTTCCAGGTGTGTTTATCCATGTGCTGGAGAAGGAAATCGCTGACAATCTGCAGCACCTAAGACTTTGTTTCTGCTGGCACAGCACTTGATCAATGTAATTCTCATCAATCAGTTAAAGAGCTTTCCAAAAGGGGGGGGGAAAGTTTGTGCATATCCAATGGGAGGACAAGGCGGCCTGCATGGGGGGGTATCGCAATCTGGGGAAATTTGGCGGAGGGGGTTGTTTTGAAAAAATCAGCTTACAGTCAAGCCAACCTCAGCCCGATACAGGAGCAGATGGAATGCTAAATACAGATACGTTTTTATTCATTGTCCTCTGTGGTCATAGAGATACCAGTGAACCCGCTAGATCCACTGAAGTTTGCATAGATGTAAAAGCTGGCTCTTTTACGTATAAAGGATTTGTAACCACTGAGCCATGAATCTTTAAAATAATGTTTTGAAGGAGTAGTGGAAACTTCTGAAAGTAGCCTAGTTCAGAGATGTGCTGATACCACACACCAGCTGTTTCTAATTGCTGAATAATATGTTCAGGGTTCCAACATCAAGAACCTGGGAACAGTTCCAGGAGAGCTGGATGAATTGAAAGCTGATAGCTTCTAAAGAAATGCAACATTCCGTTTTATCAATCAGCATACCGTCTATTATTGCCCTGGGATCCTTGATAGCATTTCAGATTCCCTTGTTTCCTGAGCACTGCCAAAACTGAAGAAAGACAGGCCTGTGCTCGGGTGTGGAAATTTGGCCACATAGTTCTGTACTGAAGGATGCAACATGGGTCAGATTTGGGCACCAAAGAAAACTCCTCCATAAGATCCTGAAATCTGCCCTGCCAGAGATAAAGTTTCCAGGTTTTTCCATTTCTATGTAAAACACAAAGACTTGTAGCCCATGTTCATATAGCAGAAAAATAATGCAAGAAGTGGTTGTGTGGGAAGTCCAAATGTAAGAAATATCACAACTAGTATGAGAAACGCCTAAATACAGTAAGTCATTGTGACCTTGCCAAAGCTTTCATGATGACTTTCAAAGTATTAATGTTGATGTTGATGTTGATTTTATTTATATGCCGCCCTTTTCCCCCGAAGGGGACTCAGGGCAGCTCACAACTCAACCAGGGAAGGGGGATACAAACAAGAATTTAAACGACATAAATACAATGCATAATTAAAACACAACAGTCATACAATTCGGGCGGGGTTAGGGTCTTTAGCCCCAGGCCTGTCGGGACAGCCAGATTTTAAGGGCGGTGCGGAAGGTCTGAAGGGTGGTGAGGGTACGAATCTCCACGGGGAGTTCGTTCCAGAGGGTCGGAGCAGCCACCGAGAAGGCCCTCCTCCGGGTAGTCGCCAGTCGACACTGGCCGGCGGATGGAATTCGGAGGAGGCCTAATCTGTGGGATCTGATCGGTCTAGTGGAGGTAATTGGCAGCAGGCGGTCTCTCAAGTACCCAGGTCCAATACCATGAAGGGCTTTATAAGTGACGACTAGCGCCTTAAATTCAACACTTGCTCCAGACAGATAAAGGGGATTTAGTAAGCGCTGGACACTTCGTGCTACTTGAAGATTTCCTGGAGGACAGCTTTAAGGAAGGACCTCATCCATTGAGAATTAATGGAACTTGCAGTTTAGGATAAGTAATCGATACCGCTAGATAAAATCTTTACTTAACAGAATACGCAATAATATAGACATCATTCCTTTTCCTTTGTTAGAAAGTTTCATCCTGTAATCAAGCTCAGTTCATAGCCTTCAACCACTTTTTTATTTTGTCTGAAGTCATAAAGAGTATAATATTACTATACACATAATGCACCTTTTTAATAGTTGTAGTTTCTATCCTTTTTAAAAAAAATATTCAGGACTTGTCCTTCATTAATTCAGGGAAGCCTTGATAGTTATTGGATCTGGAGGTCTTAAAAGTGAAGCCTAAAGAGGGAAGCTTTAAGAGTCCCAGGAGTTCAAACCCAATCTATTACTCAAATTATTTCATTATTCCAGATTAATATATACGGTAAGTATATCTTTATCTATGTGTGTGCACATGTAAGTGTGTGTGTGTGTGTGTGTGTGTGTGTGTGTGCGCGCGCGCGCACGCATGTGATTCCAGGTTAATATATAAAAACTATGATTTTCTTTTTTTATTCAGGAAATAATGAAACAATAAGTAAAAACACGAGTCAATGCTTTATCTCTAATCTAATCTAATAATAATCTAATCTAATAAACCGAGGTGGCGCAGTGGTTAGAGTGCAGCACTGCAGGCTACTTCAGCTGACTGCAGTTCTGCAGTTCGGCGGTTCAAATCTCACCGGCTCAAAGGTTGACTCAGCCTTCCATCCTTCCGAGGTGGGTGAAATGAGGACCCGGATTGTTGTTGGGGGCGATATGCTGACTCTGTAAACCGCTTAGAGAGGGCTGAAAGCCCTATGAAGCGGTATATAAGTCTAACTGCTATTGCTATTTTATTCCATTCAGTGAGATATTCTGTTGAGTGAATAAGTTTTCCTGATAAATATGCGTAGAGTGACAATATTAACATTCTCCTGTTCTGTAATATTTAATACTGTTATGCAGGTAGTCCTTAATTCATGACCATTTGTTTAGTGACTTTTCAAAGTTAGGACAGCAGTTAAAAAAAGTGATTTATGAAGGGTTCTCACACTCATGACCATTGCCATTTGGGGTTTTGGCAACCAGCATATATTTATCATGGTTGCACAATCCCAGGTTCACCTGATTACCACTTGCAGCTTTCCAGTTGGTTCTGAGGAACAAAGTCAAGGGGATTTGCTTAACAACTGTGTGATTCACTTAACAGCCGCAGTGATTTGCTTAACAATTGCAGTAAAAAAAGGTCAGAAAATCAGGCATGTTTCACGTAATGACAACATTGCATAGAATAGAATAGAATAGAATAGAATGGAATGGAATAGAATGGAATAAAATTCCTTATTGGCCAAGTGTGATTGGACACACAAGGAATTTGTCTTTGCTGCATATGCTCTCAGCGTACATAAATATATATATATATTCATCACGAATCTTAAGGTAAAGCACTTAATGATGGACAAAGGGTAGAAATAAGCAATCAAATCATATTGAGAAACAATCAATATAAATTGTAAGGATACAGCAACAAAGTCATATAGTCATAGTGGGAGGAGTTGGGGTGATAGGAACAATGAGATGATTTAATAGTGGTGCAAACGTAGTAAACAGTTTGACAGTGTTGAGGGAATTATTTGTTTAGCAGAGTGATGGTGCTCGGCAAAAAACTGTTCTAGTTGTTCTGGTGTGCAGTGCTCTACAGAATCATTTTGAGGGTAGAAGTTGAAAGAATTTATGTCCAGGATGTGAGGGGTCTGTAAATATTTTCTCAGCCCTCTTTTTGACTCGTGCAGTGTACGGGTCCTCAATGGAAGGCAGGTTGGCAGTAATTATTTTTCCTGCAGTTCTGATTATCCTCTGACGTCCGTGTCTGTCTTGTTGGGTTGCAGAACCAAACCAGACAGTTATAGAGGTGCAGATGACGTACTCAACCATTCCTCTGTAGAACTGAATCAGCAACTCCTTGGGCAGTTTGATCTTCCTGAATTGGTGCAGAAAGAACATTCTTTGTTGTGCTTTTTTGATGACGGTTTTGTTGTTAGGTGTCCATTTTAGGTCTTGAGATATGATACAACCGAGAAATTTGAAAGTCTCTACTGTTGATACTGTGGCATTAATTAGTGATGGAAATTCTGGTCCCAATTGTGGACATAAGTCAAAGTTTACCTGTAGTCTACTATTCACACTAATTTAATATTGGCTCTTAGTTGCTATTTAGTTGAATGGTTATAATTTATAGATTATAAGATGGTATACGTTGTAATGTATGCAGGCATTCTGTCCTGAAGCAGGTCTATCTCACTAATACGGTTAGAAATTGAAAAACTAGCATCATCCAGGTGTGGAACTATGCTAAGATTCACATCCAAGGTGGCGCAGTGGTTAAATGCAGCACTGCAGGCTACTGCTAGATCAGCAGTTCAGCGGTTCAAATCCCACCGGCTCAGGGTTGACTCAGCCTTCCATCCTTCCGAGGTGGGTAAAATGAGGACCCAGATTGTTGGGGGCAATATGCTGACTCTCTGTAAACCGCTTAGAGAGGACTGAAAGCCCTATGAAGCGGTATAGAAGTCTACTGCTATTGCTATTGCTATCCCCTCCCTCCTTCCTGCAGAAACATATTTTAAATCTTGAAAGCTTAATTTGACAATTTGAGGTTGTATAGGGGTATAGGAATGTTGAGTTTATATTACTTATAACGACATTCAATTAGGCATATAATTTTTTAAATAATTTTTCATAGTTTACATAATAATATATTAAACTGATTTGTGGTACTGAAATGCTTTTTGGTAGCAATTGGCTATGTAGTTATCATAAAGAGACTGGGCAGAAGGGGTTTTCAAAAGAGCCTCTTAAGTGACATTGCTTCAGCTTCTAGACAGAGCAAGAGATAATAGAAATTGTGAGAATCAGTAGTAAAAGCCTAGTTGGATAGAATCTTAGACATAATGAGAAGAAAAACAAGAAGATGGAATTCCATAGGACAAAATTGGGAGCTTAATTATGTAAATTTAATTTTTGGTCATAGGAGTGCTATTCTCCATTTCTTAGCTGAGGGGGCCCGATGTTGTCTGAAGATGCTACTGAGGTCATAACTATATGCTGAGGCACCACAAATGCTGTTACCTTCCCACCAAAATGGTACCTATTTATCTACTTGCATATGCATGCTTTCGAATTGATGAGGAGCTGGGGCAAGTAATGGAAACTCATCCCATTGAGCATACTCAGGACTGAAACCTGGGCTGTTAGCTTTTCACCTGCAGACCCACTGCACTCCTAAAAGGGATTTTACCTGTTCCAAATATACAAAGATTGAAAACAAAGTGATGATGTTTGAATGTTGAATGTTTATTTTATTTATATGCTGCCCTTTCCCCCCGAAGGGGACTCAGGGCGGCTCACAACTCAACCAAGGGAGGGGGATGCAGACAAAAATTAAAACGACACGCAACAATACATAATTTAAAACACACAACAGTCATACCATTCGAGAAGGGGGTAGAAGCTTTTTAGCCCCAGGCCTGTCGGAATAGCCAGGTTTTAAGGGCTTTGCGGAAGGTCTGGAGGGTGGTGAGGGTTCAAATCTCCATGGGGAGTTCGTTCCAGAGGGCTGGAGCAGCCACAGAAAAGGCTCTCCTCCGGGTAGTCGCCAGTCGACACTGGCCGGCGGATGGAATTCAGAGGAGGCCTAATCTGTGGGATCTAATCGGTCTACTGGAGGTAATTGGTGATGATGATGATGATGATGATGATGATGATGATGATGATGATGATGATGATTCTCAACTCTTGGAGAGTCTATGGACTAGATCTCTCCACATCTTCTGGTCTCGCACTAGTTCTTTGAAGTTTTCTCTGCTCTGGCTGGTGTCAGCTTTGATGGTATCCAGTCACCATATTATTTGATAGCCTGGTTTCCTTTTATCATTAACTCTTTCCAACCTAATTGCTTTCTCCAGTAAATTACCCTGCATAACATGGTCAAAGTAAATGGGTCACAGTATTGTGATTGTTGTCTTCCAGTGACATGAGCATGTAATATGCTGCCAATTACCTCCCAAAGACCCATTAGATCTCACAGGGTTGGCCTCCTCCGGGTCCCGTCTACCAGCCAATGCCACCTGGCTACTACCCGGGGGAGGGCCTTCTCTGTGGCAGCGCCGGCCCTTTGGAACAAACTCCCCGCCGAGATTCGGACCCTCACCTCTCTCCAGGCCTTCCGAAAAGCCGTTAAAACCTGGCTGTGTCGGCAGGCCTGGGGTTGATGAGTTCCCTTCCCCTCTCGATTTGTGTGGCTGTTGGTTATTTTTAAATGCTTGTATTTGTAGTTTTTGTGTTTCCCTTCCCCCCCCCTTGGGTTTGTGCGCCGCCCTGAGTCCCGCTGGGAATAGGGCGGCATATAAATAAAACGAAACCTAAACATAAACCTAAAACTTCAGTACTTGCTTGTTATAGTCACCTTTGCTGTCCAAAGTTGGCAGGAGCTGTATTTGGTCAGAGGTCTTGAGGTTGGTCTTGAAATAGCCAGACGAGTGGCCGGAGGTCTCTGAGTTTGTTTACAAAGCTGCACGTCTCAATCTTGTCCAAAGTTAACGGAGGGACAAAAGGAAGAAGAGAGTCAGAAGAAACACACTTTCAGATATACAACTAATTTAATGAAATATTTGGCCCAGCCAGGAGCCTTTGACTTTTTTAAAAAAATGTGCTGCATTTTGCTGAGAAATTAAAAGAAGAAAGAGTTGCCTGGTTTCCAGTTTGTCTGGATTTCATTTAAGCTTATTATTTTAAAGCCAGAGATGGAAACCTTATATCCCGCCTTTCCTTCTAAATAAAAATGAAATGCAGATATAGATACCAATCTGACAGATTTTCCATTTGAATGGACTTTCCTTGTTGGATGCTTCAGATGAAGGAGTAGCCTGCACAATACATTGTTTGGGGGCCCGTATAAAATAGGGAAGAAAGGTTGCAAATACAGTTTTAACACAGAAAAAGACTTCTGACAAAACTTTGCTACGGTTACTGTTTGTTCAATTCCTCTCCTGCTAGAAATTCTCATACTCCAGTAAGGGTGAAATTCCTAGGAATTCTGACTTTGCAATTTCTCCTGATCATAGCAGAATCTGTAGGATTTCTTGGGGGGAGGGAATCTTGTTTTGGTTCCAAAGTTGCTTTCCAACATAAGGCGGTAGATAAATGCAGAGACCCGTAAAGGACATCCTGCTATCTGACAAGCTTTTGAGTTTCCTACTGTTTTGCCCACATCTCCTAATGAAACCAGTGGAATAGACAGTTGTAAGAAATATATAAGTTTATAAACTGGAGGGAAATTATAGCTACAATATTTTTACTGGATTTTCTTTTTCCAAATATTAACAGATTACTCTATCCAGTTTTAATTAAAGTCACAATAATCAGCTTAAAATAAAGAAAACAGAATTATGTTCATCTATCTAGAGCCGAGGTGGCGCAGTGGGTAGAGTGCAGTACTGCAGGCCACTTCAGCTGACTGCTATCTGCAGTTCAGCGGTTCAAATCTCACCGGCTCAAGGTTGACTCAGCCTTCCATCCTTCCGAGGTGGGTGAAATGAGGACCCGGATTGTTGTTGGGGACGATATGCTGACTCTGTAAACCGCTTAGAGAGGGCTGAAAGCCCCATGAAGCGGTATATAAGTCTAACTGCTATCGCTATTGCTATTTTATGAATGTCCTGAAGTAAACATTTACACTCAATTTAATGAAATTAAAGGGTATTTCTTTTTCTAAATTTAACAGATCGCAGGAAATTGTCTTTATCCCACTCTTAGCCTGTCGGAAACTAACCTCATCTAAGTTTCCTTGCTCTGCAGCAAAAGTCGTGCTTTCCCTCCTCAGATGCTACAAGCTAAGCTGTTTGATCTACCATTTGCAATGCGTCATTTCATTCTACACAAAAGTCTCCTTTCTGATTGGATAGTATGTACCCTGAGGGTCCTACCCACTGCAGGACTGGACTCCTGGAACGGATGTCCTGAAAAGCAAGAGACTGGTGTTTTGTTTAAAAAAAAATCAGAATTGTAAGGGGTCTTGAAATTCCTCTAGTCCAACTTCCTCCTCAAGCAGTAAGCCTTATATCATTTCAGAGTGATCTCTTTTAAGTCTCCAGGGTTGGAGTACCCACATCTTCTCATCCCACTGATTAATGGTTATAACTGTCAGGAAACTGCTCCTTAGTTCTAGTTGGTTCTCTCCTTGATTAGTTTCCATCCATTGCTCTTTTTTTGTGCCTTCGGGTGTTTTAGAGCAGTGTTTTTCAACCTTGGCAACTTGAAGATGTCTGGACTTCAACTCCCAGAATCCCCCAGCCAGCGAATGCTGGCTGGGGAATTCTGGGAGTTGAAGTCCAGACATCTTCAAGTTGCCAAGGTTGAAAAACACTGTTTTAGAGGATAGGTTGACCCCTTCTTCTTGGCAGCAGCCCTTCCATATTGGAACACTGCTGTTATTCACCCCTAGCCCTCCTTTTAATTAAACTAGACGTACTATCTGCATTATTTTTTGTAAATATCTCAAGGCAAGCAACGTACCTAACACGTCCACATTTCCCCACAACAACCATCCTGTGAGGCGAGCTGAGATGGGAGAGGTGACCGACCCAAAATCCCCCAGGCTAGCTTTCCTGGCTAAGGCAGGACTTGAACTCAGAGTTTCCTGGTTTGTAGCCTGGTGCCGCTAAAACAAATGGCTCTCTTTAGTCAGATAATGAAGTGCTTATCCATGGCTCACCAGAGAAAGAGTGAAGAGCTCATAGTCTTTTTTCTTCCAACTGAGTGAAAGCTGACAAGATTCTGCTCGATTTTTGCTTCTATAGCAATTGTGAAGACCCAAAAAGTGATGTTGTTGCTTTTCATAACTGGTTTATTGCTTAAATTGTGAAACTTATTGTTGTTTGTTTTTTAACAGGCTCAGCAAAGGAATGATAACATTCTGATTATTTTGTTGTTGTTTTCAACAGGCCCAGCAGAAGAACTGTGACCATCTCTGGGCCATCTCTTTATTTCTGATGTTTAAACTTGGTGAAAAATGGGCCTTCTGGCCTAAATAATAAGAACTATCAACAAATTGTCCTTTTTTCCTTCCCAACCAATCCTTCAAATATATTAGAGAAAGCAACTGGGTTTTGTTTCATGGCATGGAACATGGGAGGGGGAAAAAATCAAGATAATCCACCAGTTTGAGGGCTACATCTGGAGATAACATTCGGCCATTAGGATGATCGAACTGGGGAAAAAGTTTGAAACCTGGAAATAATTTATTTAACCAACATCATTTCCAGCTATCTGTCTCATGGGAGACAAGCCCTGAGTGGCTGCAAGCATACAATGATACTTGTATTTTACACTACAGTCCTAACCTCTGTAGTAAGGGCCATAGAATTGAACAGAGGTAAGACATATTGACTATACTGAAAATGAATTATTTGGCCAGTGAAATGTAAGATATGATAGAATCTATTAAAGAAAAATGTGATAATAGAGCTCATTAAAAAAATAATTAAACAGATTTGGTGCAACAATTTTAAACTAAAATGCCTAGATGCTAAAATAGCATTAGAATGTAGCTTCGAGAATTCAGCATTTTCTAATGTATATATAAGCAGAATAATCCACACCTTCTGGTTTAATGGGAGGATCAGAACATAATAATCTTTCATCTTTCACATATTTCTGCAACACTTCTCCGAGTGTTATAACTCAACTAAAAGAGTGTACCAAAACATTTTTTTGAAAACATATTTTAAGATGAAGTACATTTACAGAGTAACCCTATGGAAGTGAGGTGAAAAGAGGCTGTGGCTGAGAAAATGCTATTATCAGATTTCTTGCAGAGTCATATTGGGCAGGATCAAAGGAGGATACTTTGTGGTGTGTGTGTCTGTGTGTGTGTGTGTGTGTTTGTGTGTGTCCCTTTTTCCAGTGCCAACTCCGCATGCATTTACATTTCTAAAACATTTTGAGGAAGTTATGGGAATTTGTAAGGACTATCTTCATCTACCTACCCATATCTAGCACTGGTGGAGGCCCAAAAGGAACAATATCAACAGATGTATTCACCAGTCTCAGAAGAACTTCAGCAATGGACTACTTCTTCTGAGGTAGGTGTTCTGACCCCATGGCATTGTCACCTGTGTTGTGGTCCGCTGGCAGCCTGCGGAACTGGCAGCAGAGAGTCAGACAGCGAGGAGGTTGGGGAGGAATATGGGCCAGTCCTGGAGTCTGGGGAAAGCTCGGACGAGGGCTCTGCGTTGGAGGCAGAGAGGGGGCCAGGACCATCTGGGAGTTATGTGCTGCTTCTGGAGTCACTAGAGTCGAACATCAGTCAGGCAGAGGAACAGGCTCCCCTTGTTCCCAGTGCACGCATGTGCAGAGCTGCCAGAGGGCAAGAATAGTTAAGACTTGGAGGTGATTGGCCCCTCCTATAGGACTTAAGGAGGAGCAAAGGCACGTGAGCCTTTGCAGGAAGTAACTTGGTTCATGATGGTCAGTTTACCTCCTGAAGCTCTGTTTTGACTCTTTGCTCCATGTGGCCTTGCCAAGCTAATTGCCAATTAAGTGTTTCAAGGAAGATAAAAGTGGGTGCTTCTCAGCTTTATCCTGAAAGACTTTGGCAGCCTACTGTAGGACTCTTTACAACTATTTGGGACTCATTACAAGCTGTGAGTGAACGTAATTCACAGCCTTTGAAATAAAAAGAGGGTTTCGGGGACTGAGCGTGTGCTTTTTACTGTATCAGGAAGCCTAGGTCACAACAACATGACGTATTGGGACTTTCCCCACTTCGCGAAACCAGGTGGGGGCGGGAACTGCATGTGACCCATTCGGCCCATGGGCTGCAAGTTTGACACCCCTGATATATGTGATAGAATTGCTGGTGATGAAGCAATGCAATACATTTGACAACATTTCAAAGAGGTATTAGAATATGGCCCCCAAACAAGTAGATTAAACTATAGGTTTGTGGGAAATTTGAGGGCTCAGGTAGTTCATGCCTAACTTCTACAATGCAGGTTGTTGTTACTGGCAATCCTTTCACGGCAACCCTGCCCCCCAAAACACAAACTATTGCAAAAAGCTTTTTTTTTTAATGGCCTCTTTCAACGTGAAGGACAATGGGGGCTCCGTGAGTGTCTTTCTTCTGCCCTTTAGGTAGACTGAGAGACAAACAGCATCCTAATGAAAACTTTGCTTATATTTGGAACGAACTCCCCGTGGAGATTCGTACCCTCACCACCGTCCAGGCCTTCCGCACAGCCCTCAAGAACTGGCTAGCCCGTCAGGCCTGGGGATAAGGATAGCCGCCCCTCCCGAATGATGAATGTATGTTGCTTATTACTTTTATTATATGTGTCTATGTCATTGTTTGTATTCCCCCTCCCTGATTTTATGTGAGCCGCCCTGAGTCCCCTCAGGGAAAAGGGCGGCATACAAATGTTAATAAACATAAACAAACATAAACAAACATTTTACATATTGCCCATCCCCAATGGATCTGGTTTCACAAATGTTTTATGCATGCTGTGGAATTAGTATCTAGAAACAACGCAGATAATTTGGCATTTCATTTCCAAGTTAACAGACAATTGATTATAAATAAGTCTGTTATGTCGCCTTGTTCTTGCCTCAGGTTAAACAGCATCTGTAATTATTTGTAATATGTGGGTGTTCCAACACTGGAAGATTTTAAGAAGAGATGGGACAACCATTTATCCAGTCCAGATAACCATTTGTATGAAATGGTTTAGGGTTCCCTGCCTGAGCAGGGGGTTGGACTAGAAGACCTCCAAGGTCCCTTCCAACTCTGTTATTCTGTTCTGTACTTGTTATATAAATATAAAATGTATCATGAAATCAAAGGATATATTAGAATTTACCTTGTATTCCATGTTCTTGGACATTTTAACTGCATTGCCATCTCAAAATTATATGGTCTGTTCAGTTGACCTTTTGGCAGTTTTACAATGTGGCTTTTAATTTTTTTTTTTATTTGTTTAGTGCTGCAATAAATTTCATGGAGAGCCATAAGGAAGCCTGGAAAAAAAAATCTATCCCTCTGCATTCCTCTGTATGAAAGGATGTGTGACTGAAACTCAGTGAAACTGAACTTTTGGATCTATCTTCCCAGGACAGTACCGTGATTCTCCTCCTTCTCTCCCCAAGCTCTGTACCACCCAGAGTCTCACATCTGTACATAACATCATCAATTGTCTGCATGTGCAAAATTGTTTGAATTATGTTATCTAAGGTTTGAGGGGAGGGAATTGCAGGGCTGTTCTGACAACTTGGAATAGTGGTGAATTGTTTGTGTGGAGATTCTACTCTCAATGCCCCACATAATGAGCACTTTGTTAATACATTCTAAGCGCCATAAAGTCACTTTTGGTGCATTGGCTGAGTTGGAGGCTGTTTTTCAGCTGGACTGATGACAGCATGTTAAAACTGAAAAAAAATATATCTAAAGATACTGTTTCAACACCGGGCTTCGCGCATGCAGTGACAGAAAACTAGCTAAATAAAACCATAATATTGGATTTACCTTTTTATCTCTGTTTTCTTTTTGCTCTTATCTTATGGATTTATTTTTCACCCGGTGGCATCTTGGAAAATATGACTTAGATTTTACCATGGTTTTTATATATCATTAGTAAATTCCATTCCAATGAGGAGAGAGAGGGGGAGGAGGAAGAGGAGGAGGAGAAAATGATATTTTTGTGAATGTATTTAATGAAGTTGCAAAAACCTGGTCATAATTCTGATTTTGATATTTGAAAAAGATTGTTAACCTTTACATTTGCCATGTGACACATACATTTATTCGTACTTCCATTTTTTTTTTTAAAAAAGGAAGCGTAGAAGAGATGCGAATCAACAAATACCATACACAACAAACATTTAAGGTATTTTTTTTAATATCATTTGAGTGTCACTTTGCATATGTTAATATTTTTTTTCCTTTGTAGTTATGCATTATTCGTGGTATTTCTGATGATATTTGGATAAATTGAATTATTCCACTTATCTGGTGTGGCTGCTCGTTGCGGTTACAAAATTTTATTTCAAGGATACATTTATTTTTATTATTAGATTGTATTATTGGGATAATTTTATTTTAGCCAGTTTGGTGTAATGATTAAGATGCTGGAGACTATGAATTCTAGTCTTGCTTGCCTTAAGCATGAAAGTTGGTGAGTAACTTTGGGACCATCTCTCTCAGAGCAAACTAATTCACAGGATTGTTGTGGAAAAATAGGAGGAAGAAGGAGTATTAGATATGTTTGCCACCCTAAGTGATTTATAAATATGGGGTAAACATTTAATTAATAAATAAACATTTGTTTGTGCATGCTGAGTATTCATTAAGTCAGGACCACCTATATTTCTATTTACTGTCCATTGGGTTTTAATGCTATGCTTGTTTCATATTGTCAGTTTGATTTTCCTTTCTTCATTTGTATGCTATCCAGAGTCACATGGTTTGAGATGGGCGCACACAGAAATGCTTTAAGTGAACAAATTAGTAACCAAAACTACACATGGGATATTCAAAGGGTGGTGAGAGTACAGCTGAGATACAGACTTTCCCTTGACATCTCCCTATTATTGGCACGTTTACCCACCCACTGTCTCCTGTTCTGCTGCCTGAAACTAATGTGGGAAGCCCCCTTCCTCCTAGAAGAATGAAATATTTTGGGGAATATTAAAAGAGACAGAATATTATATTTCCCCAAAGGAGAAATGGATAAAAATCTTAACAAAGGCAAAAAGCAGCCCCCAACAGCATCCAGCAGATGCCTGAAGATTTTAGAGATGGAGATTTTGTGCCCACTAAGAAATCTGGGCCAACCTATTCATAAACAAAACATCTTCAGCTCCAAGTGATGGGATTGAGAATGACAGGATATGACCTTTGCGACATAATAGGATTAACCCACCACCTATCAAATAATAAAAGTATAGAAAGCAAGCCCTCAAAATTACAAAATATTGCAAACTGGATAAAAATCCTTGGACTCATCAAGCTAATTTGTCAGCTGTCCCAGAACTAACCCGCTGTTGTTGGTTCTGCTCATCAATGAACAGAGTCCTTCTTTCCAACCAGCCTCCATTTTATTTCAAGGACCTTTCTCTCATCCTGGAACTGAACTGGATTTTTCTTCCTCTTCTAACTCCTACCATTGTAAAGTATCCTGTTCTGACACCCTCTTCTTTGCAACTGTCCTTTAATTATGGAATCTACAACTGAAATTTAAAAAAATATGCCCAGTTTTCCCACCCACCCTAAAAAGAAAGGGAAGTCAGAAAAGTCTATATTGGTCCTAGTAATCAGGGACAAACACAATCAGCAGGGAAAAAGAAAATTGGGCCCATACTTCTGTCCATCCATCGTCTGCCTGTCATTCTGCAGCGGGGAGAGAGCCGTCTCTGTAGATATTCAGTTTATCCAGGCCCATACAAATGTGTTGGCAGAAGAATGTGTATATAACTCTCCCTCCGCAGCCCCAAGTATTCCCTTATCTCTGATGCTTTAGCAGGCTTCCATGCATTGAGTATCAAGCTCTTGAAAGGGGGTGTAAACATGGCTAATAAAAAGTCCTTACAAGTCTGCTCTTCACTCTGAATCCTGCAGACTTCTGTATTCACCTCAAAATATCTGGCAGTGCATTTTAACTACTGGTAACATTGAGGGGAAAAACTCCAAATGCAGTGTTTCTCAACCTTGGCCACTTGAAGATGTCTGGACTTCAACTCCCAGAGTTCCCCAGCCAGCATTCGCTGGCTGGGGAATTCTGGGAGTTGAAGTCCGGACATCTTCAAGTGACCAAGGTTGAGAAACACTGTCCTAATGGACAGTCATATAGGAGAATGTGTGTTTTTGTCTTTCAGTGCAAATCTAGACCTAAATAGGGCCTTTGGATTATTTCACTTCTGATATTCAAGATCTATGAATGTTTGCATGTTTCTTCTGTCAATTCCTTACAGAGAACCCTCTGTAAGGAATTGACAGAAGAAATATGCAAGCATTCGTAGACCTTGAATGGAATGGTGTATCTATGGAGGGAAGGACTGGATTTAACCACTGATCATCTCAAATAAAACAGTGTCATGAGTTGTTGTTTCCATACAAACATGGGAGTCTTTGAATGGAGGAAGGAGAGAGGAGGGTAAAGAGCAAAAGGTGTGTGACAATATCATAGACACAACTGCATGAGAGATTCCTATGCCTGTATGTCAGAGCAGCATTTATGTGATGAGGCTATGCACATATCATCATTTGCGTATCACTGCAGTTGTTGCAGACATCCCTGCATCTTATAACATTATGTAGGAATCTGAAAACGTTTTTCCTATTTCGTGTCTCGGGATTATTTATTTAACTTGCTAATGAAAGGATATCAGGAACAATATAGGTCTCAAGGGGTTTTGAAACTGGGGGAATGAATGAAAGTGCGTCAGTCAGTTTCCCAAGTCTTCCATTTCCTGAGCCTCTTTTGATTTTTATGGATAAAATATTTGCGTATATAATGGCATATTTTTAGCAACATAAGCATACTGTGTTGCTAAAAACAACTGTGTGCGGTTCCCAAGTAGATGAAAATAAGCTGCTTTTCCTTTGATCTGACTTCATTGTGCAGAGAGCAGACAGATAAAAGAACCATTTACGATTTATTATGGGTATTTGTTGAGCAAAAATGAGCAAACCTTGGGATATGCTTGGATATTTGCCAAAGGGCTGGGGAACCAATTGTTTGAAATAATATAACATTTCTAAATTCAACAATAAAACGTTTAGAACTCCGAATATGCTTTATTCAAAGCTTTCCATCAATAATCAATAGAATAAATGTCAGAGGAACTCTATTGGAATGTTGACATTGATATGAAATAAATGCTTAATTCCCTTTTTACAAATCAGGCACAAGAACATCATTGATCAAGTTCTGCCAGTTCACACAATGAACACAGTATATCCTATGCAACTGTGCGCAGGGGTGGGATTGAAAAATGTTAGCAATTGGTTCTTTGCCTAGTTTCTGGGTGGGCATGGCCTACTCAACCTCCTGCACTGCAAGGGGGGGGGCGTTTTCACTTTCCCCAGGCTCTGGATGCCCTCCAGAGCCCAGAAACAGGCCTTTTCGGACTTCTAAGAGCCGAGGTGGCGCAGTGGTTAGGGTGCAGTACTGCAGGCCACTTCAGCGGACTGCTATCTGCAATTCAGCTGTTCAAATCTCACCGGCTCAAGGTTGACTCAGCCTTCCATCCTTCCGAGGTGGGTGAAATGAGGACCCAGACTGTGGGGGCGATATGCTGACTCTGTAAACCGCTTAGAGAGGGCTGAAAGCCCTATGAAGCGGTATATAAGTCTAACTGCTATTGCTATTGCTACTCTAGTTCTCCTGGTAGGTCACTTTTTTCACCCCAGGCTCCAGAGGCTTTCCTCGAGCCTTCAGGAGGTCGAAAATGGCCTCCCCTGGCCATTGTTATGGTGATGCATGGCCTTGAAACCACCTGTGACAGTTAATTGTTTCAAATTCCATGCTCAGGAAAGTGAAATGTGATTCTTGGTAATCTTTCTGACATCAGACATGCACTTAACAAAAGTGTAAGTATCTAATTGGATGGGAGTTTGTTGACACTAGTAGAATTCCATATGTACACAACATCTGTTGGTGTAAAGAATACCCATCATGCATCACCTATAAGAAACTTAAATACAATCTCCTTTCTTTTCTACTCTTTCCCCCAAACATTGAGGTTATCCATCTCTTTCTTACATGAAGAAGATAGAAAGACAGAAATCAAACCCAAAACCTGGACAACTTGGAGTTGATGTCCTTCCCCCTCTGGATGAAGTGATTAAGTGTTGCTGGCTTTTTACCCATCTTCAGTGGTGGGATTCAGTCGGTTCACACCACTTCAGGATAACCAGTTGTTAACTTTCTGAGCAGTTTGGTGAACTGGTTGTTGAAAGAAATCATTAGGGCAGAGAACCGGTTGTTAAATTCTTTGAATCCCACCACTGCCTATCTTGTAGGTCTGAAGGATAGGACAAGAGCATGGGATGATTTTACTTTTAAGCTTTTCACATTAATTTAATGCCTATAATGTTGCATAAATATTTCAGCCCAGAGCAAATCAATAGTGAATTGAACTTCCTCTTCCTAATAGAGTTCTAAGGTTTATTAGACCCATTTAAAATCTTGCTACCCCAGAAGATGAAAAGTTCTTCTAAATTTAGTAGGAAAGTAGATTTTTCTAGAGGTCAGTGGGTGCAAGTGTTTGTAAAGTCCTGCAAGTTTCTGGATGCATTGGGAATTGCAGGTCCATCACAACTCCATGGACAATGTTCCTCCAGGCCTTCCTGTCCTCTATTATCCTCTGGAGTCCATTTAAGCTCATGCCGACTGCTTCAGTGGCTCCATCCAGCCACCTCATTCTCTATTGTCCCCTTCTTCTTCTTTTGCCCTCAACTGTTCCCAGCATTAGGCTCTTCTCCAGTGAGTCCTTCCTTCTCATTAGATGGCCAAAGTACTTGAGTTTGCAGTCTAATAACTTCCAAATAGTGTATATTGTATAAAATGCCAACACTTGTCAAACATCTGAAAAAAAATAATCGCATATAGTGTAAAACAAAAGTAGTGTTTGTACGTATAGCATATTGAACTGAAATTTTAAGATTAATAGATAAACATCTGAGAAGCACCAACCCCCTATTCAAGGTGTTGGTTACCACCTTTAAAGCCCTACATGGCTTAGGGCCAGGATACCTTCGAGACACATGCCTCCCAGCGACCAGTAAGATCCCATAGATTGGGCCTCCTTTGGGTGCCGTCGGCCAAACAATGTCGGCTGGCGGGCCCTCGGAGGAGAGCCTTCTCGGTGGCTGCTCCGACTCTTTGGAGCCAGCTCCCCCTGGAAATCCGGACCATACCCACTCTCATGGCCATCAGGAAAGCCATAAAAACTTGGCTGTTCCAGCAGGCCTGGGGCTGTTGACCTCACTGTTGAGGTCCGGCCCTGACTAGAATGAATTTTATGAGGGATGACTGTTGTTTTAAATTGTATTGTTATGTTTTTTATATTTCTGTTTGTAAGCCGCCCGGAGTCCTTTGGGATTGGGCGGCATATAAAAGCTTTAAATAAATAAATAAATACATAAATAAATGTTAGGGGCTTTTGAAATGCTGGTGGAGATGTCATGATTACATTTGGGAATCACACAGCGCACCTATACAGGATCGTTTTATGACTCTCAAACTGGCTGTGATGAATTGTTTGAAAAAACAAATATATGTTTTCCCTGAAAATTGTGTAACCCCAGGGTTAATCTTATTTTTCTCTCCATGCATACTATAATAAATGCGTACTTTTAATTTTTGTCTACAATATAACTCTCTAATCTTGTGATGAGAGAATGGATGTTTCCAAAGCATTGGAGAACAGAAACAGATTGACATTTTCGTGGAATCAATATGTGATTAACAGCCTCCCCGTTAGCCAAGACTGTGTCAAAAACCCATGAGGGGTATTTGGGAGGCCACAGTTAAACATACTCATTGATAAATGAGGGCCAAGGTACACAGAGCCCATTCCAACATCATGTAACCTAACCCTTTGCTTTTTGTAATGAACCTGTCTAGTCTGAATTTGTGACTTGCTGTGTAGGCTGTGAGCTGCTGTACGGAGTTTGGCACTGCCTTTTTTATTTTTGTGTTTTATCGCCAGGCTGAGGAGTTGGCTTAGCGTCCCTTTTCTGGTCTGCTGCAAAGTTGATGTGTTTTTTCAGGCTTCACATTAGATTTCTAGAGTTCCGAGTTGTTTACTCTATGATACCTCTGTCCTTTGACATTTCTCTTGTGGCTTCCAATGCTGCCATGTGGTTGGTCTGTTACAGTCTCTGCTGATGCTGTGTCTGCCTCTGAGGTCTTCAGTGATGATGCCATACTTCTCCTTAAAAGAGGATGCAGTGGCTTAATGATGCTGGAATTGCTGGCCAGAAATGGTTTACATTTTGGCAGCTTGAGATGGAGTGAGCTCCTGTCGCTCGATCCCTAGCTCCTGCCCATTCCGCAGTTCGAAAGCATACAATATTATGAGTAGATAAATAGGTACCATTTACCAAATAGGCCAAAGATGAAACTAACTGCATTCAGCTGGTACTGGACTTGGCCAGACATGAGGTAACACAACACAAGGGGAGGGAACACCGGTGGAAGAGCCAACCACCTGAGTGCTGTTAGTCAGCTGCTGTAAGCGAGTTTACTTCCTGTGGTGCACCAAGGATAGGCACGCAAGCACTGAACAGAATTCAATTTCAATTTCAGTTTAATAAAATTTGTATGCCGCCCACTCCCTTGGGACTCTGGGCCTGGGTATTTGAGAGACTGCCTACTGCCAATTACCTCCACTAGACCGATACGATCACATCGATTAGGCCTCCTCCGAATTCCATCTACTAGCCAGTGCAAACTGGCAACTACCCGGAGGAGAGCCTTCTCGGTGGCTGCTCCGACCCTCTGGAACGAACTCCCCGTGGAGATCCGGACCCTCACCACCCTCCAGTCCTTCCGCGCCACTTTAAAGATCTGGCTGTCCCGGCTGGCCTGGGGTTAAGATTCCAACCCCACCCGAATTGTGTGACTGTTGTGCTCTCTTTTAATATTTGTATTTGTATTTGTATTTAAGTTTATTTATATGCCGCCCTTTTCCCTGGGGGGACTCAGGGCGGCTTACAACTTAAAAGGGGGGGGGGAACAAACTTTTAACATATAGAACAATACATCATTAAAACACAACATTCATACCATTCGGGCGGGTTGCAATATGCAATATGTTGTATTGTTTCCATATTGGAATACTGTTTGTCTTTCCCCCCCTCCCTTTTTGAATTGTGAGCCGCCCTGAGTCCCCCCAGGGAAAAGGGCGGCATACAAATAAAGGAAATTAAATTAAATTAAATTAAATTAAACTCTGGGCGGCTTACAGGCAAGATAAAAGGAGCATTTAAAAATTTAAGATAAAAAGATAACAAGATACAATTATTAAAATTGCACACCATCCATTCTGTCTAAGTGGGGCTGGATATTGATCAACAGCCCCAGGAGTGCCAGAACAGCCAGGTCTTGGTGGCTTTACGGAAGGCCGGGAGAGTGGGAAGGGTCCGGATCTCTACGGGTAGCTCGTTCCACAGGGCTGGCGCAGAATGAACTAGCAATTTAGGCCATCAGGATTGCAGTGTCTAGCATGTAGATTTCCCTGTCATTGTATGCCATATGCTAAATAAATAATATTTTTTCCTTCGTGTGCTCTGAGTCTGCTCCAGTAATTCTTCAGGCAAAGCCATTTTCATTCCCCTAATTGCTGATGTTAATCCTTCAGCCACTACTAACAACATCTGTTGCTCCCAACATTCACCAATGCTCTTCAGTATCTACCTCTTCTTTACATGCCACATTTGTTTCTCCAAAATGCCTACTGTGCCAAATTCCCCTGCATAGCCTCATTATATCAGGTGATTCAGGTAGACAAATCAGATGGCCTTCAAAGAGTGGAAGGAGGTAGTTTTCCGTCTTCAGGGGAATAGTAGAATTTAACAACTGCCTTTTTTTTTTTGCTTATTTTGAATCCAGGAGTCTTTCTCAATTTCATAATTGTGGAGTCTACAGCTCCCTGCCCCTCCATCAGTTTACCCAAATAACATAAGTTTAAGTTTAATAACATTTATATGCCGCCCAATCCCGTAGGACTCCGGGTGGCTGACAGTACAGAAATAAACAAAAAAGTAAGATACAGAGAAGAGAGATAGATTTAAAATGCAACACCTCATACACTCCATTCTGAATGGGGCTGGATCCTATTTTGGGGTCAACAGCCCCAGGCCTGCCGAAACAGCCAGGTTTTAATGGCTTTCCAGAAGACCGAGAGAGTGGGAAGTGGTTAGAGTGCAGCACTGCAGGCCACTTCAGCTGACTGTTATCTGCAGTTCAGCGGTTCTAATCTCTCCGGCTCAAGGTTGACTCAGCCTTCCATCCTTCCGGGGTGGGTAAAATGAGGACCCAGACTGTGGGGGCGATATGCTGACTCTGTAAACCGCTTAGAGAGGGCTGAATATCGCCCCCACAGTCTGGGTCCGCATTTCACCCACCTCGGAAGGATGGAAGGCTGAGTCAACCTTGAGCCGATGAGATTTGAACTGCCGAACTGCAGTTAGCAGTCAGCTGAAGTGGCTGCAGTACTGCACTCTAACCACTGCGCCACCTCGGCTCTTTCCCTCAATTCCCAGAGCTCTAAAATTCACCAGAGACCAATGTCTTATGGTCTCCTTGTGGGAGCCTCTGATGTGGAAAATTTGTGGGTGATCTTGGCTTCTTCCTTACTCCAGGGAGGAATTCTGATGAGCTGTTCCATTCACGGGCTCTTTTTTCCACACAGCCATCGGCTCTCACCTCTGCAGAGCCGTCTTCAGTCCATATTGGTTCACTGCAAATCAGGATATTTTCACGATGTGAGTGGCGTGCATCCATTTAGGTCAGAACGCAATGAAACAAGAGATTCATTAATGCATACACTGATTCAGAGGCTTTTAAATATTAATATACAAGTGAAACCAGATTTCCCCCCCCCCTTGGGACTGATGGATAGAGTTGGAAAAAAAAGTCTTGAAATTTTGTTTTGATATGTGATAACCACAGTGAGATTGTACTCGTAAAAATGGAAATATTTGGCAATATCTACAATTATAGAAAAGTGCTTGATGCTGAGATGCTAAATTGATCTGTCTGATTAGAGAAAAGACAATATTTACCTTTATTGCTGACTGAAAACTCCTTATGGACTTTTTGTGTAAAACGTTAAAAAATAATTTGTGATGAATTTATTTATTAAACTTCTACACTGCCCATCTCATCTAAATAACTCTGGGCAGTTTACAAGAACATAATAAAACAATATAAACATGTGACTAAAGTTAAAAAATATTAAGAACAAGGTTAGGAATTACTGAGTAAAAGTAAAATCAAAATTTTAAAAAATTCAGATTAAAAAATTAACCCGGCAGAGGGAGTGATTATGGTTTGGATTATTAGATATGATAGATTATAGAAAGAAGAAAGTCACAATGTAACTTTGGAACAAGAGATAAATATATAATTGTACTTATGCCTGCTATAAATAAAAGTGAAAACCACTTTTTAATATCTCTTTTCCTTCTTCTACCATTCTTTTCTTTTCCTCTTTGAATTTGAACTTTCTTTTATTTTTTTTCCTTTCCTTTTTTCCTTCTTACTTTATTATAGATTTAATTTTCACTCATTTTTAAATCTTTTAGAAAAAATCTATTTTAAAAAAGGAACAAGATTCAGTAATATATTTACAGTAATATATTTACAATAGAAACAATATCCTAATGTTTCTATTTTGTAGAGAAAAAACTAAACATCAACATTTCCACGGGTCCAGTTGGAAATGCAGAAAAACCTTTTACATGAGCTAAAACCTTGAAAAAAAAAATAGCAATAGCAGTTAGCAGTTAGACTTATATACCGCTTCATAGGGCTTTCAGCCCTCTCTAAGCGGTTTACAGAGTCAGCATATATTGCCCCCACAATCCGGGTCCTCATTTTACCCACCTCGGAAGGATGGAAGGCTGAGTCAACCTTGAGCCAGTGAGATTTGAACCGCCGAGCTGCAGAACTAGCAGTCAGCTGAAGTAGCCTGCAGTACTGCACCCTAACCACTGCGCCACCTCAGCTCTAGTAATACTATAGCATAGGGCCAGGATGGCGAACCTATGGCATGTGTGCCACAGGTGGCACATGGAGCCATTTGTCAGGGCACATGAGGCATTGCATGCGCGTGCTGGCCAGCTGAGTTCAGCCTTTTTTAAAGCCATTTTTCACCCTCCCCAGGCTCCAGAGGCTTTATAGGAGCTTGGGGAGGGCCAAAAGAGCCTCACCGCCCCCCTCCCCGAGACACAAAAACCCGGCCCTATGGGCAAACCGGAAGTTCAGAAATGGACTTCCGGTTTACTCATAGGGTCAGTTTAAGCCCTCCGGAGACTTCAGGGACCTTCAGGAGGCTTCTCTGAAGCTTCCGGAGGGCATAAACTGACCCTACGCGCAAATTGGAAGTTCGGAAATGGACTTCCAGTTTGCTCGTAGGATCGTTTTTAGTCCTCTGGAGGCTTCAGTGAAGCCTCCTGAAGGTCCCTGAAGGCTCTGGAGGGCCTCCGGAGGCTGTTTTCGCCCTCCCCAGGCTCCTATAGAGCCAAGGTGGCGCAGTGGTTAAATGCAGCACTGCAGGCTACTGCTAGATCAGCAGGTCAGCGGTTCAAATCTCACCGGCTCAGGGTTGACTCAGCCTTCCATCCTTCCGAGGTGGGTAAAATGAGGACCCGGATTGTTGGGGGCAATATGCTGACTCTCTGTAAACCGCTTAGAGAGGCCTGAAAGGCCTATGAAGCGGTATATAAGTCTACTGCTATTGCTATTGCTATTGCTCTGGAGCCTGGGGAGGGTGAAAAAAGCATGCAAAAATGGAGGGAGTGCCTCTCATGTGGGCATGCACATGGGGGGGTCACACATTGCATTATGGGTGTGGCATGCTTGCACATGACCCCCCACTGCACACACACCCACTTACAGAACGTGAGCCAATAAAGGTTCACCATCGCTGGCATAAGGTATGTTCCTTTGCATTACATTAGCAATACCTATAGTTTATAGAAATCCAATTGCAAGGGAGGGGGATACGAACAATGTAAGCTATAAAACATCACAAATATTTCCAGTTATCTTTGAAGATTCATGAATTAGATTAATGAGTCTTATTGAGGACAGCATTTTCTTCAAGTAGAAACCAATCAAGTGTTTATAGGAGACTATGCATCTAATAACATACTTTCTTCTGCTCCCCACCAGCCAAAACCTCTTCAGAGACAGACAGCAATCATAGCATCTGATGGGTTACTCTCCATGAATTTGTCTAATCCCTTTTTTTAAAAAGCCATTTGGTAGATTAACAAAGCACACGCTCCATTTTTCGGTGCATGGGATAAAAAAATTATTAGTAATGGGACTGTACTATATTTCCTTATGTTTAAAGAAAAAAAATCCAGAACATAACAATACTTCAAATCTTATTTGTGTAGCAGCCAGTATATAATAATCCATATTTAATTTCCAGTTTTGTAAAAAAAAAAAAGTTGCTTGAAAATCAATGCAGTTGTATGGCTCATCACACTGCTTGTTAAGAAAAGTTCCTGATAAGCTATGTTCCTTGTTTATTTATCAGAACAGACTTTAATTTTCTATAAATATTACAATTTTAATTATATCAATATTTCCATTCACCACTGGCTAAGTATAGTAATAGCTCCTATTTAATACATGATTTTTGTTGGTGGATATACAAGTAATGTGGATGGATGTTCATGTAATTAAAATATTTTTCATAAACATATTTATTACATTTTTTGAAAAACCTGGAACATAAAAATAGTAAAAAATAAAGTGGCTATGCTTTTAAAAATGAAATCCTGCTCACCCTAATTTTGCTAATCCTGACTATTGCATTTGAACCTGAAGTTTCAGAAATTATACTAAATAGCTTGATAATTAACTATTTCAGTTAGGTATACAAAAATTGTGGAGTTCATTATATGCTAAAAATGCTTTCATGTTTAAAGAAGCTTATATTATTATGAAGATAGATCTACAGATATATAAGATGCACAATATACATTTACATATCGTAATTACATATTATATAAAAATAACATCTACAAAAATCACAATGCTTATTTTCAAAGCAACCTATAGTTATGATAACTATGCAGACAGGATACTGATAATTTATAAAAGTGATAAAGAAGGGCTACTCCACATAGGTAATTAACTTTGTTTGTGTGGTCAAAATTGATACCAGGGTGCATGGGATTATTTTCACGCTGAGCAAGAGATTATTTAGAGGAAAAGAGGAAAAGCTAAATCCAATATTGATTTATATTTATACATTAAGATTTATACCCCGCTGGAGATTAAAGCATACTCTCTGAGTTCACATAGATGTATGAAACATTACACAAAATATAAAACACTCATAGATTAACGCGATTACATCGTGTAAATAAAAAGGAAATGATCGTAATGTATTTCTCCTCTTTCTCTTCTGATTGAAGCAAATGCTTAGAATTCTGTGGCACAAAAAAGTAGAGCTGAATTAACGAATGCCCGTCCGAGATCCTTCCTGTTTGTTGGTTGTTTTCCTCCTTGTGGACAGCCTGATCCCTTGATTCAAACTGGCAGGTCGAAATGGAATGCCCCAGTTATGTCTTTCATTGTCAACAGCTCATCCATATAACCTGAAGCTTCTGTACGTGTCACCCTGCTCTGATTTTTAACCTTATCCTCTTGATAGTTCACCAGGAAGGAGAAAATAGAAGGAAACACAACATCAAGATCCTTGCTTAGGAGAAGACCTTAACCGAAATTGGGGACGAATAATATCTGGATTAACAATCCATGGACCAAGGAGAAAATCAGAGGGGATGGGGAAGCCTCGATTCCTTCAATATTATAGGATTTATATACATTTTTGATTTGATTGATTGATTTATTACATTTGTATGCCGCCCTTTTCCCCGAAGGGGACTCAGGGCGGCTCACAATTCGATCAGGGAAGGAGGTACAGACAAGGGAATTTTTTTAAAAAAATGTATATTTTATGATATACAGCAGGTGTAGTCAACCTTTTTATATCTACCGCCCACTTTTTTAAATCTCTGTTAGTAGTAAAATTTTCTAACCGCCCACCGGTTCCGCAGTAATGGTGGTTTTATGAAAACCTAATGAAAATGTTTTTAAATAATGCTATGATTTTTTTTTTAAAAAAAGTCAATGGAATTTTAAAAAAGGAAAATGCTTCAATATCGGGCAAAACCCCTACCACCCACCATGAAAGCTGGAACGCCCACAAGTGGACGGAAGGGACCAGGTTGACTACCACTGATATACAGTATCTAATATATATATATTTGTCAACTGTTCAACTTTGACTGAAGAATTAAGAAACAAGCAAATGGAATTGATGCGGAGATAACGATGTAAAATATTTTCCTGTTATAATCAATAGACATCCAAAGAGTACAGAAGGTCCACTATTTGACATTTATTTTGTCCCCATGATTTATTTTATTTTTTTAGTTGAAGGGGACAAAAGTCAGCATGATGTGCTTACGATTATTGCATATTTTGACATCGTTAAAATGATTACTGGAATATTACTCACTATAATATTCCTTTCCAGCACAGAAGCCGCATGAAGAAGCCATGGTTTTAAGGATCAACTTTGATTCCCCCCCCCCCCCCCCCGCCATTGTTACTGCCTGTAGTATGATGATAGTCATTGAGGAAAAAGTAGGTCAGTGAAATAATGGCAGTTCTGAAAATAATACAGATTGACAGTTGTTGAGCATAATCTGCTGAATGGCCATGGGGGTGGTGGGGAAGCAGCAAAGCTCATGTGCCCACATGTATGGCAGTCTGGTATAAGGAGCACCGAAAAACCCTTCACAAATTGAATATGCAGTATGAACTTATTAACAGAGTATTTTAAAATTCTAATACAACAAAATGAAATCTTTAAAACTCCTAAAACTCCAAGGATGGGAAAAATATGCACTACACTTTCCCATTTTATTTATTGGTATTTCTTAATTTGATCTCTCTCTCTCTCCCTCCCTCCCTCTCCCCTCTCTCCCCCACTCTCTCCATTCATCTATCTATCTATCTATCTATCTATCTATCTATCTATCTATCTATCTATCTATCTATCTATCTATCATCTATCTATCTATCTATCTATCTATTATCTATCATCTATCTATCATCTATCTATCTATCTATCATCTATCTATCTATCTATCTATCTATCTATCTATCTATCTATCTATCTATCTAATTTTATTTAGTGTTAGCACTAATAAGCAAAGTCTTCCAATGCTTATCTAAACAAAGGCTTTCATCAGAGGATGTTAGTGGAACAGAAGATTAAATACAGAGCAGAAGCTCAGGATACGAAGGCAAAAGACAGAAGGAGACAATTATTCCATTTCTTACAAGGTTCTTTTTCTAAAGAGAACCACAAAATTAAAAGGAGGGCGACCAGATTTGACTTGGTAAAAAACACTCAGTGGCAAAAAGTATTAGGAGGTTTTGTTTCCTTGTTCCGATTTAGTGGCCACCTAGATTTTACAGCTAAAATCTGGTAGCCTAGATGAAGTATTTCCTTGAGAAACATAATATCGCTATTTTTAAAAAAATGTAAAATAAAGTGTGGATCATCCTGTTTATCTTTGGCGAGGTGTTTTTATGGATACAGGCATTATTATTTGTATGTAAATACAAAAAATGTGTATATAAATACAAAAAAAAAAGAATCCTAAAAGGAAATCTTTTGGATCAAACCAGATGTAACAACCATTTAGGAATCATCTTGCAACCTAATATGGACAGATATTTAAGGACCATGGGCTGGAAGTTATTTAATTTCTTAAAAGTTGAAGGTTACAGTGCAAATTTTTATTCAAAGTGTCAAAAACTTTCTTGCAAATACTCTTTGCTACAGTCCTGCACTGAGAAACCTCATTTAAAGTGTACTGTTTCTCTCAAAAAACATGATTCTAAGATTATGGGAGAATCATAATATTGTACAATTAGTGTGATTGCTTTGTTTAGGGTTGTTTTGTAAATTTCTCTACAAGACATGTAGAACAACAGTAATAAGGTTTGGGGTCACACACCCCCTCTTCCCCCCTTATGTTGGACTCTGGATTCAAGTAAGCAATGATAGAAATATATTCTGATAAGGTGTTAATCTTCTTTTTTATTTCCTCAGATCTGTGTATGTTCTATGTACTAGCTGTGATCAGCTGGGAGTGAGCAGTTTTTGAATCTAAAAAACGTCAAGACCCACATTTTATCATTCCAAGCAAAATCCCAGGCACAGAATGGGGTCCCAGATTAGAGGAGGAATTTAAATCTATTTACATAAAGTGAAGATTGGAGAAGAACAATGGGTTCCAAACAAGGGAAACCAGTGTAAAGTTGCTGTTTACACAGGGTGAAAAGATTTTACTTACCCAAAATGTTTTTAAAGCATACCCATAAAGTGGAACACACCAATACAAAATACGCTGGATTAAAGTTCAGAAATGCATGTTATTGTGCATTTTCCTCTAAGTATTCTATTTTTAGGCATCAGAAAGCAGCTGTGGATGCCAAAAAGCTTTTTCTTTATGAATAATGCATTACTGCTCTCTCATTCTCCTGCTTGACTACAATCCCTTCATGGTAGAGCATTCTTTGTGATACAGACAACACATGTATGAAGAGGTTGTGAAGTTATACTTACATGCATCTCTGTGTTACTTAGCTTTGGTGCACTGCTGATTTCAAATAAGCAATATTTTCCTTCTGATTGAGCGAAACAGTTCGTTTCTTTTTTAAATGTTTTCCCGGTCTCAACATCTAGAAAGGACAAGTAAAGAATGTAGCACAACAGAGAAAATGGCATTTCTTTTGTACACACCTAGCTTGCCTGATTATTATCCTTTTTCTCTCTGTACTCATGTCTGGTTGCATGGCATCATTTTAGATTGTAAATTAAGAGAGTATTTCTGTCATACTGATCTGCCATTGGGGCAGCTTTCTGGTTAAGGAGCAGATGACTATTCCAAATATATAAGTAAACATTGGATGCAACTTAATTAAAATCCCCAGGTTTTTAAACCAGGACAACTGCAATTAAATTTAACCCCAGACACTCCTGTATTGTGTGAAAAGTGCTTACATTTATAATGTCCTACATTTATGCTTACAACAATTACACTTTGTTACCCTGAAATTATTGCAATTCATGAATAGAAATTGTTCAACGGCTACCAGGATGTTGCTGAGACCCAGTTAAATGGAGAACGTTAATAATAAATGTGTTGATTGACCTTGTTTATTGCATATGCTTATTTGTGAACTGTTTTGAATTGTTGGAGACCTTAATGGTTTGGGTATTTGAGTAGTCACCTCCTCCTGTGTGTATTTCTCCTGGCAATCGTGGTCTTGCCCAATTAAAGGGATGTAGTAGAGACTTGTTGGAAGCATGGCCTTTTCAGAGTAAACTACTATCCCCAAAGACGCCAGGAGGCCTTGATTTTATGTATTTCTAAAGCAGTGTTTCTCAACCTTGGCAACTTGAAGATGTCTGGACTTCAACTCCCAGAATTCCCCAGCCAGCGAATGCTCCTTCTCCCCCAACAATTCTGCCAACCAAGATAGATCCCTAAAGTTCAATTAACCTAGTCTGGATTAATTCAATAAATTGTGAAATTCCACTCCTGAGTTTCACAATGACAACTGAGTTTGCCCCTCCCTGTGGATGAGAGAACTAATAGACTTCTTGATCTGATTATCAAAGTTTTGCTGAAGTTTGTGTTATATAAGGAAATTATCTTTAAAGAATGGTGCTTTGTAATATGTGCGCTTGTGCACTAAATGTTTATTGTAATTATTGTGATAATGTTCTGTAGAGCAAAACGTGCACCCGTGATCTGGAGCCCAAAAAGGCCACCTTATTCCTTCAGTCAATAAAGGTTATTTATTTTTCCTTCTAGGACTAGCCAAGCCTTGTGAATACCGTTCCATAAAGCCTCTCCTCCTTCAAAACAGAGCCTTTTTGAAAGAATGACAGCGTTCTGAAAAGTACCTACAGCATGAATACTATACCTTCTGGATTCCTGCCAGTATTTTGATTGTATCCATGGCCTCATACTGACATGAATAGTAGCACTGGAGCAGTAGCACTCATTTAAGCAATTAAAATGTGAAAACCACTTATTAAAAATCAAATGTAGCCAATATTTTATAGGTTAATGCTTCATTGAGTGGTTTTATAATAATAAGGAGCTTTAGAATTCTACTGGTGATTTTCTAATTATAATGGTCACGGTAAGGTCTAGGTTTTATCCAAACTGTCAAGTGCTGAGCTCTCAAAAATATATTTGAAATAAAGTTACACTCCTAATCGCAGTTGTGCATAAATAAATCCTACTTATTTCAGAGGGATATGAAGACCCCCAGCTGGGCAGGATCCTTGCCAAGGTCACTGAGAAGCTGAGTCAGAAAGCAGCAAAGCTGCTATAATGCAGTGGCTAAAAAACTGAGGTAAAACAGCTATTTTTAAAAATACCTTCATGCTTTTCAAATGTTTCCATATTTATCTTTATTGAGTTACTAATATCTCTGATGCATTGATGAATTTGACTGAGCAGCTGTATTTTTTTATATTTATATTTTTAGTGTTTTGCCCTGGAATGTATAAAGTATACACAGCGGTGGCCCAGTGGTTAGAGTGCAGTACTGCAGGCTACTTCTGCTGACTTCCGGTTGCTTCACCAGGCTCAAGGTTGATTCTGCCTTCCATCCTTCCCAGGTTGGTAAAATGAGGACCCAAATTGTTGGGGGCAATATGCTGACTCTATGAAACCACTTAGAGAGGGCTATAAAGCACTGTGAAGCAGTATATAAGTCTAAGTGCTATTGCTATCTAAAATATTATTAAATAAGGCTAGTAGCAGAATAACCAGTCCTTAACAGATCAATTAGATATGGCTCTAATAACTATATATCAATGTCCTGGCCTTGCATATGATGAAATGAATTATATCTACTGTTGCTTCTATCAATGCTAATTTGTTTGGATAATAAAATAGCTAATTCTACTCCTTTATAATACAACTGCCTCGTGTATTTATCAATATATTCAGAAAAACTAGCTTGCAGATTTTTCCGAGTTTGCAGTATTGGATCATAAAGGGGGCAAATAATAATGAGTTGCTGATCCCAACAACTGTTCTCTGAAGCTGATGGTGGTAATAGTTCAGCCAAGAAGAGTATATTGTTCACTACAGAGAAATAAGGGAGTAAATGAAGGAGGTGATCAGGCTGATCTCCCCTGGGGGAGAGGCAAAATGCACCATCAGTCTCAAGTTCCTTCCTACCCACAAGAGATCTAAATCAATTCAATCCACCTTGAATTCCTTTGGCTCTTATCTGCCACCAATTTGCTTTGAACATTAGTACTTCAGATTCTTGTAGAGAGCATAAGGTTGCAATAAATGTTTATATTCAATTGAACTGCCTGGATTCTGATTTTCCTTACACTCGACAATAAAATGTTTTAAAAAGATGACTTTGTTCATGTTTACTTAATTTTTATAACACAGAAGATTAAAACAAATGATCCTTGATGAAGTGGTATAAGACAGCTGGAACTTGCAAGGCTGGAAACTCTAAATCTCTTTATAAGATTTCTTTTCCCTATTAAATACATTGGTTAACCTATCTGAATGAGGTTTTAAAAAATAAAAACCCATGTATTTATTAACTAAATATAATATCAAGGACAATGGGTTTGGAGATATTGGAAAACATTACCAAGTTTCACTGATAACTATCATTGAACTGCAGTTCTACTGCACTATTTCCAGTTATCACTATTATACTAAGTGGTTTCAAGATGATAGGAAATTTTACCATTGATTTTTGTGAACATCTTGAGAAGGCCAGTTTAGCAGCAAGGCATCACTTCGATTTTCTGCTTCCCCCCTTTTTTTTATTACATTTTACAAAGTGCACACCTAAAAAATATAAAATAAAAATAAAAAAGAAACAATGAAATGTTAAAAGGTAATAAGGATGGAAGCATGAAAAAGTATAAAGAAAAAGAAAGAAAAACACAAATATAAACAAAGAATGACTTCCAACTTCTTCTTCCAAGGATATAAAGCACACTTACTTTTGCATTTTAGTTATCATTATAATAAAATGACCATTCTCCTCCCCACCTCAAAAAAGAAAAAGAGAAATAAAAAATCATGTGACTCCCTTGGATGGATAGAACACTGAGATCAGGTCATAAATCACTTTTTCCAAAGCTGTCATAACTTTGAACTGTTGTTAAACAAATGATTGTAAATTGAGGCCTATTGTAATATACTTTGATCTTTGCATTGTACTTTAGGATGCTTAAACTTCTATATCTTTAGTCAAAATGTACACTGACTACCAAGAGGTAGTTTGGCTCTATATGACAAGTTTCATTCTACTTAGGACTCATGCGGACATAGATAACCAGATGTTCTTCTAGGAGATTCAAATCCTCTATTCGGAATTGAATTAATGGACCATTGCAATTCAGATTCAGATCCAAGTTCTGGTGTTTAGTGGTTGCAGAAGGGAATATATAGAAGCTATTAGAATAATATACACAATATTCCATATATTATTATACACAATATGGAATATTGTGTATATAACACAATACATACATATACAATATTCCATATACACATTACATATATATACAATATTCCACTTTCCCTAAAGCTTGCAGAGCAGAGAGATACAGATGTTACATTATGCCACGCTCCTGTGACAAGTCAAAAGTAAATACTATTTGTATCGTCGTAATTACGCTCCAAAATTCAAAAGATTCAGCTTTGCAGTAATATCCATGTACAAAATATAAGGATCTTGCGATGAGAATATGCATTTTGGAATTCCCCAACTGCCTGCATTATCACAAAGCCTTTTTTTCACTTCTTCACAAATGATCTGAGTTGAGGGAACAACGAAATGGCAAAAACTGAGGATGATACGTGAACTATCATCATAGGAGACCCCCAGACTGAAGTAATAAGCATTAAAATGTCACATTTGAGCAGCAGCAAATCCCCTGTGGAGAAAGGACTACCAAAGGGAACTGCACAACACGTTTATTAACTTGTGAAATTCGCTCCCACAAGAAAGAATGATAGCTTTCAAAGTGGATTAGACAAAATCACAGAAGATAAAATTGTAACTGCCTGCTATTCATAAACCATGATAAATGTATGTTATAAGTTACTATGTCTTCTAGGCATGGGGATTTTCTGTAATCTATATGTTACAGTTAGAGATCCAGTTTGATGTAATATTTAAAGGCACCAGATGAGGAAGTGGGGGATCATGACTTCTAGTCCTACCTTAGGCACAAAGTCTGGGTCACCTTGGACCAGTCACTCTCCTGCAATCCTAGGAAGGAGGGAAACAGCTTCCAAAAATGTTGGAACGAGCATGGGAAAACTGCATGAGTTTGTTCCCAGGAGTCAAAACTGACAAAAAGACATTAAAAAGAAAAACCTATAGGACTTTTACTGGGGAGGATTCATATCTCCCTTCTTACAGTATTCCCACATAATTCTTTTCCTTCTTAAAAGTAATGGCCATAGGAAACCCAACAATGTAATTGCGTGGCGGTCTCTTCTTCTTACCCAACTTCTTTGATCAAGTGCTATTTTAATCCCATGCCTGCAGAATAGGTTTACCTATAGTAATGCAGGCAAGTAGTGATGTGCAGCTCCTCCCACGTGTAAACTTGAGTTCGACATAGCTTTCTGCAGTGGAGAAGCATTGAAGTTGAAGATGCTTTTGCAAACAGGTGCCTACATGTAGAGACTCTTCTACAGACAGTTCCAGTCGATCAGTGGTGGGATACGACTGGTACACCCCAGTATGGGCGTACCGGTGCCTGCTGGGAGCACCAGGTACCGTTCTGGTACAGTGCTCCGGAGGGCCCACCAGCCCGCCCTCCTTACCTGTATTTGAGCTGATGGAGGATTTCGCGCACATGCATGGAGCGTATGGTGCCTGCGAGATGCTCCGCCGAGCAGCTGGAGTGTCGTGGGCAGTAATTACGCATGCACGTGGTGGACACTGGGCCCCATTGCTGCGTACCAGTTGCAACGAGATCCGGAACCCACCACTGCAGTCTATCCCTAGAGAACTTTGGTATAGCATGACTTTGCTCACCATTGCTTGCATGTTAAGTACATGATGCAAATATATCATATTCAGTGGTGTGATTCAATTTTTTAATTACCGGTTCTGTGGGCGTGGCTTGGTGGCCATGGCATGGCTTGGTTGGCATGGTTTGGTGGGCATGGCAGGGGAAGGATACTGTAAAATCTCCATTCCCTCCTGATCAGCTGGGACTCAGGAAACAGAGAATAGATGGGGGCGGGAGGGCCAGTCAGAGGTGGTATTTACCGGTTCTCCAAACTACTCCAAATTTCTGCTACTGGTTCTCCAGAATTGATTAGAACCTGCTGAAGACCCACCTCTGATCATCTTACTCAATCATCTATTACATACATATAGTGAGAGATGTTGGAAGTTTTTTGGTATAAATGTCTACTATATTAAAAAGCTAAAGGTTCTCTTTGCACATATGTGCTAGTCCTTCCCGACTCTATTATATTAGAGTTTAATAATTAAAATATGACTAGAAGCAAGAAGATTTAGGTTTAAATTCTACTAGTGATCACTTCTAACTCTACCTTATAGAAGGATCACCTCTAACTCTATATTTAGGTTGCTGCAATGCTAAAAAGGGCACAAGGACTTTTTATTCCTTGATAAAGAATATTTGATTCTTGAGGTTGCTGCAGGAGTAACATTCAATGCAGGAAGTCCTCCACTTACAACCATTTGCTTAATTTATTTAATGACCACCCCCAAAAAAGATGTAAAATCAGCTCCGGTCACATAATATCTCAACTTGCTATCGTAATGACTTACAACTGTAATTCTGGGGTTAATTACAGTCATAAATCGAAGAGTATCTTAATGCTACTTTAGGGCTTAATTACTACTACTTCTGGGGACATGGTGGCTCAGTGGCTAAGACGCTGAGCTTGTCGATCAGAAAGGTCGGCAGTTTGTTGGTTTAAATCCCTAGTGCCGCGTAATGGAGGGAGCTCCCGTGACTTGTCCCAGCTTCTGCCAACCTAGCAGTTCGAAAGCACGTAAAAATGCAAGTAGAAAAATAGGAACCACCTTTGGTGGGAAGGTAACAGCATTCCGTGCGCCTTCGGAGTTTAGTCACGCTGGCCACATGAGCACGGAGATGTCTTTGGACAGCGCTGGCTCTTCGGCTTTGAAACGGAGATGAGCACCGCCCCCTTGAATCGGGAACGACTAGCACATATGTGTGAAGGTAACCTTTACCTTTACTACTACTACTACTACTACTACTACTACTACTACTACTACTACTACTACTACTACTGTATTATGGCTTTCCCATGGACATCTCATTCGTTGTCAAGCCTTAAAAAGAAAACACACCTCTGATTTAAGAAACCTTATTGAAGTGATTGTGGCTTTTACAGCAGTGACCCCCTTCTTTTCAAGGCTCTCCCGTAAGTCTGCAAAATGGTTGCGCTGCTATCTTGAATGGTAGAGGGGTGATGCACAGAGAGCCCTTCCTCCAAATAATACTGAGTTGTGCATAGGCCTAACACTTTCATTCCCGAGTGTGCCATTGCTATTTGCAATGCATCCGTTGTCACTAGTCGTCCTGTTTTGGCACTTTGGGGTGCTGGAGGCAGAAAGTTCTCTGTGACATCCTTTCAGATTTACTTCTTGGTTGTTCTGTCACAGCCAGTCCTCTGACCTCCAAGGGATAGAGCGGAGCGCCCCTCTTCACTCGTGTTTTGGCCCGAGGACCATCGACGGAAAGAAATAAGGAATGTCTTGCTATTCAGCTATATTTGCTCTGACACTGTCAGAAAACATTTGTGCTTTGCTTTAAATCTCTCTTGCGCCTACTTGCACTTAGTGCCTAGCGGGTTGCCAGGTTTTATGGAAATAAAAAGAGTTATAAAGAGGCAGCACAGAGGCAGTAGGTTGCAACAGGAACATCCGGCAATCTATTAAAGACTAGGCCATCTCAAGTACGAATAACACCTTGCTGCTTTTCTCTACAAGTGGACTCCTTCCCCCCAAAGGGGGAGAAATAAATCAAGAAATGTATAAGGTATAAGGTTCCCCTCGCACATATGTGCTAGTCGTTCCCAACTCTAGGGGGCAGTGCTCATCTCCGTTTCAAAGCCAAAGAGCCAGCGCTGTCCGAAGACGTCTCCTTGGCCACGTGGCTGGCATGACGAAATGCTGAAGGCACACAGAACACTGTTACTTTCCCACCAAAGATGGTTCCTCTTTTTCTACTTGCATTTTTAGATGCTTTCAAACTGCTAAGTTGGCAGAAGTAGGGAGAAGTAACGGGAGCTCATCCCATTACACATAGCTAGGGATTCAAACCACCAAACTGCTGACCTATCTGCTTGACAAGCTCAGCATCTTAGCCACTGAGCCACCATAGACCTAGATATTAATGTTACAGGCTTGTGTATCTCTGTGTGTTTCTGTGAGTATGAGTATATTTGGATGTGTGTGTATGTGTGTGTGTGTGTGTATTATTTATTTATTTATTTATTAGATTTATATACAGCTTCATAGGGCTTTCGGCCCTCTCTAAGTGGTTTACAAATTTTTTAGCAAATTGAGTCAGCAACTTGCCCCCACAGTCTGGGTCCTCATTTCACCCACCTCGGAAGGATGGAAGGCTGAGTCGACCTTGAGCCGGTGAGATTTGAACCGCTGAACTGCAGATCACAGTCAGCTGAAGTGGCCTGCAGTACTGCACCCTAACCACTGCGCCACTTCGGCTCAGACACACACACACACACATTTATATACATATACATATACATTTGGTGTGTACATGCATGTGTGGCTTTCTGATGTGCTAAAAGAAGAGGTAAAGATAGATCATCTTGGAGAAAAGCTATCTATGTGGTCACTGGGAACAAAAAACAACTTGATGTTACATAATCTATCAAAGGAGAACTAAGGTATGAACAAAAAAGCATATATTCTCCTGTGATGATTTTTTTCCGGGCGATGTGTCCTTCAAACCGTATTCATGGTGAAATTTTAAATGGTTGTGTGGTTCAAGGAATCAGAAACATGAAAGGAAATACTGTTGCGAGCCTGTATAATTTTGGATCTACCAAGCTATTTATGAAAATAAACTAAAGATGTCTATTTTTCATGTCAGCTGGGACCTATAAATAAATATCTGGCACAGTATAGTATGTGGCTAACAAACCTTTTTTTTCCTGGGTGGATCAGAAACTTGAAGTATAATTATGAACAAGTCTTGAAAGATCTTAGGGTGATGAAGAGTACAACCCATAAATACCCCAAGGATATAGGAACAAATCAAACTCAACTGTAAATGAAGAGGAAGAGTTTTGCAGGCATAGTCAAAAAAGTCAAAATGGCAGCTATGACCATGCAGTCAAAACTTTGCCTCCTTTTCAGATACATGTCATGCCATGCTTGCTCTCAGTAGTGGGATCCTCCCGGTTTAACAGGTTTGGTGATCGCGCAATTTGCTGAGCATGTGTGTGCACAGTTTGAAGAAATCTTCACTTCCTAGTTTCTTTGGAGGAGTAACACAGCTGATTCACACAGCAATCTGCTCTGCCGCGCAAATCAGCTGAGAAGATAAAGGTAGGAAAATAGCGCAGGGGGGCAGGGGGCCCCATCTGATCGTAGGGGTGAATCCGTTCGGTCCCAGCTGATCGTTGGAGCTACCGGTTCGCCCGAACTGATCTAACCCGATAGAATCCCACCCCTGCATGCTCATTTTGACTTTTTAAAATTATTCCTGATCCTGAACCTTTGTTCCACATTTGCATGCAGTCCTTCCCTCCCTCACATGTGGAATTGTGGAACTATTGTTATTCAGGGGAAAAAAGGTTGGGGGAGAAAATCCCATATAATGTCCAAATTCACACTAGGAAAGGGAATGTGAGCATGTACAGTGGCAATTGAGAATGGAAAAAATGCTGTTGTCTCTGATGAAATATATAGCAATAGCAATAGCAGTTAGACTTATATACCGCTTCACAGGGCTTTCAGCCCTCTCTAAGCGGTTTACAGAGACAGCATATCGCCCCCAACAACAATCCGGGTCCTCATTTCACCCACCTCGGAAGGATGGAAGGCTGAGTCAACCCTGAGCCGGTGAGATTTGAACTGCTGAACTGCAGATAACAGGCAGCTGAAGTGGCCTGCAGTACTGCACCCTAACCACTGTGCCACCAGCATACATTTTATTCAGTTTGTATTATATTTTGGAAGAAAAAAGTCAACAGAAGCACTATTATAGTGGATATCCATACTTTTCTAAATTTTACAATGCAGATCGCAACTAAAAATAGCATATATTAGCAGTAAGTCCACACACTTTCCCCAGGATTGTGGAAATCATTTGCAAGGGAAAAAAAGGAAAATATGTACGGTAGCAAAAAATACACAATGAATTCTGATGTTATTGTTGTTATTCTTGTAGAAAAATGGAGTAAAATGTAGTCAAAATTGGGAAGAAAGTTATTGAATATATTTAAATCCCAATAACATTTCTCCTTGATTTAAAAAACAACAACAGAATACCACCATCTTTTTAGATGATGTCCCTGGACTTTGATCACACACCCAAAACCATCTGCAGATAAGTATGCCTTCTTAAGCAGGAGTTTATAAAATGATGTACTTATCAACATGCAAGCACTTTTGCAAGTACACATATGTCACAGCGTTCTTGAAACTGAATTAGATTAAGAATTTAGGTTAGAAAGTTAATAAGCATGCTATTATAAGTAACTAACATTATTTTTAATACCTTTCCAATTTATCTCTGCTGCAACTGGGATGTTATAATGGGATTAGTTTAGAGTTAGGAACTAGATCTCTCCTATCTAATGGTAACTTCCTGGGGAGGAATAACATCGTAATACTAGCAAGGAGGCAGTGGGGAAACCCAGATAAAGCTTGAATTGCAACACTGAATTCATTCCAATGAAATATGCTGAACTCTATGCTTATCTATTAGCTATACACAAGAAATATTGATAATTGTCTTACGTAATTAGCTTTTAATTCAAAGGAAACTTAATCTTTTTTAAAAAAATATTTTCAATTCAAAGGAAACTGAATTAGTCTATGTTTGAATGTATGTTGAATGAATGTTTATTTTATTTATATGCCACCCTTTTCTTCCGAAGGGGACTCAGGGCGGCTCACAACTCAAACCAGGGAAGGGGGGATACAGACAAAATTAAAACGACACAAAACAATGCATGATTTAAAACACACAACAGTCATACCATTCGAGACGGGGGCAACGGTTCCTTAGCCCCAGGCCTGTCGGAACAGCCAGGTTTTAAGGGCTTTGCGGAAGGCCTGGAGGGTGGTGAAGGTTCGAATCTCCACGGGGAGTTCGTTCCAGAGGGTCGGAGCAGCCACAGAGAAGGCTCTCCTCCGGGTAGTCGCCAGTCGACACTGGCCGGAGGATGGAATTCGGAGGAGGCCTAATCTGTGTCTAGGGCAGTGATGATTAACTTTTTTGTTGCTGGGTGCCAAAAATACGAGGGCATACGTGCGTGCATGCCGGCACCCATAATGCAAAGTGCACCCCACATGAGCGTGCGTGCACACACACACACACAACCAAACACACAGTGGTGGGTTGCAGGCGGTTCGCCCTGGTACAGGCGTACTGGAGCCAGCCCAGAGCATTGTTCCGGTATGGTGCTCCGGAGGGCCCACCCGCCCACCCGCCTGAGCTCCTTACCTGTGTTTAAAGACTTCTGTTCTTCCACGCACACGCATGGTGCATACAGCACCTGCGTGACGCTCCGCAGAGCAGCTGGAGCATTGCAGAGGATGCGCACTGCACGCGTCCATGATACTGCCACTACACCTGTTCCAACCATACTGGTTGGAATGGGATTTGAAACCCACCACTGCACACACCCCCCACTCCCCCCCACATACACCGCATAAGTAGTCACTAGATTTTCTTAACCACGATTGAATAAATTGCCATCTGCCTTTTTAGGCTGGGAAAATAAACAGATTCTCCCCACTCTTCTGTGATGTCAAGTGAGAACACGCCTATGCGCCTTTTAAATTTTATTCCAGACGTATAAAAATTAATCTGGACACATGGATTTATTACAAATGTGATGAAGATACTTGCCAGGGAATTATTACCAAATGGGATCTTTCAGGTTTGCTAAAGAGAGTTCAAAGTATAGTCCTGCTCTTCCTGATTTGGTTGATGTCATATTTGGGCGAAGCAGGGAAAGAACGAATAGCTGGGGCTTTTTTATGAATGAATAAACCCCACAAGCCTCTGAGCTGTGTGGATGACCGGTTGGAACAAGTCGGAGGCATATTTTTGGAGGAAAGTTAAAAGCTGTAGGAGATTAAGGGTAGTGCTGAAAAGGAAATGGGAAGGGAGGAAAACAGAACTGGGGAATAAAAACAAAACATTCTCCGTAGGGATTTTTCCGATGAGCTAATGCAGCTGCTCCTAACAAATATTAATAACGATGAAAGACGCTAACAGAGGCAAGGCTAATGTAAAGCTGTTCCCTCCAGAAGATCTGAGCCACTACATATCTCCAGAGCAAGAGTGATTTAGCTGAAGGAGGGAACTCTCGGGAAATATTCACCCATTTATGAACAAGTTTGAGTTCAATACAGATTTCCTCCCTTTTTCAAAATCCATAACATGAAAATGTGGTATTCTAATTCTTTCACCAGTATTGTTACAGAGATAATTATCGCCTCATTTATTAAGGCATCTTATGGAACTCATCAAGGTTGTCGTTTATGACCTCTTGTATTTACTTATGATTGAAATCTTTGGTCCATCTTTATTAATTTATACTTAATCTCTTTTTAGGTGTAACATAACTCAGTGCTGCCTCCTACTTTCTCCATGGCACAACTTGTAAGATGGGTTGGGCTGAGAGAATAGTTGCTCCAAAGTCACCCCACTGGCTCCATGACTAACAAGGGACTAGAACTCACAGTTTCCCAATATCTAATCCATTACTTTAACAATTGTATCAGATTCTAGCAGTTAGCAATAGCAGTTAGACTTATATACCGCTTCATAGGGCTTTCAGCCCTCTCTAAGCGGTTTACAGAGTCAGCATATCGCCCCCAACAATCTGGGTCCTCATTTCACCCACCTCGGAAGGATGGAAGGCTGAGTCAAACTTCAGCCAGGAGATTTGAACCTCTGAACTGCAGCTAACAGTCAGCTGAAGTGGCTGCAGTACTGCACTCTAACCACTGCGCCACCTCGGCTCTTTCTTTCTTATCAAGCAATTGAACAACATTATGGACACAATAATGATTGGAGTTGAACACAGATTGTTATTAAAAGCTGATGAGCTATTTCATTGATCATAATGTTCTTTATCAAAATGTATAGTAAAGGTAATGGTTCCCCTTGCACATATGTGCTAGTCGTTCCTGACTCTAGGGGGCGTTGCTCATCTCTGTTTCAAAGCCAAAGAGCCAGCACTGTCTGAAGACATCTCTGTAGTCATGTGGCTGGCATGACTAAACATTGAAGACACACGGAAGACTGTTCCCTTCCCACCAAAGGTGGTCCATATTTTTCTACTTGCATTTTAACATGCTTTCAAACTGCTAGGTTGGCAGAAGCTGGGCCCAGTAACAGGAGCTCCCTCCGTTATGCAGCATTAGGGATTCGAACCACCAAACTGTTGACATTTCTGATCGAGAAGCTCAGTGTCTTAGCCACTGAGCCACCGCAACCCTAAGAAAATGTATAGATATAGTACAAAAAAAGCTAAATTAACAGGTTATTGACTTAAGTGGAGCAAGTCAAATATTCTCTGTTGCTTGTAAACTCTTTTTGGATATTTGTAGAGTGAAGGTCCATTTATATTTGAATCTCTTATTTGTTTGTTTGTTTGTTTAATTTATATGTTGCCCATCTCATAGTTGAAGCCTGAGTGGCTTTCTTCCAATATTGTGGGATAATTTTGTCTACAAATATATATGTTTGAATGAAATCTTATCCAAGAAATTTTTAAAAATTGATGCATACAATTCCCCAACAGTATAAGGATATGTTAAATGTCCAGGAAATGCAAATTCCTATATTAAAACTTTTAAGGTATTTTAAGCTGAGAAAGTTACTAAGAAAGTTTCTGTAGGGAGGACAAAACCCTTTCACTCAATTCTAATTATTTTAATGGACTTCCTTGTTGTATCACTGGACATACTGTAAATATTTCATTCTATTTTGGTATGAAATACAGGTATTGCAAAAGGAATACGGAGTGTCTTAAAAGTGTAGGTGAGCATTATATTGAGTGAAGATACATTTTGGTCTTACAATTTGCACCATATGCATTAGCAGCATCTAAAATTTCTGAATGCTATCAAGACTGAATTGTTTTGGGGATAATTCTAAACCTAAAGTTTTTTTTTTTAAATAGACAATATTTTGAAGGGAGACATTGGTTATTTGCAAGACCTTTGTAATAAAGAATTGGAATGGGTAGGAGTCTTAAAAGCTGTAGGTATATTTCTTCTGAACTTAAAATAAGATTACCTCATCAAGCATTCTTTCATACTTTTCATGTTTCGTGCTTTGATACCCAGAGGATCTTTTGAAAGGGTTTGGTGTCATTTCCTTCATGCTGGAAGTTAAAATAATGGATGTGACACTTAGATGTCCTGTATGATGCTCTTCCGTGCTGCTATTTTAGTTTAATATTCATGCTTGTTACCATGGTTTGAAGAAAAGTACTGCAATATATTATAACACTATAAAAAGTGATTTTGAATTGTACATGAAAAATAAAATGGAAAGATTATACCTTTACAGTTTTACTATCTTGTACCAAGAATATGTGCTCACACTTTTGAGCTGAATATGAGTGTAATAGAAGAACTTGTCAATCTTTTCCTTTTCATTTTTCATTTCATTTTATTGGTCTTGTATGCCGCCCACTCCTGAAGGACTCCGGGCGGCTTACAATAAACAAAGGAAGGGGATAAATAGACAACTAGACAAACAACAATTTAAAATACACAACATTCATAGTTCTCGTGGGGCTGACTGTTTCAACAGCCCCCCAGCCTGCCGGAGCAGCCCAGATCTTGTGGCTTTGCGGAAGGCCGGGAGGGTCGTAAGGGTCCGGATCTCCACGGGGAGCTCGTTCCAGAGGGCTGGAGCTGCAACAGAGAAGGCTCTCCCCTGGGGGGGTCGCCAGTCGACATTGGCTGGCAGATGGAATCCGGAGGAGACCTAACCTGTGCGATCTAATTGGTCTATGGGAGGTAATTGGCAGGAGGCGGGGTCTCAGGTACCCAGATCCGATGCCATGTAGGGCTTTATAAGTAACGACTAGCACAGTCTTGTTCCACATTGTACAGTATTCAAAAATTAAGCTATTTGCTATAAATACAGAAGCATATATTTATACATTTTTCTTCTTCTTCCCTTTTCCTTTTCATGTTTCTTTGTGCCTTTCCTTTTTTAAATTCTCCCCTCCTCTTTTCCCTTCCTGCCTTGCAATAGAAATTACATTAAAAAGGAGATATCCCCACAGCAACCAGAAACGATTTATCACATTAATCTAAACATGTACAGTAGATGTTCTCTAAGGAGTCAGTGGAATGAAAACAGGTTGCGTGTATTTATGTGTGTGTGTGTGAGAAATAGTAGGTTTGTGTGATGGAAGAGGCCAATGTGGCAACAACTGAACACGTATTTGTTACCAAACAAAATGCTGCAGTTCGACAGCATCTGCCACAGTACATGTGATAAATGCTGCAACAGAGGGCACTTCAACTTTCAGCTTCATCCGTTACTATTTATTCTTAACAACAGCGTCAAACTACAGTTAATCTCCCCTTCCTTGGCTTGAATCTTCCTCTGGAGTTCCTCAGCGCCCTTTCCAAGTGGTCGTTGAGGGAATAAACACAAGGGCAAGGGAACAGCATCTTTGCTAGAGAAAAGGGAAGGCAAATCCTAGAAGGGATAAAGCAGGAGTTTCCTGCCATGAAAAAAATGCTTGTCTTGTAACTCTAAGAGCCAGTTTGATGTAGCAGTTAAGGTGTTGAAAAGGCGTAGAAACCAGGAGACTGTGAATTCTAGTTCTACCTTAAACGTGAAAGCTGGCTGGTCATTCTCAGTCTCAGCTTGTGGGGAAAATAGTAAGAGGAAGGATTATTACATATGTTTGTCACTTTGAGTTATTCCTCCAAACAATAAATTAAAAAAAAAGAATGTTGCGCAATATAGTATCTTCATAGCATCTTCTGTGGAGCAAGATCTCCACAGAGTTCACAAGGTCAGCTCTTTAAGTCCCACATAAGTTTCATGTTGTCATTGGGATAAAGGAAGGTAATTTTCAAAAGGATCTTGGAGATTATCTAGAACAGAATTTCTCAACCTTGGCAACTTGAAGATGTCTGGACTTCAACTCCCAGAATCCCCCAGCCAGCATTCGCTGGCTGGGGAATTCTGGGAGTTGAAATCCGGACATCTTCAAGTTGCCAAGGTTGAGAAACACTGATCTAGAACAACCCAGCACAGAAATTCTCTACTACAGCATCCCCAGCAAATGGTCATCTAGCTTCTCCTTTAACCACTCCAACAAAGGAGTTTCCATCACTCCATGAGGAAGTATCGTTGGACGATTCTTAAAATGAGGAACATAAGGTTTTTCTGATGTTAGTTTCCTTCGGATTTCCTTCTTTTGTTTTTTCTGGATCAACTCTGAAAAATTCTCACTTGTCTTCTACATGAGCGGCTTTTAAATACTTGAAGACACCAAAGGTTTTAATTGAGAATATTGTTATTCCATAATTTTAGACAATCCAAATTTCTCAGGTAGTTTAAGACCTGACAAGCATATCTAAAATGTCAATATCTCAATTAATTATTTTTTAAATAAAAGTTTTACCTGCTTTTTTAAAATAGGATTTGTTTAACTTGTGCAAGTTCATCGTGTCAGTTAGAACCACCTTCTTCCTACTTTGGCTTGAAGGATTCAATTCTGCAAATATTGTGGAATTCTGACTAAGAGAGAACCCATGATATCAAAGGAGTCACATAACACATTTTTAAATGTGCCTATAATATTTTTTGGACTTTTCATTTGTATTTTTCATTTTTGGAGATTCTGTAGACAAATCACAGCATCAGCTATGCTGGCTGGGGGATTCTGGGAGTTGAAGTCCACAGGACTTAAAGTCGCCAAGGTTGAGGAACACTGTTCTAGCAAGCGAAATCAATCGGGAAGACAGATTCACGTAACAGCCGTGTTACTAACCTAATTGTAGTGATTCACTTAACAAGTGTGGCAAGAAAGGTCATAAAGTGGGGCAAAATTCAATTAACAACTGTTTCCTTGGCGACAAAAACTTTGGGCTCAATTGTGATTGTAAGTCGAGGGCTACAATTATTACTGAAATGTAACCAGGAGTTTCCTAAAAGCTGCCAATATCATATAAACCTACATCTAAAGCCATGCACATATAAAACAATCCTCAAAATTTAAACCAAAATAACATGAAAAATGTACCACCCACAGGTAAGATGATCCTCAAAATTAGCTTGTCCACAAATGGCACATCTTTTGTGGCATTTTGATTAACAATTTAACTTGTTTATCTTGCTTATCCACAGATGGACTTATCCATGAGTAAATTTAAGATATATAGGTACTTTTTAAAAGTATTACCATACCATACTTTCAGATAAGCCTATCGACAAAGAACCTGAAACCAACTTTTTTTTTGGTGCAGTTTGCTACATAAAATTCTTGGCTTATCTCTGAGTATATGTGGCACACATTTATTTAAAATATATAGGCTTCCTTTTAGTAAGAAGTCATCAAATTATAATCTCACAGACATCTGCTGTAACATACTGCAGCAGAGTTACTATTAAATAACTGAATTTCTTCTTTAAAAAGGTGTGAGATACTAATATCATAGCATGGCAATTATCAAGCCCTGGAAAGTATGAAATGAAACATGCTGTGCACACAATCAATAAAATACAAAAATGTAACGCTTAGCAAATCATACATTCTTCCTGCTTAATCTTCCTACTCTACTTCAATTTGCACTACCTGGACATTTGAGGTGTGTGTGTGTGTGTGTGTGTGCTATCTCTTCTCATTAATTACTGAGAGCTTGAGAATATATCAAATTGTTTCTTTTTCATCTTAAGGTTAAGCAATTATGTTAAGTACTTGAAGTCAGAAACTGTTTTCTTCAAATTTAGCAAGCGAGTGGTTTGGCTGTAAAGTAGCGCAGTTTGATCCAATTATCCTTTTTAAAAAGAAGTTGTAAGCATTTGCGTTTTATTGGAGAATGGTCACAGATCTTTCAATAAATTTTCCCAATGCCTGTCCATTTCAATAATATCTTGGTTAATTTGTTGTTTTAAGTGGTTCCACCAAAAAAACGCGGTAGACTAAAGCGCGCTCGACAAAAGCGCGTACCTGACGTCATCACAACGCGACGAAAACATCACGCTGTGAGCGGTAAAGTTAAAAATAATGCGAAAACCTAACCCTAAACCTAACCCTAAACCTAACCCTTAACCTAACGCTAAACCTAACGCTAACCGTTAACTTAACCCTAACCCTAACCCTAACGCTTAACGTAACCCTAAACCTAACCCTAACCCTTAACCTAACCCTAACCCTAAACCTAACCCTTACCTTTACGTGAATCGGCTTGCTTTAAAAGCGCTTTTTAAAATCTCCGCGGTCGTATTTGTCACGCTGCTGATGATGTCAGGTACGCGCTTTAATCGGGCACGCTTTAGTGGACCGCGGTTTTGTCGTGCCACGGTTTTAAGTTCCTCTTCTACTTAATATATTATATTACTTGCAGATACTCAGACAAAAGTAGGATATAATCAGTGCTTTTTTTCTTACAAAGGTGCCAAGGAAATGGAATTGTGGTTGTAGAAATCGATTAATGTTGTAATCTGGCCTTAGTCCATGATACAAATAGGTCTCTTCATTAAGTCTATTAAATTTAATAAAACAAGAAAACCAAGACAAGGACAACTCATTGGGGAAATATGATTTTACCACTTTTTTCATAAAGTACAGTCTATCATAGGAGATTTGAAATGTCTCCATTGGAATGATACTTTCCCAAGCTTTATTTCTTGTTTGCACAATTTGTTTATCCAGAATATATACTGTATATTATTTGTAAGAGAAAAAACCCAAATTAACCCTATGATCCCAAATATGTTTTATGATCGTTATGTGGTGCATCCACAGGTGACTAAAAAAGAATTTAGATGGTGCCATGAATAGCTGGTTGCCCATTTTTCAAATGCATTGCATGTGTGATTCATGTAAAACAATTGTGCTGGTTGCAGATACTATCATCAGGATACTACAATTTGCAGTATCCTGCATTCTTATGACCTTATTTTACAATGAAGATCTAAATCCCAAACAATAACAAGTCTAACCTAGGTCTAATCCTGGCCAAGGGATGACATAGCCAGGAGACAAAAGCCATAATATGCTAAGATGAGTTCCTTTGCCTCCTCACAGATTAAGTAAATTTATCCAGTAGAAGTAAAATTAAATCTCTCCAATGGGACATGAGAGAGAGAGAGAGTTAAGCTTATTTTTTCCAACCCACCAATTAGAACAAACTAAAACAAAAGACCAAACTGTTTGGTTCTACCATTCTGAATTTGCTGAGGCATGTTTGCAGTCAAAGTATAGTATGGTGAAGTGGCTTACAGCACAATCCAATCTTTATATAAATATCAGTTCCACTGAGTTTGTTAGCTTTCAAATCCTTAAGTTTGGGATTACTGCTTCAATGGTTGAGTGTTTATCTTAGTTATATTCTGAAATAATGGATTATTTTCAGAATACATCCATGAAATGAAATGTAATAAGGCCCTTCTGCTAAATAAGTGTAATACAGTAGGAATTTGCACTTAATTTGGGAGAAGATCAAACTTATTTAGCTCAAAACTGAGATAATCTTTCTATTCAACTAGTTAGTGGGAGTTTTCAGGGGAAATTAAATCTGAATGTAGGCTAGCTGTACTCAAGAATATTTGATCCAGTGGCCAGAGTGAGTTCTCTTCTTTGATATTTGATACTGATAATTAAAAAAAACACACCTAGTATAACATTTAGAAGTGCCTTGTACATTAACTACAAATATTATTCTGGGGAAACATGAGCCGAGGTGGCGCAGTGGGTAGAGTGCAGTACTGCAGGCCACTTCAGCTGACTGCTAGTTCAGCAGTTCAGCGGTTCAAATCTCATCGGCTCAAGGTTGACTCAGCCTTCCATCCTTCCGAGGTGGGTAAAATGAGGACCCGGATTGTTGTTGGGGGCAATAATGCTGACTCTGTAAACCGCTTAGAGAGGGCTGAAAGCCCTATGAAGCGGTATATAAGTCTAACTGCTATTGCTATTGCTATGAACTTGAATGCCTTGAAATATTTAGAAGCAGCAGAAGATGCATTAATTTTGGACATGCCCATTCTTTTGAATGATAATATGGGGTAGTTGAGTTTTTCTATTGTTGGATCCTTCCCACTATCTGCAAAACTTTCTATGTAAGTTATCTGATGTATAACAATTATCATATTCAGATGGTGTGAAAATCAATCATAAACAAAATGTGTAATTGTGAGGTGAGGAAATTATGTCTTCTCGCTTATCATAGCCAGAAAACAATTAAGACTAACATTTTCTTAATGCTTTGTAAAATACATTGCTCAGTGTTTATGTTGCTTTCCTACCTTTCAGTTTATATATATTTTTGTATTTGTCGAAGTAAGGAAATAATGGTTTTGTGTTGTCAACAGTAAACATAAAGTATAGAAATTTGGAAATGAGATCCAGTTTGGCTTAATGCAGTGGTTCCCAAACTTGGCAACTTTAAGACTTGTGGACTTCAATTCCCAGAATTCTGGGAGTTGAAGTCCACAAGTCTTAAAGTTGCCAAGTTTGGGAACCACTGGCTTAATGGTTAAGAGATCAGGCTAAAAACAGGGAGACCATGATCTCCAGTCCCAGCTTAAGCACAAAGCCAGCTAGTTTACCTTCTCGCTCTCTTTCAGCCCTAGGAAGGAGGTAATGACAAACCACTTCTGAAAAACCTTGCCAAGAAAACTGCAGGAAATTGTCCAGGCAGTCTCTAGGATTCAAGATTGATTCGAAGGTACATGTTTGTCTATATGTATGTGTGCACAATTTCAATTTCAATAGATATGTATGCCGCCCAATCCCGAAGGACTCCGGGCGGCTTACATAAAAACAGTTTAAAAATATTAGAAAAGTTTAAAATACAAGACAGAAACGAATTAAAAGAAAGACGCAACATGCACTCGGTTTTAATGGGGCTGAAGCTCAATCAAGGATCAGCAGCCCCAGGCCTGCCGGAACAGCCAGGTCTTAGTAGACTTTCGGAAGGCCAGGAGAGTGGGGAGGGTCCAGATCTCAGGGGGTAGATCGTTCCAAAGGGCCGGGGCAGCTACAGAGAAGGCTCTCCCCCAAGGAGCCGCCAGACAACACTGCGTAGTCGACGGTACCTGGAGAAGGCCCGCCCTGTGCGATCTTATTGGGCGCTGGGAGGTATGTGGCAGGAGGCGGTCACGGAGATATCCAGGTCCTAGGCCATGTAGACCCATGCACAAATAACCTTGGGATGAATGTTTCTTTAATTGGTTCCATCTGGTTGAAAGGGTCTGGAAATAAAAATATACAATGCTACTTATAATACACTGAATAACTTGAACAAAGGAAAGGGAAGAAATGAAACGTATCAGAAACTGTGCTACAGAGTGGCAGAAAGTACTAGTGGCTAAAATGGAAGGATGTGGCTTTCCTGTTTGAGTTCATAGCTGGGACAACATTTTGCCAGAACTTTCTTGATTATGTTTAACTAGTATATCCCCAGAACAAATCAGAAAAGATTCAGGTACATGAGAGATAATGTTAAAGGACTGGAGAAAAATAGAAAGAATCAGAGAGGTGCTCTGCTTCTTTAGTGGTTGCTGATCATAACATTGGCAGCCCTAGCCAGCATAATTATAGATGAGGAAACACACATTGGTATTATCTGGAGCATCACTAGCCTTCCAGCTCTGATCTAAGAGCGGTTCTCAAATTCTTCAAAACCAGACCAATTAAGAGGAACAGCTTGTACATTGTGATGTGACTGACTGAATATGACTCAACTGTTATCTGAAATTCTGGAGATTAATATTATGAAGTGCTCCTAACTGCTTGAACAAACTTTCATTAGTTTCTCTCTTCGGCTGACCTGAGGGAGTTAGAATTCTTTTGTTTTGCTCTAGGAATCTCATGGTTTGAGCCCCAAAGCACCTCAAAAGAAATCTTGTTATTTCTGTTCATTTAAATGAGCTGTACTCTAGGAAGCTGCCTTACTTGGGATCAAACCAAAGTCAAGTCAAGCAACATACCGTCCAACCAAACAAGGAGTAGCTTTCCAAGGTTTAAGGCAGGCATTTTCCCCAGCCTACTTGAACCGAGCTAGAGACTTTTTGTCTCCCTAATGAAGGCAGAGGGAAATTTCTAGAGAAACAACCTTGCGAATATAAAGAAATCTTATAACACGTCTTTGAATGTGTATGTCATATCCCTGACATAGCATAAAGTGGAAATATTGTACTGGAAAATCAATTAATTCAAATCAGATGAAAACATTTGAAAGCCAGTTTTTGCTTCAACGAATCCAGAGTTTTCACTTGAGGCATAATGGCCAGACTCAAATGATCATATTTTTTACACTTTATGTAAAGAACTAGCTCTCCGGAGTATCGGGTTATAGTGGCCATGGAAGATCTAAAGATCCCAGGCTGGGAACCGTGGCACGACAAAACCGCGCTCGACTAAGCCGCGCCCGATTAAACCGCGTCGCTGATGTCATCAACAGGGTGACAACAGCGAGCGTGGAGAAAGAAGGACGCCTTAAATAGCGCTTTGAAAGCAAGCCGATTCAACTTAAGGTAAGAGTTAGGTTTAGGGTTAGCTTTAGGGTTAGGTTTGGGGTTAGGTTAAGGGTTAGGGTTTGGTTTAGGGTTAGGTTAAGGGTTAGGATTAGGTTTAGGGTTAGGTTAAGGGTTAGGTTTAGGGTTAGGTTTAGGGTTAGGTTAAGGGTTAGGTTTAGGGTTAGGTTTAGGGTTAGGTTTAGGGTTAGGTTTAGGGTTAGGTTTAGGGTTAGGATTAGGTTTAGGGGGGTTAGGTTTAGGTTTAGGGGTTAATTTTAGGTTTAGCGTTTACAGCGTGCTTCTGTCTCCGCGCTGTTGTCACCCTGTTGATGACGTCAGCTACGCGGTTTCGTCGAGCGCGCTTTAGTCGAACGCGGTTTTGTGGTGGAACCGCTGGGAACATCGTGTCTTGGGAAGGATCTATCTATGTGGTCCTTAAGAGTCACAACTCCTAATCAACCAGTCATATGCTTGAGCCCACAACACAGGTGTTACTTTGACAAATTCCAGTTGTAAGTTTTGATGTGTTTGTTTTACAGGCCACCTTATTTAAGCCGTATTATTAAAAATTAGATAAATACACAAAACTGATATGCATATGGAAAACTAGGATTTCAATTAGACATAGGTACAGAAACCAATTTGTTTTCAGGAAGGATATGAATTAACTGACATATTGACTGAAATAATTTATTTAAATCGTCTCTCTCTTTTTCTGGGTGACTTGAATGTCGATTCCACTGCCCTAAAGGTGGAAAGAAAATTTATTTTATATTGAATCCATCCTGCCTATGATTGAGAAGTACTGTACATTTTGGTGGCTGCGACTGTTATCTGTATTATTTTTATTTTATTCTATGTAATTTTATTATATTTTATGTCTTCATTTGATTGATTATAGGTTTATGTATTACTATGGTGGTATTTTTGACCTAAAGGCATTGATTCCATTTGATTGTGTGGAATCTATGTAACGTAAATCTATATTTTATACTATAAAATTTATTTTATATTTTACTTTTTCTGGGGGACAAAAAACCCACAGCAAGTCTGAGTGGGATTGTTCAGCAGCTTTATTTAAAATGAAGCCATGCCAACACGGCATGTTGGTTTGAAAACAGAAATTGATTGCTCAGTTGCAGTTCCAATGTATATGCAGACTTTTCTCTCTTCAAGAATTTTTCCATAGAAAGGAAAAGAGGAAGGAAGGAAGGAAGGAAGGAAGGAAGGAAGGAAAGGAGGGAGGGAGGGAGGGAGGAAGGTAGGTTAATGGTAAGAAATAAAATTACCTCCAAACTTTTTTTCAAGAGATAATTTTAATTTTATAAGCCCACTTCCCTCTTAGAAAATAAATCCCTTCAGTCCCTCATTTAGAACAAGCTATCTTAATCTTCACGTTTACAGATTATTACTTCATTTCTTTCTTCTTTCAGCGAAAAGTTCACATGAGATTTCCAGTCTTTTTTTTTTTCATGTTTTTTTTTTTCTTTGAACTAACTGGCCAGCTCTGCATTTTCTGCAAATTCTACATTTTCACAGTCCTGTGAGGATTTCATGGTTCTTCTATCATTCTGCATACAATAATTCTGCGGCAGTTTCTATATATAAGATCAATTTTGTACAGAGCATTCTCCATGATGAGCCGTGTTACCGTGTTATCATCCAGTACCCAAACCTTTACACGTACCCTGATCTGCAAAGACTTTCTCACATAGACACCCACTGCTAAATATAGATAAATACCATAAGGTTAAATATTTGATTCACAGCTAAGTTAAGAAAAATCATCTTGGTATGCATTTTTTTTAAAAAAAACAAACAAATATTTGATGTTTTCTTTTAAAAAATAATAGTCAGCTTTAAAAATGGATGTTGTAGAGAAAATAGATTGAAGAAACAAAATGGTGGTTGCACCATTCTTCTTCCCCCCCCCTATCTTTTGAAGGTGATGAGGGTCAAACCTAGCTCTTCTTTTGGCCTAATTCTGTCGGACTCCAAATCCATCTAAACCAAAACCGATGAAGTTTAGCTCATCAGCCTAAAGGCAGCCCTAAGAAAGGAATTTCAATGTATAGACACCACAATGCTTCATCCTCAGTCTTTCCATCCTCCTAAGGGATTTCCATAGCTCTTCTGCATTTCCTCAGAGATATTCTTTTTCCCAGGTATAACCCCAGGTACAGAGCCTTGGACCTGCCTAACTTTTCAAAACTGACCAGCAAATCAGATCCCCAGGATTTCCTGCTTTGTTGCTATTTCTTGTGTCTGTGTGTCTTTGAGTCAGTGTTGACCTCTGCTGACTCTATGGCTTATTCCCTGCAGTTTCCTTGGACACTCTTTCAAAAGAGGTCAGTCCTTGCCTCCTTCATAAGGCTGATAGTGTTGCGGCTCCTTCGCTTAATAACCAAGAAAGAAACCACTCAGCTCCACAGAGCCGAGGTGGTTAAATGCAGCACTGCAGGCTACTTCAGCTGACTGCAGTTCTGCAGTTCGGCTGTTCAAATCTCACCGACTCAAGGTTGACTCAGCCTTCCATCCTTCTGAGGTGGGTGAAATGAGGACCCGGATTGTTGTTGGGGGCGATATGCTGACTCTGTAAACCGCTTAGAGGGGGCTGAAAGCCCTATGAAGCGGTATATAAGTCTAACTGCCATTGCTATTTTGCAGAATTAAGAGTACTTTTACTGATTTTAAGTAATGAGAAGCTAAGCAAAGCTGGATGCGAAAGCATTAGATATCAATACATGATTCATTCGCCTCCCCTTGGTACCCCAGTCCAATCGTATATCTCCACAACTGTCAGGTGGGAGACATCTTCAAAAATCATCATCAGGTTGGTATGCAGGACAGTTGGCCTTGGCGGGAAACTCCCCTCCTTCCACATGTGCAAATGAATGGTGTGAGCAACAGTCCTCCTGCACAGATTGTTTCCCTCACCCAAATACCATGCCCTCCCTCCCCATTTCAATGGCAGCCGAAAACCAAGCAGCAAAACAGAGGCTGACAGATAGGAAGTGAATGGCTCAAAGTTGTCCAGGTGTCTTTATGCATCATTTGGGCCCAGTCACACTCTCCCAACTTCTAGCCTGGTGCCTTAAGCACTAACCAGTCTGGCTCTCTTTTGTAGCCCACAACCTCTGTACAAATGTTTGGTTTTCTATTGCTCAGGGTTCCTCTTCATTTTGAAGTGGGCACCCATCAGTCTTTGAGCTAAACATGGTTTGTTCTCCTTAGAGAATTGTACAGAATTTTCCACGATGTGAAGAAGGCAGGACAGTCAGCTTCACCAAAGGTTACACGTGTTAAGGATATATTTATCTATGGCTATTCCTCTTTATAACTAAGCTGCCAAGTATGACTGACATCAGTTCAATTTAAACCATGTTCGCAAAAGTTATTTGCTTTTAGCTCACGTGATTTAATTTCTGAGCAAGTATGCCTCGGAGGAATCATAGAATTCAAATGCACATTAGAAAATTCATACTAGAGGTCTTATGAATCACTTGCTTGTCCAACATTTTTGGTGTTGTGGGTTTCCACTTTTAAATGACTATCCACTAGCTTTGAGTCATGAGGAGAGAAGTATCTTCTATTTTAGTCCACGAATGCTATTTTTTGCCTTCGTGGTTTTTCTTAATTTACAGTAAAGGCCATCCAACCTGAAAATAAGTTTCCATCTTTAAATATAAAAGGAATTACAGTTTAACCAAACCCATTAATTGAATCAAAATTCAAATTTCACTTAATGTTGGAGAGAGAGAAAGAGAGACAGAGAGACAGAGAGACAGAGAAGACTTAGAAAAAATGGGAAGGATGACAAAACTTTATTTTTAACTCCACTGAGTATATTTTTCCCCACTTGGTTTAAAAATCCAATGAACCACGATATTTTCTCCAAGGTTGTGGAAGAAAATGCCAAAAAGACATCTCAGAAAACTGAATAAGACTCTCTGTTCATGGATAATGATGATATTTAATGCCATCGTTTAGGTAAAGCAACTTAATGAAACCTTACATCAATGCTAAGGTTTCATTTTAACAGGCCATCAATTTGCCTTGGGAAATCTCTGCTGCTTTTCCCATTGCTGCTTTGCAATAAAGAATAAGAGCACACTTTTCCTGCATAATATGGGCTGCTTGTTTTCAATGGTGATGGGCACATTGAATCCAAAGTTGTGCAGAAGAGAGCTGCAGAAACTAGAGACTTTTGCAGTGTGTGTGTATGGCATGCGGGGGAGGGGACCGTTTGTATGTTTACCCCCTTCCTCCTGCAGCCCTACTTGCTCCCAAAGAAAATCTGCCCTGGAAATTAGGGGAGACATTAAAACTCCATTTGAACAACTCCATTACTTTGGTGCATAACAATTCACCACGGCCAACCCGCCATGACCAACTGGCCACAGCCAAGTTACTGCAGCCAACTGTGAATGACAAAAATGAAAACACTTTAAAAATTATTTTAAATAATTAAATTGAATTGTTGAGTGGTCCCATGGTGAGCTGGCCATGGCGAGGTGTCCCACAGGGAGTTGATCGTGGTAAGTTGTCCATGGCAGGTTGGCTGTGAGGAATTGTCTCATTCCGCCATCACGCCATCGCGCGAGCAATTGTGGGTGCACCTAGGTACACCCACGTCACACCTATCCTCCGCGAGCTGCACTGGCTACCTATTAGTCTCCGAACCCGCTTCAAGGTGCTCGTCGTAACCTATAAAGCCCTACATGGCATCGGACCTGGGTACCTGAGAGACCGCCTCCTGCCGATTACCTCCCTCAGACCGATAAGATCTCACAGGTTAGGTCTCCTCCAGATTCCATCTGCCAGCCAATGTCGGCTGGCAACTCCCCGGGGGAGAGCCTTCTCTGTTGCAGCTCCAGCCCTCTGGAACGATCTCCCCATCGAGATCTGGACCCTTACTACCCTCCCGGCCTTCCGCAAAGCCACCAAGTCGTGGCTGCTCCAGCAGGCCGGGGGGCTTGTGAAACATCCAGCCCCACGGAATTTGTGAATGTTGTGTTTTTAAAATGTTGTTTTGTGTATTTATCCCCTTTCCCTTGTCTATTGTGAGTCGCCCGGAGTCCTTCGGGAGTGGGCGGCATACAAGACAAATAAATACAAATACAAATACACTTCGTTGGGGAAGAAAACACTCTAAGGAGGGTTTTGGGGAACAGCTAAGGGTCCCCTTCACTGTGATCAACAGAATAGAAAAGGTGTTGTGAATACCTGGTGCACCTCCTAAGCCTTCATTTTTGACATGGATGGTTAAGCTAACGGGAGATTCCATTTGCTTGGCTGACTTCTGGGCTCTGCTAAAGCCGGAATTAGGCCAGCGCTATCTATGACAGTATAACAGACTGCAAACACCTTACTGTCAAAAATCATTCCCCTAATTTTTGTCTCAGATATTGCTAAGTATAACTTTTAAAAGTTGTTTTGCAACAACTGCTAGGATTGCATGGGTTCCCCATTTAATGGCAGAGTTTCAAACCAGCTAAGTACTAGCAATTCGTAATGCACCTACCCATAAACGCTGATCAATATATTGTTTCCTGAAAATCAGGAGTCTGGATGGGGCTTGCAACATGCAACTTACTAATGGATTCCTTATCAGAGATATTTACTTTAAATTGCCTCAGTTTGTTTCAATTAGCGCTATCTCTTTTTCCTCCCATCAGGCTGATCTCAGTAACAGCCGACCTGGAGATTAGCCTCTCATCTTTAATGGGCAAGAGCGCAGAGATGTAATTAGTGCGTAGGGGAGAACACCACACTGCATGAGGTCTGGAGCACATGGGTATTTAAAAGGCAGCCAGATGAAGTCCGTGTAGATCACTGGATTCAAACATTTTAATGCAAATGATGTTTAAAGCATAATTCAGCATATCCAGACTGACCTGGGAAAAACATGACTTTGGGGGGGGGGGGTCTTCCAAGCAGGAAGACCTAGTATACAGCAATAGAAATTTAGCTAAGATGAAGTCAGAACAATGGAGATGTAGTTTTCTTTCTTAAACACAGAGAAAGGGGTGACATGAAGGCCTGGGACAATTCAGGAATAGTGAACAGTGTTATAGGAAGCTATAAGGAGGCCCCACCTAATGAAAGAGTTATAGTGTCGGTTGATATTGTCATAGCAATACCTTCTATTTGTTCTGTACATTAAAGCTGGTGAGCCTCTTCAGATAACCACATCAATTGTCCATTAGGTAAGCTACTGTATTCCCCCTATTAGAAACCAATATACATTTATGTTCTGTCAGTGGTAGGGTTCAAAAGATGCAGGGGTGAGTTTCAACCACTTCGCGGCGGTCCCTGCGAACCGGTTGGTCGGCAAACCCGGAAGTAAGTAACTTCCGGGAACAGCGAAGGGCCCACCCATCCGCTCGCGTTCCTTACCCAGTTTTGACGAGTTCTGCGCTTCCACGCATGCACAGGACGCATACAGCGCCTGCGCGATCCTCCAGGAGCAGCTGGAGCATTGCACAGACGCTAGTACGCATGCGTGCACCGCGCGCGTGCACGAGGACGCCGCCAGCCCCGTTCCAACCGAACCGGTTGGAACGGGGCGAGAAACCCACCCCTGAAAAAATGTTACTACTGGTTCTGTGGGCATGGCTTGGTGGGCATGGCAGGGGAAGGATACTCCAAAATCCCCATTCCCTCCTGATCAGCTGGGACTCGGGAGGCAGAGAATAGATGGGGGAGGGGCCAGTCACAGGTGGTATTTACCGAGATCATTCCCCTGTCGTGGTCAGACCACTACCTACTGAGGCTAGACTTCCGGAGGCCAAACCCCCACCGTAGGGAGGAGGAACCGACCAGGTGGTTCCGCCCCAGGCGACTGATGGACCCTGTTAGGTTCCAGACGGAGCTCGGGGTCATTCCAGATGCTCTCGCCCACAGTTCGGCGGAGACTATTGCTGCCGCCTGGCACTCGGCGGCATCGGAGTCTCTAGACCGAATTGCGCCACTACGGCCCCTCCGGGTCAGCAGCTCGCGGAGACCCCCTTGGTTCACCGAGGAGCTCCGCGAGATAAAGCGCCGGAGGAGACGCCTAGAGCACCGGTGGAGATCCGATAGGTCCGTATCGAACCGAGCATTGTTGACAGCCTGCACCAAGGAGTATATTTGGGCATTGAGAACTGCCAAAAGATCACACATTGCCTCCTTGGTAGCGTCCGCCGAGTCTCGCCCAGCCGCCCTGTTTAGGATAACCCGCTCCCTCCTAAATAGGAGGGAGACGGGGAACCCCATACAGGGAAAGGCTGAGGAATATAGTCAGTTCTTGGCGGACAAAATTGCTCGGTTTCGATCGGAACTGGACTCCACCCCTGCAGATCCAGCCGGGACACAGGGGAATAACTTGGTAGACCATCTCTGGGTTGAGTTTCAGGATGTTGCCTCTGGGGATGTGGACAAGGCTATGCGAGCTGTGAGTTCCTCCACCTGCATACTGGACCCGTGTCCCTCTTGGCTGACTGCCAACAGCAGAGAGGTGACACGAGGCTGGATCCAGGCGGTTGTTACCGCCTCTCTTCGGGAGGGACACCTCCCCACCGCACTTAAGGCGGCGGTGGTGAGGCCCCTCCTGAAGAAACCGTCCTTGGATCCAGCAGTTCTTAACAACTATCGTCCAGTCTCCAACCTCCCCTTTCTGGGGAAGGTTGTTGAGAAGGTGGTGGCCTTACAGCTTCAGCGTACCTTGGAGGAAGCTAACTATCTTGACCCCTTCCAGTCTGGCTTCAGGCCCGGTTACAGCACTGAAACCGCTTTGGTCGCATTGACCGATGATCTCTGGAGAGCCAGAGATGGAGGCCATGCGTCCATCCTGGTTCTCCTTGACCTCTCAGCGGCTTTCGATACCATCGACCATGGTATCCTTCTGCGACGACTGCGGGAGGTGGGGGTGGGCGGCACTGTTTTACAGTGGTTCTCCTCCTACCTCTCGGACAGGTCGCAGTCGGTGTTGGTGGGGAGGGAGAGATCGTCCCCGAGGCCCCTAACCTATGGGGTGCCGCAGGGCTCGGTTCTGTCCCCCCTACTATTTAACATATACATGAAACCGCTGGGCGAGATCATTCGGAGGCACGGGATTAAGTACCATCAATATGCGGACGATACGCAGTTGTATCTGTCCGCCCCGTGCCAACTCAATGAAGCGGTGGACGTGATGAACCGGGGCCTTGAGGCTGTTAAAGACTGGATGAGAGCTAACAAACTGGTACTCAACCCGGAAAAGACCGAATGGCTGTTGTGTTTCCCTCCCAAAAATTTGGTTAACGTTCCATCAATCAGGCTGGGGGGGCAAAATTTATCCCCCTCAGATAGGGTCCACAACTTGGGAGTCCTCCTGGACCCACAGCTGAACTTTGACCACCATTTGTCGGCTGTGACCAGGGGGGCATTTGCCCAGGTTCGCCTGGTGCGCCAGTTGCGGCCCTACCTGAACCGGGAGGCTCTCACAACAGTCACTCGAGCCCTTGTGATCTCTAGGCTGGAATACTGCAATGTGCTCTACATGGGGCTGCCCTTGAAGAGCATCCGGCGACTTCAGCTAGTCCAGAACGCGGCCGCGCGAGTGATCATGGGCGCACCACGGTTCGCCCATATAACACCAATCCTCCGTGAGCTGCGCTGGCTACCTGTTGATCGTCGGGTGCACTTCAAGGTCTTACTTACCACCTATAAAGCGCTCCATGGTAGTGGATCTGACTATTTGAGAGACCGCCTCCTGCCAATTACCTCCCTGCGTCCCATCAGATCGCACAGAGTAGGCCTCCTCCGAATTCCATCCGCCAGTCAGTGCCGACTGGCGACTACGCGGAGGAGAGCCTTCTCAGTTGCAGCTCCGACATTATGGAACAACCTCCCCGTGGAGATCCGTACCCTCACCACAGTCCAGGCCTTCCGCACAGCCCTCAAGAACTGGCTATCCCGTCAGGCCTGGGGATAGGATTACTCTCACCCCGCCCGAATGTTGAGTGAATGTTGTGTTTTTATGACCAATTTCCTTTAATCACGTTTCTTTTCTTTTTAAGTCTTGTCTTGCACCCCCTTCCCTTTATTGCTGTAAGCCGCCCTGAGTCCCCTCAGGGAAAAGGGCGGCATATAAATCTGCAATAAAACTAAAAAAAACCTAAAACTTCTCCGAACTACTCAAAATTTCCGCTACCGGTTCTCCAGAACTGGTCAGAACCTGCTGAATGCCACCTCTGATGTCTGTGTATCTGAAGTGATAGGTTGATTGTGTGAGTTCACATTTAGCAACTACACAGTTCTTTTCCAACATGATCTGTCCCTAAGCTTTCTTCCAAGTTTTCCATTGGGGCATTCATTATCACCTTAACTAAGTCCATCCACCTTACTTCCAGTTGTCCTCTTCTTTCTATCTTCCGTTAGAGCGTTAGAGATGGGACACCCATTTGTCTGAAATGGTATAGGGTTGGACTAGAACAGTGGTTCCCAAACTTGGCAACTTTAAGACTTGTGGACTTCAACTCCCAGAATTCTCCAGCCAGCTCTGCTGGCTGGAGAATTCTGAGAGTTGGAAGTCCACAAGTCTTAAAGTTGCCAAGTTTGGGAACCACTGGACTAGAAGATCTCCGAGGTCCCTTTCAACTCTGTAATTCTGTTCTGTTATTTTTAAAAAAACAATTCCAGAGAGGGTGTCTGTAGTATTATGCAACGTAATCTTTAAAACAGAACTGTGACTGTTTCAATTTACTTGGGTTTGCACATAGGCAGGGTAGTAATTTCCATAATCACCAGAGTTTGTCTAGAGGGAAAGTTTATTCTTTTCCTTCCCAACTATGCCCTTAATAGAATTTGACCCTGGAAAGGAGTCGGACTTTTATTGGAAAGACAAGGAAAGGTTAATCCAATGGGGCCCTGGCTAATCCACTGGTGTGCAGATAAATGTTTATGGACTGGCTCTTCTGGCTTCCTAGCTGCCATATATGACTCTGCTAGCTGTGATAGGAGCTCAGCTCTTAATTGGCTCACAAAAAATAAATGTCTAAATTTACAATCTTGCAAGTCAGTTCAAAAGAGCTCTGTTAATCTCTGCCTGTACTGCCTCCTCACACACCTTTGTATTTCTCATTTCCTCTGAAAAAACCCCCACACCTTGCCTGCTTGCTCTCCGACAGATACACATGCTTGATTCTCTTGTTCTTTTTTCCCTTTACAAATCTTCATCTCACAAGGTCTCCCTTTTCAAACTTACGGGCAAAGCCTGAAGTTAGAGATGATGGTTTTGTTATGGAAAAATCCATCTGTTGCTGGGTATGAAATTATGGTCCCAGAAATGTTGCTGTGCCAGCATGTCGTATAAAGGAGTGAATTAGGCAGAAGGAATATTTTTAGCTTCAAGTCATCAGAATGCAGCTGATTTCCCTGTACCGTGAGATTCTTTCTAATAAGGTTGCTGAATACATACAGCATGAGTTTTCATAGCAGACACACTTGCAATGATCTCGTTGAATCACAGCAAAAAATCTTCTTTTCAGATTTCAGTGGTTAAGAGGAAACAAGGTGATGGCTATATCCTCTCTATCTCTATCTCTATCTCTATCTCTATCTCTATCTCTATCTCTATCTCTATCTCTATCTCTATCTCTATCTCTATCTCTATCTCTATCTCTATCTCTATCTCTATCTCTATCTCTCTCTCTCTCTCTCTCTCTCTCTCTCTCTCTCTCTCTATCTCTATCTCTATCTCTATCTCTATCTCTATCTATCTATCTATCTATCTATCTATCTATCTATCATCTATCTATCTATCTATCTATCCACACACACACACACACACACACACACACACAGAGAGAGAGAGAGAGAGAGAGAGAGAGAGAGAGAGAGAGACACAAACACATATAGGGTTTCCTTTTACTCTAAAAATTCAGCAATATAAAAATCCTAGATAACTAAGGAACATTCCCATATATGCCTCCTTGATCCTGGATAATACCAAACCAAATATGAATAGTTCCACTTTTGTATAATAATATATTCTCCAATGGTATTTTTCGGGCATTTCTTAACATTTCTCTCAAAACTCATTAAGCTGAATGCTGGCGATGGTTTTTCCTCATACATACATACATGCGTGGGCGCACACACACGCAAATTGCTGGAAAAGGTGTCAATTATTTTGTCCTGATGTGAGCAACTGACTTCTTCTCCCCAAGTGATCTGCTCAGGATCATTCAGTGAATCAAGCATTATCGAATCTCAGCATTGTAATGCTAACGCTGCCTGATATTTGAAGACCCAAATTGGCCTCTTAGAATTTTTCATGTCAGTATTCAGATCCATCATTGAGAGGAGCCACAGTGAATCTCTTGCAAATTATGGCACATTAAAGGCCCTTGTTATTTGACTTTCTGAAATGAGGGCATCCTAGGTTTTAAATGGTGCCACTGTGGTTAAAGGAAAGGACATTTCTTTTAAACAAAGACTGTCATTCTAAATAAGGTGCTACTTAAAAATTTAATGACTTTAAAAAAAATCTCTTTAAAAATGCACAAGTCTCTGGATTCAAAGCTCGAGACATTTGATAGTCAGCTACTAATCAAACAGATGATGGGAAAACAGAATGTAATGCAATGCAATGCAGTAATAAAAATTATAAAGCTGCTTTTCTGTATGTAACGGGAAAAATTAGTTACTTCTAACTGGGTGACTACTTTCAATATATAAGTATGTATTTACTTGATTGCATAACTCGTGTTAATGCTGTGACATATAAACAGCAATCTGAATTTTCTGTAAACCAGGAAATAAGGCATTCTCTAAAAAATATAGTTCGATCAAATTAGTGCTTATAGTGGGCATTTTAAAGCTATTAAGCAAGGATTTCTTTGCATTGCATCTATTTACTCAATAGATTTACTCAAATTATTTTAAACCAACCCATGTTTAACCATAAATAACAACAACAACAACAACAACAACAACCAATTGCTTTGTATTTCAATAAACTTAGAGAGAGCTTTGGAAGGATTCTGTGGATGAGAATCCTCAAGGGGAAAACAACTCAAGAAACAGGGAGAAAGCAGAACTACTTAACTCATTTTTTGCATGAATTTGCAAATTTGTCTTTACACAAAGGGAAAAAAACCAGCCCAATCTATCAAAAACAGCATTAAAAAAAACAGATTAGGACCACAAGTTGAAATAGAGAAGAAAATGGTAAGTGAACACCTGTCTACCTTAGATGAGTTCAAATAACCAGGACCGGATGGATTATACCCCAGGGTTCTGAAGGAACTGGCAGACGAGATCTCAGAACCACTGAACTATAATTTTCAGAGATCCCGGAGCACCGGAGAACTGCCAGATGACTGGAAAAGAGCTGATGTAGTTACCAACTTCAAAAAAGGGAAAAAAGAGATCCAGGAAACTACAGACCTATCAGCCTGACCTCAATACCAGGGAAGATTCTGGAAAAGATAATCAAGCAATGAATCAACAAACACCTAGATGCAGACAAAGTAATAACTAAAAGCTTACATGGGTTTGTAAAAAAGAAATCATACCAGACTAATCTTATTGCATTCTTTGACAAAGTGACAAAATTAATGAACCAGAGGAACACTGTCGATATAATTTACTTGGACTTCAGATAAAGTAGACCATAAGCTACTACTAGATAAAGTAGAAAAATGTGGGTTTGACAGCATCACTGACCAACCGCACTTAATGTGTAGTGCAGTGGTTGGTTCCTAGCGGTTCGGACCCATTTTGCTGATCCGGTAGTAGCTTGGCAGCGTGGGTCGCTGGAACTAGCAGCGACCCAGGCCTGCCATGTCCCCGAACTGGTTCTCTCGGTGGTGCCGTAGGCACTGCCATCTTGTTCTTTTGCTTCTGTGTATGCGCAGAGCAATTTTAGTTGCACTGCGCATGCACGCATAAAGCCCCTCTGAGCAAACCAGCAGTAGTCTCTGCTGGAACCCACCACTGGTTTAGTCCTCAATGGAACTGCATCTACATGGAGGGAAGTAGGCAGTGGAATACCCCAAGGCTCTGTTTTAGGCCCAGCACTCTTTAACATCTTCATCGGACTTCTGGGGGGCGTGGCCTGTTGCCGAGGAGGGCTCCACCGAGCTCCTCAGAGATCTGGTCTGTATATCTAAATAAGATCATAGATAGCACCCCTTTTTGGCTAAGAAAGGGGCAGGGAGGATAGCCCCGTAGGTTAGGATCTAATCGTAAGCCACAGCCTTTTTTCTTTTATGGCTGTGGAAAGAGATTAGATCCGGCCGAAGCGGAGCTTTTATCTCCAGCCATTTCTTCTCAGCTGCCTTTTTTTTTGGCAGCCCCAGACAGGCTAGCCCCCCCCAGGACAAGACAAAGTTTTTTCAAGCTAGAATTGATACGGGCGGGTCCCACCCCTGTGAGATTTATGTTTTCATTACTATCGTAAATACCAGCACCATTCGTCTTAGAGACTTCTTTGTCTAAATAGACCTCAAAATGGCGATTTCTCTCCGTGGATGATTGATGTACTTAGCCGATGTTATCTTCCTGCAGACTGCTCCTTAACAAAATAAATCTTTCTTCTTTGGAAATAGAGGGGAGCGAAGCTCTGCTTACTTGCTTATTTATTATGCCACCCAAGTCAAGGAAGCGTCTTGCTACAAAAGAATTTAAAGAATCTTCATTGGAAACACAGCCTTTGTCTCCTGTGCCTTCTGCTGGGGAACTTTTAACACAGGAATATCTCCTTAAAATGCTTAACGCTTTTAAGAAAGAAATCAGGGAATTTGTATTGGAATTATATGATGATTTAAAATCTAAAGTTAATCAAATGAAGGCGAATACGTTTGCAGCTGTGTCTGCCCTGTCAGATTATTCTGCTGAAATAGAGAACAAATTGGAAAGTCTGGAGAAGGCTAACTTTAATTTGACTACCAATATTGAAATTTTACAACAGAAAATTAGAGACAATGAGAAACAGCTTATGATGATAAATTTTAATAGGAAGGCATCTGCGATAAGGGTCAGAGGATTCCGTCAAAAGGAGCAAGAGAATTTGAAACAGACCTTTGCTGAAGCCTTCAGCCATGCGCTGGGAAGCCCGGGACTTAACTTTGATTGGCAGATTCGGAAAATCTATCGCCAGAACTCATTGATAGCGGAACAGCGACAGCTCCCGAGGGACATAATTATACATTTCTCTACAAAAGAATCTAGAAATGCAATTGTGCAAAAATTTCATAATAACAGTCTCCGAGTTGACGGCCAAGACCTGATTGTTTTTAAAGATATTCCTTCTCAGATGCTGAAAGCAAGAAGGGACTACGCCTTTTTAACTAAGGAGCTTAGGAGCCAACAGATTCGATACAGATGGGAGGCCCCTGCCGGTATCACGGTTACATTTGAGAATCAAAGATTTCGTCTTAACTCTGTTTCGGAGGCTCAAGATTTCTACTGTAGGATTCTGAAGGCGGGACTTCCTGACGCGTTTGGAAGAGTGGAGAGACAAGCGGAAGGAGAAGCCGAGCGGTTGGCCATGTGGTTGCAAGATGGAGGGGGTAGCCCCTCCTCCCTCGGAGAAGTAGAAAAACGGAGATCGAGAATTTAGACATTTCAAAATGCTTGAGGACTGAATGGGGGTTTGAGACCTCTCCCCGGTAGAAAAAGCGGACTAATTTTTATCAGAAGGGAAAGCTGGGTGAAACTACTTTGAGCTAGATTTTAAATTAACGTTAGCATAAATTTGATAGTGGTAAACATCAGATAAGTAAGGGATGAGGGTAAAATTGACGTTGTTTAAAGCTTATCAGAATAGAAAGCCGGTTGGGATTATCTTAAGATAAGTGTAAAAAGAATGCGGAATGATTTAGGGTGTTTAAACTTTGTTAGAAGGGACTACTTTAAAATAGAAGGATAACTGATTCTTGCTGAAAGTATTATTTTATAAATTGCTCTGAATTACATTTTAAACAAATGCTAGTATAAATTTGATAGTGGTAAATATCAGACAAGTAAGGGATGAGGGTAAAATGCATGTGGAATGAACTACGTTATTTGTGGTAAACATCAGACAAGCAAGGGATGAGGGTAAAACTTATGTTGTTTAAAGCTTATTAGAACAGAAAGTCGGTTGGGATTATTTTAAGGTAATGTGTAAAAAGAATGCTGAATGATTTATGTTGTTTAAACTTTGTTAGAAGGGACTATTTTAAAATAGAAGGTTAACTGACTTTTGCTGAAAGTATTATTCGAATATGTGGAATGACCCATGCTATTTAACTTTTACTTGAAGGGAAAAATATCAGACAAGTAAGGGAAAAGGGTAAAATGCATGTGGAATGAATTACGTTATTTAAATCCTATTAGAAGAGGAAGTTGGTTGGAATTATCTTAAGATAGAAATTGATTTCTGTGTAAAGTAATATTTGATTTACGCTGCTTTAAAGAAAGATGATTCATGCTGTGTAAATTTTACTAGAAGGGAAAGTTTGATTACTTGTCTGTAAAGTTATATTTGAATATATGGTATGAACCACGCTGCTTAAATTTTATCGGAAGGGATCATGAGGTTAAGGAAGAGGAACGGGAGAACCTACAGAAGGTTGGGGTAAATAGCAAAGAAGTAAGAGACGAGAATAAAATATAGATAGAATGATTTATACTATTTAAACATAGATAAAGATGGGGGGCTGAGATCAACACAAAGAGTGGTTTCTTTTTTTTTCTTTTTTTTTCTTTTTTCTTTTCCTTTTCTTTTTTCTTTTTTCCCCCTTTTTTTTTCTTTCTCTGTTTTTTCTCTGTTTTTTTTTCTTTTGATATATTACTTTTATTTTTTAATCCATATGTACACAAGATATTTTAGACAGAAGGTAGCGCCAGGTGTGGGCCCTGGGAAGTCGGGAGGATTAGGGATGGGGATTTGTGGGGGGTGGGGTGGGGGGGTGTTAACATAGCCTTAAAAAGAACAAGAATGTATTTATATACGGTGGTTTTTTTTTTGTTTTTCTTTTTTTTATTTCTTTTTTTTTTCCTTGGTTCATTTTACCTTTATCAGATCAAACAACACTCGAATAAAGGCATACACCAAGGAGGGAGGTAGAGGGAAGGAAGAGGGAGGAGTAAGGAAGGAGTAGGGGGAATGTAAGGAGTAAGGGGAATGTAAGGAGGGTGTCTGGGGAGTAAGGGGAGAAGGAAGGTTTGAGGGGAAAGGGAAGTAGGAGGGGAGTGTTAGAGGGAGAAAGGAAAGTTGGAGGGGGTAGATGGGGTGTATGGAGGATGGAAGGGTTAGGTGGGGTTGTGAATGATGAGTTGTGTTTCCTTTTTATCTGTTCGTTTTATTCCCTTTTTCTTTTTTTTCTTTTCGTATAGTGAATACCCTGTATATAAATGATTGCAAATGGAATGTGAAAATTGAATAAAATATATTTAAAAAAAAAAAAAAAAAAACATCTTCATCGATGACTTGGATGAGGGAATAAATGGGGAACTCATCAAATTTGGAGATGACACCAAGCTGGCAGGAATAGCCAACACTCCAGAAGACAGGCTCAAGATACAGAAGGATTTGGACAAACTGGAACATTGGGCGCTATTTAACAAAATGAAATTCAATGGTGAAAAAAGTAAGGTTCTACATTTAGGCAAGAAAAACAAACTGCCCACTAACTGTGAGAGGGATTTTGGAATCCTAGTAGATAACCATTTAAATGGTTTGAATAGCCTACCCACATTGTTTGATTGATTGACTCCCTCACTCATTCACTGAAGGCTAGCATGGTAGAATTCACAGAAATATTGTCTTAAGGTTGTTAACTCCATTCCAGTCTTCTTGGTTCAGAATATATGCATTTATTCTGTGTGAATTAGCATTTAAAATCATGGCTTAAATCAGGTTATTTGGCTTGGATTGGGTTGCCTATGAATCATCTTAGAGCAGATCCATTCTCTAAAAAAATTCTTTGAATATAGCATTGATTAGGAAAAAAACTCATTGATGTCTGGACTTGTATTAGATATTTCCAAAAGTACAAGACTATTTAGAAAAGTCAGTTGCAGAGAAAGAGGTCCAACATACTTTAAACCTCTTTTTAAACTGATTCTGAATTCAAAGTTAAGAGTCATGGTCTTTGAATGGCACACTAAACATTGAATTTTGAAAACACTTCTATGGAGTATCAATCCATTTTCTTCTGCTTTGGGAAGAATGCTAAGGGGTAGTTAAATTATCTAAGATCTTCATGATTGGCTGAACAGAACAAAGGTTTGAACTGTTTCCAGAATTTTTGGTCCTATAACAACATTTCCCAAACATTAGAAGACTTGTGATGGAGACATAACCCAGACACCTACAACTGCTACATTCTTATGGTTTTGCTTAATTTAGGATATTTGAGTGGTGGTGAGGGTAGAATCTAACAAACGCCCAATTGAAAACGCCTGCAGCTAGATAAATAGCAGGGTTGTAAGAGTATAAAAGTACCCACTGCTTTTAAGAGCTGTATTCATATGAAACCCCAAAAGATGTTTAAAGAGTAGCAGAGAGGAACTGTGGCCACTCCAGAATTGGAACATATTTTTCCAAATTATTTTCATAGCTTGCACAGCCTTAATAGATAGATTGTCTTGAAAGTTTTGAGTCTTTGTTTGGTTTTACAAAAATCTCATGAGCTGCTTCATGTTTTTTGTCTCTCATTTTTTCCCCCCAAAAGCCCATAAAATGTTCTCCAGCCAATTTAGATAATGGGGACTTGATGTACAAAAAGTCCACGCCCTCTCTTCCTTCGCTGGCATTTGGAACAAGCCCCAGGCTGTTGAAATCCTTGAAGAACTGCTAAGTCTACATCATCTCACCATGCAAAATTAAAATCAGAAGTGGCATTTCAGATTTGATTCTCCAGTTAATGGGCTGGAAAGACTGTCAGTCTGCTAACCAAAAACCCTGCAGTTACACACAAGCTGAAGGGGAAAAGTGTCATTCCATCTTGTTTGGAGATGTATATTGGCTAGATCAGTGTTTCTCAACCTTGGCAACTTGAAGATGTCTGGACTTCAACTCCCAGAATTCCCCAGCCAGCGAATGCTGGCTGGGGAATTCTGGGAGTTGAAGTCCAGACATCTTCAAGTTGCCAAGGTTGAGAAACACTGGGCTAGATAATACTTGCTTCTATATATATATATTTTAAAAAGGATTTATTAGCACTTTGGATTAAAGCGAATCTTCTTGGTAAGGACTTCCTAGGTGATTGCAAGTATATCTGCTTTCAAAAATATAGCATTGCTCTTTTCCTCATATTTCAAAATGTCTTTTTTTAGACACCCAAGAATCAAATATGAGCTTTGCGGAATGGCATGGTTTGAACTGCAGATCCAGGCAGCCTCCTTCCTGTGATAGAGAACAGTGTTTAATTTGGGGATCAGATATTCTGGAAATAGATGCCATGGTATCAATGGGATCCATCCATTTTTAATTGGTCTGGAAGCATCTAACCAAGGCATCAGGGATGTATGTGAAAGAAATTCAACAAGGAAGGTTCTTGGCAATATGGTTTCAGAGCAGAGGCCTATAAGGAAAACCTCTACAAAATGTTTTATAGGTGGCATTTGCCGCCTGCAAGACTGGCCAAAATGTATAAGAACTCCTCCGCCAAATGCTGTACATGTAACCAGATTCCAGGAACATACTACCACATGTGGTGGATGTGTAAGAAAGCAAGGAACTACTGGTTGAAAATTCATAATTGGTTAGAAATGATAACTGAGCAACATACTGAGTTTAAACCAGAAACATGCCTTTTAGGAAAGTTATGTTTCAGAAAGTTATGACAAGGCAACCATATAGTTAATGTTACATATATTGATGGCAGCAAGAATCATATATGCTAAATATTGGGAAAAATGTGAACACCCCATCAGATGACAAAATAATTAGGAAACTTTGGGATTGTGCTGAAATGGATAGATTAACCTTAAAAATTAAAGATAAAGAAGACTCAAAATATTACAGGACGTGAAATAAATTTTATGAACGGATAGAGAGAAGAGGTAGAAAGGAGAGGGAAGTTGACGGATGTCAATAACTGTTAGTATGGAAAATAAAGATGCTATAGAATTATGGATATAATATGGAAAAATTGTAAATAGGCTAATGTAAGTAGAAATTTAGTTGAAGCTCATTTTCTTTTTTCCCCATTGGTTGTATTATTATAATTACTGTAAATATATTACTGTTGTAGTTATTAGCTTGTTAAGTATGTTAAGATTTGCTATTGATTTTTCTTTGGCTGTCCTTTATTTGCAATTGTTACCCTGACATGGCACTGTCTTTGCAATAAAGTATATGATGTGTGTCCGTGTGTGTGTGTGTGTGTGTACAGGGGTGGGTTGCTGCCAGCATTACTGCATATATATATATAAAGTCACAACCCCTGGTATGCCCAAATATGGGAGGAAGATCACTACTTCCATTCTCTGTCCTTCGGCTCGTCACAAGAGACCATCCAGACAGAAACCCAATATTTTTACTGTTGCCTTTTTGTTACATTTGTTATATTTGTGCTGATAAATAAATAAAGGGAGACTAGTATAGATCTATTTCAAGCTATTTAGCTCTCATCAGCTAGCCATACCCTTGCTGGGAATCAGGTTCAAATCCCAGTAAGGGTATGGCTAGCTGATGAGAGCTAAATAGCTTGAAATAGATCTATACTAGTCTCCCTTTATTTATTTATCAGCACAAATATAACATTATATATATATATATATGTGTGTGTGTGTGTGTGTGTGTGTGTGTGTTTTATTTGTGCAACAGTAGGCAACAGTAAAAATATTGGGTTTCTGTCGTGATGGACTCTTGTGACGAGCCGATTGACAGATGATGGAAGCAGTTAGGAAGCAGTTAGCTTCCTCCCATAATTGGGGCTTACCAGGGGTTGTAAAAATCATATATATATGTTGTATTTGGGCTGATAAATAAATAAAGGGAGACTAGTATGGATCTATTTCAAGCTATTTAGCTCTCATCAGCTAGCCATACCCTTACTGGGATTCGAACCTGTGCTGTATTGCATCTTAGACAGATGTGTTAACCATTAAGCCACAGAGTTCTTCTCCTTATCAGCTGAGCCAGGGAGATAGGTATATATTTAAAGTCACAACCCCTGGTATGCCCAAATATGGGAGGAAGTTCACCAATATTTCTTTGGATGGAACAATTCAGATATTCTTACATTTTTGTCTGATCATCAGACAAACAAAGACAGGGGCAATGGAGAAACCTAAAACAGCAGCCAGAGCTAATAATGTTATCTTAGAAGAACATAGACTATTTCTGCCTGCAGGAAGTAGGCAACAATGTTCTAAAGCTATTTCCACAGCTTTTTTTTCTCATGCCCTTGCTTTCCCCTGCTCATTCTAATATCCCTGTTCTCCCACGCTATGAGAAACGGCCATCGTGGTCCTGGAAAGACTAGCGGAGGGAGGGGCGAAAGGTGGAACCCAGCAGTGGAAATAATAACTCACACTGCCTACTAATTCAAAACATTCCTAGGACTAGCAACTTTCTTCACGGCTTCTTCCGTCAAAATTTCCCACTTGCGTTGACTTCTGTGCCGACACGATAGATTCCTTTCTTATGTACGCAGCCATTGGCTGCATCTGAACAATGCATATTGGATGAGACTGCTTCAAGTATTTTTCTCTCTAAGAATTCCCAGGCTGGAATAAACTAATAGAAAGCATCTTTCTGTTCCCAAGGATAGTACTATATATATATTTTTCTTTCTTTTTGGTGCACTACATTTTCTTGTTTTGATAACGCCCTTTCCTTGGCTGCCTTTCCCATCTGGTGTCAGAGGAGTAAGGCTGAATGAAGGATCCCATTCCTGACAGCTAATAAGCCGATCCACTTAACACTATGCAGGCATATTTCATTCATGTTTATCTTGGTCAATAGAATGTGACTGGCCAACATCCAGTTTTAGCATTAGCTGGAGTTTCAAGTTATTTGAATGGTGGTTTGGTTTAAAAGTTTTTCTTTCAACTTCAGTCCCACCCCACCCCTTTACAACAGTTAAATTTAATGCTCTGTCAAATGTCCAATGCAGTAATTGCCTTAAATAAGGCTATTTTTATAAAGTGCCAGTAGATTTTTCTTCTAAGCGTTGCTTCAAAATAGTATCACTGCTACTCCCTCATGGCCAACCCTTCCATAAGGCTACTGAAGCTTCCAACCTCATGCAGTGATTGATAAATGACTTCCACTCTTCCTGCAGGATAAGGCTTATTAAAGATAGAGGCCCCAGAAACCCTTGGGGTTTGTGAATAGTTTTCTGGGAGTCTACGAATTTGGATGGGAACAAAATTACAGCATTCTTTTTATGATTTCCCTTTATGCATTAAATCCATTTCTTTGCATAGTGAACTGTAAGTTCCCAGGCTCTAGAGCAGTGGTTTTTCTACCTACCGCCCACTAATGGATCTTTCTTGATGGAAAAATTTCCTCACCGCCCACCAGCTTTTGCGCAAGTGCGGAACATGAGCATATTTCTTTTTTTCAGACATGGGTTCTAAATTTGTTTCACAATTTAACAACTGCTTTTACTCTTATGTTTTGATCTGCACTCCACACAGTGCTTTTTCCCCTCCTCTTTTCCCTTTTATTACAAACACCAAAAACAATGCTGTATTAGGTGCCAATTTTTATTAAGTGTCACCATCAAAATAAAATTCCCTTTCCTGCCTTCTTCTTCTTTACCTTTCTTACAGTATTTCACTATATCAAGGATCTCTTTTTCCCTTTTTTAATTTTCTCCTTCTCCTTCCTTTACTTATTTCTTTCTTTTATTTTATAAGATAACAAAGCTTAATTTATGAGCCAGACTAAACACTGCTTACTCTCCTCCTTTATTTGATCCCCTTTTCTCTATTTTTCTTCCCTTTTTTGTTATTTTTTTATCTTTTCCTTTTTATCTCCCTTTTTTTTAACCTTCCTTAGGGCAATGTACAAAAGTAAGGCTGAGCTAGTTAGCCCACTTATTATTCTCTCCTGCCTATAACTTTTCTTTCCCCTATTTTGCAACTGCTCTGCTTCGCTTTATTTTATAAGATAACAAAACTTACCTGCCTGTCCCTGCTATCAGTTTCCACTCCTCCTCTTCCTCTTCCCACGTGTTTACTTGTTTGCGTGCACGCGCACGTTGGTTTATTGATGTATGCGCTGGAGCCTGCCCACTCGCTCAAAAGGAGGTTTTAACCTCCAAAGTCCCTACTGCCCACCTGGAATCCCAAAACGCCCACTAGTGGGCGGTAGGGACCAGGTTGATGACCCATGCTCTAGAGAGAACTCCAGCTCTTCTAGCTGTTGTCTCTATTAGAGAACAGAGATTTGTCAGCCAAATAGTCTATTCTGGGACCTTAAGGTGGTTCGAATCCCTAGTGCCACCTAACAGAATGAGCTCCCATTACTCGTCTCAGCTTCTGCCAACCTAGCAGTTCAAAAGCATGTAAAAAGGCAAGTAGAATATAGCAGTAGCAATAGCAGTAGACTTATATACCGCTTCATAGGGCTTTCAGCCCTCTCTAAGCGGTTTACAGAGAGTCAGCATATCGCCCCCAACAATCCGGGTCCTCATTTTACCCACCTCGGAAGGATAGAAGGCTGAGTCAACCCTGAGCCGGTGAGATTTGAACCGCTGAACTGCTGATCTAGCAGTAGCCTGCAGTGCTGCATTTAACCACTGCGCCACCTCAGCTCATAAAAATAGGAAAATAGGAACCACCTTTGGTGGGAAGGTAACAGCATTCTAAGCGCCTTCGGTGTTTAGTCATGCCGGCCATATGACCACGGAGACGTCTTCAGACAATGCTGGCTCCTTCAGCTTTGAAACTGAGTTGAGCACCGCCCCCTAGAGTCAGGAACGACTATGTGCAAGGGGAACCTTTACCTTTCAGGATGGAGAGAGGTTGCTACCTCCATATTCTTGCTCCATTGAAGAATGGAAAATCCACTTTATTAAATTATATCTATGACATCCATGTGACATAGACTTGAATGACTGTAAATGAACACTGCACACATAAATGCAAGAAACAAGCTAGCTCAGAGAACATCAAGGACCTCTCAGCTGATTCCTTATCCTATGTCAGGCATAAAAGGCCAAGTCCATACAAAATACAGGTGCAATTAAACAGATGTATTGCCAAAATCTTATGCACAGGGATCCTCCCAGTTAATAATCAGCACCTGATTATACCACAGTTAGATAAAGATCAACGGAATTCAAGGGAAATTAGTTCTCTTGTGGCTATGTAGTGATTCTAGGCCGACCCGTCTTTTCCCTCAGCCCCCAAATTCTGTCATTCCTTCTCCTACAGGCTGTTTGTTTGCAAACCTGTTGTGTGTATATTCATGCACACACCAGTGCATATAATCCCAGGCAAATCCAATACAATCATTCTAAATAACTCAAGGCTGTTAATCTATCATAGGCAAATTTAATCAGGTGGATTTTCTTTTGACTGGTGATATTTCTCCCTTTCATAAATCTCCATTGCTTTCATTAGACTAGCCAGTCCAGTCTGTAGGATGGTTTTTCTTCTTCTTCTAGTGTTTTCTTTAGAGTTTAACTGATCTTTTCGTTGTTCCCTCTTCTAAAACAAATGGTATCACAACGAAGATGGTGATTTCATTAAGCCTAGATTATTAGTCTTACATGCTTTTCCTTTTTCCTAAATATACACAATTCTTTCACCTTTAAAATGGTTTGTATTAAACAAAGACAAGGCACCATCGGTGACCATGTTTCTTGCTTTAAAAAGGCAATTCTGTAAGTTAAAGTTCTATTTAGCAAGAAGTGCTGAAAAATCCAAGCCTAATTTAAGGAAAAACAAGCATTAAAATACAGAGGAGAAATTTGTTATTTCTCATCAAGTTCGCATCTGACTATATACAGAGCAGGTAAATAAGCTAGTTGAACACCATTTTCACACTATAATGAAAATTCATAAGTATAATCATATTTTAGTATTTAATTCTAAATTACTTTTCTACTTACATATGCAAATGCTATGCAAATCTTTCTTCTTCAACTATATTGTATATAGACACATTAGGACGTAATAAACATAAGTTAGCATCTGAATTAAATGATTTATTCAACTCGAAGGTCTTATTGTTCCTGACAATATTTTACTACCACGAATTGTAAATCCAGGCAAAAAGCAATGGCCATATAACTCAATTATCTTTTGGAGAATGGACGCAGATTGCTGTTCCTCACTCTAATTATACCCTGCATTTATTATAATCATTTTTGATTATGAAAGCCACAAGGAAACAAATATCTTGCAAAACATGTAAGTTCCATCAATCATTGTGTAAGTTTCGGTGAGTTTGCCCTTTGTGTATACTCTTATATAATTAAAAATGTGAGCGGGAAATCAGATGTAGAAAATTAGTTTGGAATAGTGGTTAAGGAAAGAGCATAGAAATCAAAAGATTATGAATTTTACTCCTGCCTTAGGTTTGATCCTAAGGCAGGACTGACCATATAGTAGGGTGACCACAGAGGCCCGTCACTATCTCTCAGGCCTAGGAAGAAGGCAGAGGAGAACCAATTCCAAAACCTTGCCAACAAAACTGCAGGAACTTGTCCAGGAAGTTGCCAGGAGCCAACACTGATTTGAAGGCACAAATAATACAAAATAATAATAAAATATGGTGTGAGTGGAGAGTAGTAATTGCTTACATAATAGCCATTCACAAAAGAGTTGTTGGATGTGACTAAGATATTTTTGCATTAATGAGTTAAATAACATGTAATATAATAAGCTCAGCTGTATTACATCTAAATTTCCAATCTTTCTAATTTAGTAGGAAAGATTCTATACCTTGAAGCTGGATTACTGTAACGTGCTCTACATGGGGCTGCCCCTGAAGAGTGTTCGAAGACTATAGTTGGTCCAGAATGCAGCCGCATGAGCGATATGGGGTGTATCTAGATACACCCATATTACACCTATCCTCCGCGAGCTGCACTGGCTTCCTATTGGTCTCCGGATGCACTTCAAGGTGCTAGTCGTTACTTTTAAAGCCCTTCATGTTTAGGAGCTGACTACCTGAGAGACCGCCTCCTGCCACTTACCTCCCAATGACCAACAAGATCGCACAGGTTGGGCCTCCTCCAGGTGCCGTCAACCAGACAATGCCGGCTGGCGACTCCCCGGGGGAGGGCCTTCTCTGTTGCTGCGCCGGCCCTGTGGAACGATCTACCCGTAGAGATCCGGACCCTTCCCACTCTCCCTGCCTTCCGTAAAGGCATCAAGACCTGGCTGTTCCGGCAGGCCTGGGGCTGTTGATGGATATCCAGCCCCGTTTAGATGGAATGGGTGCTGTGAATTTTAATACTGTATTTTATTTTTATTCTATTTTTAAATTTTAAATGTTTCTTGCCTGTTGTGAGCCGCCCAGAGTCCCTATGGGAGTGGGCGGCATACAAATCCTAATAAACTTGAAGTTAGAGATAGACTTGAAATATTCTTCATTGCTTTTAGGATATTGCCATTTGTGCCCAATTACTCTTCTGCATAGAGATTAGCCAGTTCATCCCATGGAATCTGAAGTCAGCTTTGTTGACAATTGAATGATAATTGATTTGAGACAGATATCTTGTATAAGTAACAGAACTGTGGCTGCAGAATATATTAACAGTTATATCAGTGTATCAAATAAATGCATGAAGGTTATATTCAAATCCATAGCCGTATGTCATTCTTGTTGGGAAAGATGACAGGAGACAGTTTTTACTTCCTGCCCTAGATTCCTGCAGAGGCATGTGACTGTCCAACATGAGAAACAGGAAGGATATTTTGAATTAAATGGACCTTTGACCTTAATCTAGCATTGTTATTCTTAAAAACATGTGTCAACTAATTTCTGTTCCCGGGGGTCCTTTTCCAAACACTATTCTAGGTACCAGAAATATTTAAGTTTAGCTTACATGTTATTCTCAAATGATGCAAGTTGGATACAATCTGTTTTGTCCTTCTGTATTAATGTGTAAAAAGGTTTAAGGAAACATCTCTACTTATTTGAACCTATTTTTCTCACTAATAGCATCTGATATCTCCTATTTTCCAGAAGGCAAATCTCTGCTTAACTATATCATCATAACATAGACTCTATTCCCACCATTATTTAGTTGTCTCCATAGTGATTTCTTGGGCCAAAAGTTATTGGTGCCTTAATATCATGAATTGGTGGTCTTCATTATGTTATTGGCAATAACACATCATGCAGATTTTTGCCCAGGTTCTAGTAATGTCATTGATAGTTACATAATTCAGAAATGTTTTCTTGTTATGAATTGCATCCCTGCCAAAAATGGAATTCTTGTATTGCCTATGGGGAAATAGTAACTTTAATGTTCATTCTCTTTTATTCACCAGCATTTTATTCTTTTTTTAACATAGAAAATGTTTAGCATATTTTCTTTTCTTTTGATCTGGTCTAGTACATTCATTTTTCCAGAAAGTTTTGTGTAAGTTATCCTGGGGAAAAATATTATAAAATATAGTATAGGTGCCAAGTTTTGCTGTTCAGAAGATTCCTTGGAGCCTTGATGTGTAAATCAGTTGAACTATCTACTACCCATTGTTTATGATGACAAATATGGCTTTTTAGATGTTGAAATATGTCTAGGACACCTGTACTCTTACAGCAAGGGTTTCCAAACTATAGATCAGGACTCCCTGAGATGTTATGACAAATTTAGGAAGGCCCCCATTTTTAAAAAAAGAAAATCATCACGTTTGTGCAGGCAAACACAGAAACCCTATGAATGTTAACTATTGACTTACTCCTTGCTTTGCTTATGAGGAATTACTCTGGCAAAGTGGGAGAAGAAAGAATAGAATAACAAAATTGGAAGGGATTTTGAAAGTCTTCTAATCCAACCCCTCCTGCTTAGGCAGGAAACCCTACACCACTTCAGACAAATTGATATCTAACATCTTTAAAATGTCCAGTGTTTAAGAAGAAAGAAGGAAAGAAAGAAAGAAAAAAGAAAAGAAGAAAGAAGAAAGAAAAAGGAAGGAAGGAAGGAAGGAAGGAAGGAAGGAAGGAAAATCAACAAAAACCATCATTTTTATTCATGTGGAGCAGGGTGTTGCACAATTAATTCTTCATTACAGTGGATTGCAATATCTCAAAGTTTGAGAAGCCTTCTCCGAGCCTAGAGAATAAAGAGAACTAAGTGATTACCAACAACCTACAGGTTATCAACAACCTAGAGATTATCAATAAGATCAGGAGTCAGGAATGAGTATCAAGATACCAAATAACCCCTGGGCTCCATGAAGCAAGTTTCTCTAATTGAAAAAAGAAAAAGAGATAAAGGAAACACACATTCTCCACATGCAGATCATCTTGGTTATAGGATTGGCCAGCAGTCCTGGGGAAAAAATACTTCAATTCTAGAACAATTTTAATACACAATAGCTCTTACAATCAATAATTGGCAACTTCAATTAAAAAAAACCCAAGTAGTAGGGAATGAGCAAGATCTCCGACTAAGCCCATGGAGAGTTACTGCCAGTCTGAATAATTAATAATGGGATAAAGGGACAAAGTCTGACAATCACATTGATGTATTGTTTCTAGGTTCAGGGAGCCCGAGAGCTTCCTCTCCTTCCCTCATTTTTTCTTTCTTTTTTAATTGGCCTGTTTCTTTTTTGGGCATGATCTACATTGGGAATCCATATATTCAGATGAGGAAAATAGTACATGGATAAGTACAGAGAAGGTAAGGTTCCCCACACACATATGTGCTAGCCATTCCTGACTCTAGGGGGCGGTGCTCATCTCCGTTTCAAAGCCAAAACTCCAGCACTGTCCGAAGATGTCTCCATGGTCATGTGGCCGGCATAACTAAACTCCAAAGGCGCACAGAATGCCTTCCCACCAAAGGTGGTCCCAATTTTTCTACTTGCATTTTTACATGCTTTCGAACGGCTAGGTTGGCAGAAGCTGGGACAAGTCACGGGAGCTCACTCCCTTCGGTGTTGCTAGCAATTCGAACCGCCAAACTGCCGACCTTTCTGATCAATAAGCTCAGCGTCTTAGCAATTGAGCCACTGCATCCCACGAGATAAATACAAATGTGAACTTCTGTATCTGGATCTTATCAACCACAACTTGGTTTGTGTGTTGGCTTCACCTCTAGGAGATCAGTCAGGAAAGCTACTGCTGAAAAGTACTAGAGACTTTGCTTCTTCAAATTATCATGGTGATCCAAATATATTGCAGCTAGAAACAGCCAGAGGAGGAACATCTGTAAAGCCTTCGGTCCCTCTCTCCAATTTTTTTCAACAACAGCCATCCACACAGCAATTTGTGGCTAATAGAATAGCCATAACTGCAACATTTTATCAACAAATTTTGAAAGCATTCTCTTAATTCTATTAGATTAAATACTATAGGAATAAAATAGAATATATCTTTATTACAGTCATAGACTAGCAAAAGACATCAATTTTTACAATATATTAAAAAAATAGTACTGACATTAATAGTGGACAATAGCATCCCTTTTAAGAAAATACATATTCTCAAACTGTTGGGGTCTCTCCCTAGTTTACATGGGTGAAAAGCCGATAAGTATGTGAGTAAATATAATGTTCCAAAAATTGTTAGAGTTACACTATATTGCCAAAAGTATTCGCTCACCCATCCACATAATCAGACTCAGTTCTGAGCGAATACTTTTGGCAATATAGTGTATCTCCAAAAAACTTGGTACAAGTTGACATACCTGTTCTGCCATAGGTGTTCTCTTATACCTGCCCTGGAGGAGTGCTGAGGGCAGAATGTTAAATCTGGCTCTGAAGAAAGCTATTCTTTGTTTTGGGAAGATCAGAACATTTAGGTTTTATTTTTTTAAAAAACCATCCCTCGTAAAACACGAGACAGTCCAAAATAAGCTCTTGTCTTTGAGAAAAGTTTTTTTCACTTAATAATGAATAATTGTGTTAGATGTTACTATTGAAATAGAGAGTGCAAAATTAATAGACATGGATGCAAAGCTTGTACAAGAACCAAAAATCCCCCTTCAAAAAACGTGTAGATATTCTTGAAGATTCACGCAGAAAGGTAGAATCATTCCAAATTATTTTGAAACAGCTCTCTTGATAACAGAAAGATTGTAAGATTTAACTGGGGAATCTCCTCCATGTGGCAGCTGTTCCTATGAAATACCTACGCTATTTTATTTAGTGATATTTCATATCTGGGTCATTTTTTAAGGGAATTGCTTGCCAAACTGTTTTATGCAGAACTGAATCTTGGCTGAAATTCAATTTGGGTCAAGTTTAGAGATAAACCCACATAAGGGAAATATATGTATACTTTGAGGAGTCAAATGTGTTCATGTCTGTGTGCAGATGTCTACATGTGTTAAATTATGAAAGCAATGTCAGGCCAATGCAAGGCAAACTCTTTATACATGTGTCATGATGTTTCATGGACATTAGAAAGAGGTGGACATTGCCCAATGATGACACAATAGTGCTTTCATTATTTTGACAATTTGAATCCTTCAGATGCCTCAGAGATGACAAATAATTTTTCAGAATGGCTGTATAATAATAACAACTCAAAATTTATTTTATTTGAGAATTGCATCGGATAATCCTGTTGATTGCTAAATCAAAAAAGAGTGATACCATTGAGATTTACAAATTCACACTCGGGAAAGTTATGTGGTGGCTACAAGTATGAATAAATACATTTGCAGTGTTATGCTGGTGACTATCAAAGTTGTTTGGCATTTTACAATTAAAAAAACACATTTTAAGACAGACTTTCAAAACAGTTAAAATAGCACTTAAAACAAATAAGTTTAAAAAGTAGATTTAGTAACTGAAATTGAGAATTCAAAATAAAAGTGGAAAGCTTACACAAATAGAGGCACTCTAAGAAGCAATAAAAGCATTAACACTTAATTAAGTGTTAAGAGTGTGAACTTCAAAGAGTGGCGCCCACAGCGAGGGCTTGATCTTAAGTTGCCACGAGACACGAGATACTTTCACAGCAACTGTAGGCGAATCACCTTGTGTGAACTTGGTAAGTGAGGAAGATCATCCAGAAAGAAATATTCTCTCAAATGCCCTGGATTTAAGTGGTTTAAAGCTTTAATGACAAGCATGGACACGTTTGCATCGTCTTTTGTTCAAAAAGGAACTGATAATCCAGTGCAATCTAGTTTTAAATAAATGGAGCTCCTTCACATTCTTCCTTAAAACTAATCTAGCTGCCAAATTTTGTTCCAATTGAATTTTTTAGACTAGACACAAGGGTAGCCCAACATAGAACACATTACTGTAGTCAAGGCTGGGGGGTTTATCAACACGTGTTCCCCTCTTTTAAGGTCATTAACCTCCAGACAATTGGGATATCAACCAAATCTGAGTAAAAGGGTTACTTGCTGTTGCAAAATCTTGCCCTGTATTCTTATGTCTCTCTGATGGTCTAGGCTGCTCTTATCCAGGGTTCATCAAAGTGATCAATATAGTGTTAATGGGACTTATTATTATTATTATTATTATTATTATTATTATTATTATTATTATTATTATTATTATTATTATACAATTGTATCACAGTGGCCAGTTGTTTCGCCGGATTTGGCATTGGTTACTAGTCGGGCCCCACCCAGGGGCCTAGGACATCATAACGTATTTTCGTAATATGTGTGCAGATCCAAGCAGTGCGGCTTTTTGCATTTGACTGATGGTGATTTTGTCAATTTTTAACTGTTTCAAATGTAATTCCAGTGCTTTTGGAATAGCACCCAGTGTGCCAATTACCACTGGAATTACCACTGCTGGTTTGTGCCATAGTCGTTGAATTTCTATTTTTAAGTCCTGGTATTTTGCGATTTTTTCATGTTCCTTCTCGGCAACCCTGCTATCACCTAGTATTGCGATGTCTATGATTGTGACCTTATTTTTCTCAACCAGTGTGATGTCTGGTGTATTATGCGCCAGTATTTTGTCTGTTTCTATACGGAAATCCCACAAGATCTTGACCATCTGATTTTCGGTGACTTTTTCAGGCTGATGTTCCCACCAGTTTGGTGCTGTTTTAATATTATAATTTTTGCACAAATTCCAATGGATCATTTGTGCTACTGAATTGTGCCGCAATTTATAATCAGTCTGCACGATTTTTTACAACAGTTTCATCAGCTTCTTTGCAAAGTCTGCATTTGGCATCATCAGAGGATTTTTCGATTTTGGCCTTAATGGCATTTGTGCGGATAGCTTGTTCTTGCGCAGCCAGGATTAGTGACTCTGTTTCTTTCTTTAATGTACCTGTTGTTAACCATAACCAAGTTTGTTCACTGTCCACTTTATCTTTTATTTTTTCCAGAAATTGGCCATGCAGTGCTTTGTTCTGCCAACTCTCCATTCTTGATTTTATCACATGTTTTCTGTATTCTTGTTTTGTCTGTTGGGCCTTCAGTAGATTTTTGTTCTTTACTTTGATTAATAGATGTTCTTGACTTTCTTTTAAATAATCAGCCAGTGCATGTTTTTCTTCTTCAACTGTTTGCTTCACTTGTAATAATCCTCTGCCACCTGATTTTCGGGGCAGGTACAGTCTATCAGTATCACCACGTGGATGTAAACTGTAGTGCATAGTCATTAGTTTCCTGGTTTTTTGGTCCAAAAGGTCCAAATCAGCTTGTGTCCAGTTAACTATACCAGCTGTGTATCTTATATCTGGTATTGCCCAGGTATTTATGGCCTTGATTGTATTTCCACCATTCAATTTAGATTTCAGAATTTTCCTAACTCTGTTGGTGTACTCTTGCCTGACAATAGTTTTTACTTCTCCATGCTTGATGTTATCCAACTGCAGAATGCCTAAGTATTTGTAGGCTTCATTTTCTTTGCATTTAATTAATTGGCCATTGGGCATTTCAATTCCCTCACATGCAGTGATTTTGCCCCTTTTTATGGATACAGTGGCGCATTAGTTTCCTGGTTTTTCGGTCCAAAATGTCCAAATCAGCTTGTGTCCAGTTAAATCAGCAAATTGTTGGCAAGAAAAAGGAAAATTGCTACTGTTCAGCAGCCATTTTGGGGAGGAGCCTGGTGGCATAAAGATTTAATAACTAAATAAATATGCCTCTCTCAGTATGTCATGGGCTTCTTAAATGCTTACTGCTTCAATCTCAAACTTCCCTGGTTCCTCTGCACCTTGTCAATAGCCCGAGGGACGAGTCCACTTGGATGAATAGGCTTGTTGCAGAAATGAGACCAGGTTTAGTCAGGAGAGATCAATAGATAACAAATCCCAATGCAAGAGCCAAAACACCTTGAATGGCATCAGCTAATATAGAACTGAATATTCAAAGCATTTTTCTTAGGAAATGACTGTTTGGAATTGTATACGAAACAAAACAACCCTCTGATGATTTGTAATCAAACAACAAGATCTGCCAGAGTTTGGATGTAAACAAAATAGCAGTTGTGACTGTGCAATCAGAGCCTCAATCTGTTGAACTTGAGTGCGATGTTGACACATGTACAAATAAGGTGGGTGTTTGATCTTATGATCATGCTACCACCTTAACTTTTTTGACTCCTTATCCCTGTATCTTTTACTCTAACCCAGTGGTTCCCAAACTTGGCAACTTTAAGACTTGTGGACTTCAACTCCCAGAATTCTCCAGCCAGCTCTGCTGGCTGGAGAATTCTGAGAGTTGAAGTCCACAAGTCTTAAAGTTGCCAAGTTTGGGAACCACTGCGAGTGTAACCAACGCATCCAAAACAATGGTGTGTTCTTTTGTACAGTACATTAACCACTTAATTCTGCTATTTTTGACTTGATATTGTTCATATTTGATCATTTTTGCACAAATCTTGTAGGCATTTCCCCCCCTCAACATACAATAGTTCATACGTACTAATAGGCATTTGCATAACCACAGATGCAAATGTATTTAGATCCTGAAGTGTTGGAACATTATTTTTAAAAGTGGGAAAAATAATAGATTTCAGTTTGGCTCCTTCAAGAGATCCTTCTCTTTTCAGTATAAATATACCATATGGAAATGTTTGAATCAACATTTCTACATAATTGGTTTCTTATGTCATTGTCAATTCTAGTTTATTACTGTGCTAAGTATCCTCCCACTCTGTTATTTTCAGGGAAAGTTGCTGTGGCAGCCACAAGGATTTTGAGTGTTAAGGTTGGCTGAACTCACTCTATTTAACCGAAAAGAACTGAACTCACAAGTTCATTGTTACTGAACATCAACTGTGCAGTTAACCTCTCTTGCAACAAGGCAGAGGCCTAACTGGGCTGTATAAGTCATTTTTATTCAGGTAAGTAACATCAATTCTGTTCAGACTTGGCATAAGATGGATGTACTGTCGGGCTCGAAAAACCGAGAAAGACACACTGAGGTTCTTCAGAACACTTCATTGTTCCTCATCTGCAGACAGAAATCTTGCCCAACTAAATCAAACTATTTGCATCTTTTATAATATACTCTTAGAATTTCTAGGGAAGAACTATCTTGACCCTCTTCCTCTCAATCAAGTGATCTAAACTTTGCTGCCTCTTACTCCTCTGGAAGGCAGTACCTCCCCCCTGGGAATCCAGACTGCATTCCACCACAGGTGCTACTTGGTTAAAACTGACTGATGGATTTGAAACATTCAGTGGCTTCTGAATTCAGGAAGAATTTCTGCCATAGTTCCATTCCATTGCAGGATGTTCCCCATTTTTTAAAATAAAATCCTAAACCCTCTAAAATCATACTTGGTGAATTATTGCACACCAATAGCATGCTATTTCTTTCTCTATGGGGAGTAAAGGCACAGAACATCATGTCTTCCATGGACTTCTTCCACTAAAATAAGTTAAGAAAAAAATGTGTGGCCCCAGGATCCCAAAACTGCTTCCCAGCTCTGATAAGACAATCACCTGAAATAGTAAGGACTTAATTGCAAGAACTTAATTGAAGAAACAAAACTGAGGGATCCCTGTTGTCAAATTGTGACATAAGGGCTGCATTCGGATGTTTATGTAATAGGAATGAATCTAATCTCTGCATCACTGCCACCACTTTTCACTCTGTATCTCTGACACAGTTAGGAGGAAAGATTGGGATGCAATCACTTCCCACCTAAATGGAAGGAAGCATTTCATATATTCATGCAATTAAGAGTTGTGGTGGTGGCACAGTGGTTTGACTGCAGTACTGCAAGCTAACTCACTAATGACTCTAGTAGTTCGATCCTGACTTGTTCAAGGTTGATTCTGCCTTCCAGCCTTCCAAGGTCATAAAAGGAGGACCCAGATTGTTTGGGGGCAACATGCTGACTATATAAACCACTTAGAGAGGGCTGCAAAGCACTGTGAATTGGTACGTAAGTGTAAGTGCTATTGATGTTGCTATTTGGCATCCTTTTTCCTGAGCTTTCCTGGTTATGAAGTGTATGTTTCAGTTTGGGACTAGTACTGAGTCTGTTGCAACATACCTAGATGATGACTCTAAGCTCCATGCATAAGGTAGATTCACTGCAGTTCTATCAGACATTTAATCCTCCCTACCTGTCCTCTTTGCATCAAGAATCTATACTGCACAGAGATTGCACAGAGCTTTAAAGCCCTCTTAATCTTTGCTCCAGATGTGGAACATGAAATCTGTGCAAAGCTGGGCGAATATTGGGGTGGGGGGTGGGGGTAATGTCATAGTATCCTTGATTGCTTTTAAATCAGTCTAAATACAGTTAGAGAAAATGATTATTCATGGAGGGAAGGAAGGAAAGGAGGAAGGAAGGAAGGAAGGAAGGAAGGAAGGAAGGAAGGAAGGAAGGAAGGAAGGAAGGAAGGGAGGGAGGAAGGGAGGAAGGAAGGAAGGAAGGATCTTCATAAAGAGCAACATGGGTAGGGAGGTGGGGAAAGACAATTTACATTAAGGCCTTGCAGAAATGACATTTGAGGCAAAGGATGGCTAATCTGAAAAGACAAGCTTAGCAAAGTGTTTTGGCATCAGGGGTGCAACAGTTCTTTCAAAAATAGATCCTCTTAATCTGAAATATTTGCATTAAATTAACATTTGCATTGAATCGTCTAGAAAAGGAGACCTACTGTGTTTGTTTTCTTTTGAATGTATTGTTTCTGAATTTAATAACAGCCATTCATGAATACATAAACAAATATTGTTCTGAAGTTGCCCTGGTAGATGTTTTCCTTGCATATGGTTATTTTAGTTCCTGGTTATGAAATGTATGTTCACTTTGGGGTACCAAACTCAAAGTAAACGTTGAGGATTCCTTTCATCAGCGCGCATTTGTCGGCGCGCTTCTGTGCGCATTCACCGGCACAATTTTGACCTCGCGGTTTTCTTGCCATGGTGTTGTCGGCACGCTTTTGTCGAGCGCACATTGTTGGTGAACCGGTGGCCGCAGGAAGCTGAGGAGAGAAGGCGTTTTTCCACACCTGTGCACCGCTCACCCCTCACCTGGATCAGGCTGAGGAATTGAGGTGACGGAGTTCGAAAACATCAACCCAGATTTCATTGGTTTGGCCTCCCACAACAGTCCTAATTTCTCATGTGGTCCCTTGGGAAAATTAATTGCCCGCTCCTGATCCACAGCTAATAATTATTGGCATTGATATTCAGAATGAGGAGCATCAAGATCAGAGGAAGCTATCAGGGGTGGGTTTCAACCAGTTCGCGGCGGTCCCTGCGAACCGGTTGGTCGGCGAACCCGGAAGTAAGTAACTTCCGGGAACGGCGAAGGGCCCACCCGCGCGCCTGTGCTCCTTACCCGGTTTTGACGAGTTCTGCGCTTCCACGCATGCGCAGGATGCATACAGCACCTGCGCAATCCTCCAGGAGCAGCTGGAGCATCGCAGAGACGCTAGTATGCATGCGTGCGCCACGCGTGCGCGAGGACGCCGCCGGCCCCGTTCCAACTGAACCAGTTGGAACGGGGCGAGAAACTCACCCCTGGAAGCTATGGTTATATTACGTTACGGGATCCCATCCTCATTGTCAATCGTTGCTTTCTTTCAGTCCTTAACATAGTATCCTGAATAAGATGTCACTTAAAACTCTTATTATATCATAGTTTACAAAGCTACCCCATTTTTCCATTTTTCCCACTTCCACGCTCCTGCCTCAAGCCCTTTCTCCTCCTTTCTCCCAAAGAGTCTCCCACAACATTGTAACATTGCAAAGCCCACCAAGAGCTTGCTTACTTATGCTCAAGAATATTAATCCTGAATCTTTCACAGCCTTTATGGGAAAATTCAGTTACCAAATGTCAAACCAGCATGCAAAACAGATGCCCTAACACCACACTGCGGCAAGCAAGAGAGGAACCTAGGTGGGAGAAAAATGTGCCGATGAACAACAGTGTTCTCCAATATTGCAGCAGCTTGTTCATCAGAGCTTCATACAGGTGGTCCTCAACTTTCAACCATTCACATAAGTAATAAAAAGTGACATGACTGTTTTCACATGTATGACTGTTGTAGCATTCCTGTGCTCACATGATCAAAATTTGGATGCTTAGCAACTGGCATGTGTTTATGACAGTTGCAATGTCGCAGTATCAATCACCTTTTGTGACCTTCTGACAAGTAAAGTCAATGGGGAAGCCATCTTCTGTCTTCATCTAGCTAACCAAATAATATTTCCAGTGCTTTCTTTTAGCAATAACAATAGCAATAGCACTTAGATTTATATACTGCTTCACAGTGCTTTTCTAAGCAGTTTACAGAGCCAGCCTATTGCCCCCAACAATCTGGGTCCTCATTTTACCCACCTCAGAAGGTTGAAAGGCTGAGTCAACCTTGAGCCGGTGAGAATCGAACTGCTGGCAGTTGGCAGAAGTAGCCTGCAATACTGCATTCTAACCACTCTGCCGTCATTGGCATGCATGTTTGACTTTAGCCTCTAGTTTTCAGCATAACCACTGAATATATAGGGTAGGGGTAGGCAGGGGAACTCTGTCAAGTAAATCTCCGCTACAACTAAAATGTGTCATTCAAGTGACCTTAACTGAGAGAGATATTGCTATAAACTGCTCAATAGTCTTCTAAAAGTTCTATGATTACAGCCTAGATGCCCCATCATGCAGATGGGATCTTCCCTGCCAGACTTGGATCCATCATCCCTGTCCACCAAATGGTTTCTTTAACCATGGCTTCAAAATAGAGGAGGCATTTTCTTATGACCTACTTTTCCAGTTAAGCTGATTTATTGTTTGTGCCCATACGCAAGAATCAAGTCAATTAATGGTTAGCATTAAACCGATGTCAGATAAGAGTTAATGGAACTCAAGAGGGGCTCAAATTGGACTTTTTGTGGGAACTTAAAGACTCCAGGCTGGTTCCTCTTTTGACTGTCACAGGCTCTTTCTGTCCTTGTTTTACAGGGAGGGAGGGAGGGAGGGAGGGAGGGAAGGATGAGGGGGAAGGAGGAAGGGATGGAGGGGGGGAGAGATGAGGGAAAAAGAGATGGACAACAGATAAGATTTTACATTATCCTCTCTCTCTCCTCTCCCAACTGTGCCTCTGTTTTTGTCTGCCTTTCATTCCATTTTTGCCAGTTAACTGGTTTGCTTTTTAAATATTTCCCGATGTTTAATAAATAAACACCAAGCTACATATTTTTGCTAGCTGAACTAAGTGGTGTGTACACTTCCTCTGATCTAGACATAAGGACTGACTGGGAATATGCTGGCTGCAAACCAAACTAGAAATTACCAGTAATTTCTCAACAATGACCTTATGAGAAAGTTTTGTCTTGTTATCAAGTTAAAATCTTTATGTGTATAAATATATTTGGCTAAATATAGAGAAAAAATGTTTGTAAAGGGGCATTTCCCTTAGTTTCACTTCCCTCTTTTGGCTTGGAATCAGTAATTAAAAGTTCGGCTTTGGCAATTGCCAATTTTTTCTTCAATTTTGTAGGAGTTGATCGTGAGAAATAAATAAAGGGTAGTTTGCCCATCACTGCTTTCTGTGTTTTACCAGACTCAGGAGAATTGGCTTCATTCTAAGCCTGATGTGCAATTTGGTATTGCCAAATTTTGCAGATCACTGAAATGTAAAATTAAAAGCTACTCAGACTGATGCATTGCTGAGTAGCAGGCAGATCCCTCACAAAATGATTTCCAAATAGTTGATTAAGGCAGTGGTTCCCAAACTTGGCAACTTTAAGACTTGTGGACTTCAACTCCCAGAATTCTCCAGCCAGCAGAGCTCATGAACAGCAGTGTTTGGCACACTTCTGGATGTGCTATTGATATGGCCTTCCGTCTTTCCATTTAGGCTTTGGCATGGAGAATAATGGGAGAAACAGCATCACACCAAAAATCAGAGCATGTAGCAAACTCCATTCTTTGACAGTGTCTTTGCCTTTTCCTTCAACTAATTCACCCCCATCAGAGGGAGGTCAGATTTAACAGCCTCCTATCTCCCGACTCCCTTTCTACTGTAAACATCCCTGAAATGCAATTTTGCTGTAGATTATACAACACTGGTCACATATATTTAAATTAATGAGCTCATATCCTGTCAAGGAATCAGCCACAAAACTGAATTGAGACAGGACATTGGAAAGCCAAGGTAACCAATGACTCAAGAGAAAAGGAAGCAAATAAAAAATTCAACGTGCACAAATAATACACATGAGTAGGCCTAATTTAAATGTCCCAAATCATGCATGATGATAATGTAGGTTGCTTTTTTTAGCCTCTACAGAAAGCTTTGATGAAGGCAAAGAAAGGGGTGTGTGGGAAACACTTACGAAATGAAAAATCTCTCTTTCAGGAAAGAATTAAATCTGTAATTGAAAGGTGGGCTTCCGTGTCAGGAAAGAGACTTTAAAGAGGGTTAACCCATGTCCTAACATCAACTTTTCTCTCTCTGTAGTTACTTTTCTTCAACTGCCTTCAATTCAAACCAAAGGAAGACTTCTGAATGCTGCAAATAAAATCCCCTGCAAATTTCAGTACGAGCAAATTGGTGCAATTTTATGGAAGCATGCTCTACATATGATGTCCTTGATGCTGTGAATGGAATTGTCTGGTGCTATTTTTCTCCAATAATTCAAAATGCACATACGAAATAGAATATGAATATGAAAAGAAGGATTAAAAACAAAAACCTAATGTAAAAGTATACATTCAGGAAAGTTGCATATACAGGTCTATGGACTGGGGGAAGGGCTGACCAATAAGAATAGTTTTCATCAGTTGAAATTTAAAAATGATCCCTGCTGTGAAGGGGAACTAAAGGAAAGGAAAGTCTGATGTTATTATGACAAACCTGATTTAGACTGATACCAGCATCAATTCACCTCTTGGGCAAAAAGGATTAAAGGAGGAAGCCACAGATGAAAGACTATAATAATATTTGTCCTGGTTCAATCATAGGCCTTTTGTCCTGTTATTTTGTTTCATATGTGGCCTATACCACAATTCTAAACATGGTTGGTACTTTGCTAAAAATAGAGTAAAATCTCTATTACTATGTCAAAATTCATTAGCGTTTCAGACTTTTAGGCACCCAGGCCTGTAAAAAACGTCAAATTTCATCCTCAAACTTTGGATAGCAGGGGAAGCCTTGAGAACAGGCAGGATTTCAGCTTTGTTCTGAACTGCATTTCCCAGTTCAGTCGTAAAGTTCTCCGCTCAAACGAAAAGAGTAAAGAAATGTATACTTTAAGAAGATAGGTTTAAATGCATTTTTTGAGATTAAAATAAAAGTCTGCTTGGGGAGAAAATATGTGAATTTAAAGAAGACTTAAATTTCAGTTAATTTAGAAACCCTGTAGAATAGACTTCTAAATGAATATGAATGAATCTGACATCGTAGGTATAAATTGGCCACTCAACCATAAGCCATAGAGCCGAGGTGGCGCAGTGGTTAGGGTGCAGTACTGCAGGCCACTTCAGCTGACTGCTGTCTGCAGTTCGGCGGTTCAAATCTCACCGGCTCAAGGTTGACTCAGCTTTCCATCCTTCCGAGGTGGGTGAAATGAGGACCCAGACTGTGGGGGGCGATATGCTGACTCTGTAAACCGCTTAGAGAGGGCTGAAAGCCCTATGAAGCGGTATATAAGTCTAACTGCTATTGCTATTGCTATAATAGAAACAAGAACCCAAATAGCTGTAACACTTCAGAGTTTGAATAAAATAATAAGATCCCCATCCACTTAGTTTTCCCCTCTGATAGTTCTGTTTGAAGCCTCTCTTATCCAGTGCCTCTTACTTCTCATTTCATACATTTCTGTTTGGAGAAATTGTTGGCAACTTAAAGTACATCCTAAATTTGCTCTGCCACTTTCTCACTCTGCCAAATAGATGGTGGGGTGTTTTAATTTTTCCACAGCTACATGCAAACCTGTAAAATGTCGTATTACTTGTTGACCGTTTCACTTAGACCACAACCAACTGTCTGTTTGAAGTTATTTTTAGGGAACCACAGAAATGTTTCCACTAATAAGACACTTGGTGAGGGGAAGGAGTGTAGCAGATATGGAAGAAAATCCTCTAGCAGTTGGAATGCCACATAGAAACTAAATTAATAACATGAACATCAGGCCAAAACCAACAATAGCAACAAAAGCTTTGCGGTGTCTTCTGCACCCTGCTCAAAACATGCGTTCTAGCTTTCATCTGTTTTTATAACAGTATCCAGGGCTGAAATTCTTCCTAGATTCAAAGAAAAAGAATATTGCAGAGATGGCTTCTTTGGGATCTCCCTGGAATGAGCGAATGCCAGCCTCCCTTTCTTGGTGATTCACAATGACTGGTTTATAGTCATGACATCTCATTAAATTTGCTATGTTAAAAGGATGGAGTGGATTATGGAGAAACCTGATTTTATTTAGGGAGTTTAATTTTGGCTCTGATTCTTGATTTTTTCCTAGTTGATTATCTCCCAGCAGTGATAACCGTAGTCTTCTAGGCCGTTTTACTACCACAATTCATTTTTATGTTAGGGGTTGGCTTATTGAAACTTGATAGCAAAATTTGGCAGTGATCTTGCTGTTATGTCTGTATGTTTATAAAGCATTTTTAAAAATCAATGCATCTGTTATCATTTAAATCTCCTGCTTACTGGATTTATTCCACATAAATGTACTTCTCTGGGTTTCCATTACACTTTACTTCCATTCTTCTTCTTTTTTACTAGTTCATCTCTTGGTGACTATATGAGGTAAAGGGTGTGTGTGTGTGTGTGTGTGTGTGTGTGTGTGTGTGTGTGTGTGTGTGTTTGTGTGTGTTTGTAGAACTAAACAGATGTATGAAAAATTTCTTGTGGCCAAAGTACTGAATATGGTTCCATTGTAAAAAAAAAAGTGCAGCCACATTCCAAGCTCATTTTACCTTTTGATAATGGCTGAAGATTTTATCTTGTGTAGTGATGTCATAATAGGTAGAGTTTTCCCACCTCTTCCCTCTACCAGCAGACACTGAGGTTGAGCAAAGCATATTTTTTGCTAAATGCAACAGAGGATGCAATGAAGCTCCAATTTTCTTGGCAGTCACACGAGGGCCTCTTAATATGTAATGTAACTCTTAATATCAAGCCGTGGTTCTGGCAGAAATGGCAAAATTGACTCCTTTAATGAAATATTTAGAAACCTTGACGATTTAGTTTTGTGTCTGCTTTTTGTTAGCTGAAACAAGAGAGTATTTTATTATATGCAGCAGTTGTACTTATATTGAAGGCAGTTGGAAGTAATTTTTTCAGAGCATTTCGTGAGTGTGTCACTTTTTAAACTTTCCCCGTTGCCTCCTTTCCCCATTTTTCCTTTTGTGTAATTTTGTATTTTACCTTTTTATTTTTGAAAACTAATAAGAAGCTATTAAATAGCAAGCAGTGGGTTTAATTGCAAAGAAATAAGAAGGGTACAAAGGAGCCATTTTATTATCAAAGAGATACATTTCCATGTCTTGGCCACTATGGAACTTATAATTTCATCTCTGAATTTTCTCTTAATCAAGCCTCTATTTCAAAAAGTATTTACATGGTAGAGACCTTTCTTATTGGAAACCTTTAAAGATTTATCCTTGGATACTGTAGCTTGAAGGGTCAAACTCGCCGTCCACAAGCCAGGTGTGTCACATGCTAGCCACACCCACACCCAATTTAGTGAAGGGGGAAAAGTCACAATACATCATGTGATGCCACCATGATGTGAGTTTGACACCCCTGTTGTAGCTGTAATCCAACCAAATTCAATAGCAATAGCAATAGCAGTTAGACTTATATACCGCTTCATAGGGCTTTCAGCCCTCTCTAAGCGGTTTACAGAGTCAGCATATCGCCCCCAACAACAATCCGGGTCCTCATTTCACCCACCTCGGAAGGATGGAAGGCTGAGTCAACCCTGAGCCGGTGAGATTAGAACCGCTGAACTGCAGATAACAGTCAGCTGAAGTGGCCTGCAGTACTGCACCCTAACCATTGCGCCACCTCGGCTCAATTTCTTCATTGAAGTTTGCTGCAGACCTCTAACAAGCTTGAAAAAGTTGCTGGTGATCCATTAACCCTTTTGAAATATTTCCTGCAAGGTGTGAAACGTAACTTTTCCAAAACGATCATTTAAAGCATGTTACAGTATAATTTAATGCACATTGCACTTGCTTATCAATGATTACCAACTCAGTTTTAGAAGTTTAGAAATTTAAGTAACTTTATCCTTGTTGGCATTAACATTGGGGAAATCAAAGTTAATATTGCCACAGACTTTTCTTTTTTATATTTAAAAGTTTGAATTATTTAAATTGTCAGAGTTTTAATAATCTACAGGCAACAACACAATAATACAGTGCGCTATTTGTATTTTATAATTTTGGCAGTTGGGCATCTTAAAGTTGCCAGTCTGAAAAACATAACAATAAAACAATATTTTAAAAATAAAGAAGACAGTTTTGAAAATAATATTTCCAAAACCAATCTGTAAGATACACAGTTATCTCAGCTTTTCAGGCAACTAGAGAAGTTCTTAGCTCAGGCAGAGTACACGACTTCTGTTTCTCTTCTTTTCAGAATGACCGGCTGATCTTGGCATCTTCCAGACTCTCGTACTGATCGTACAATTCTGTTTATTATATATTCATTTTGAAAGCATGCCCCAATGACAATGGCAAGTGAAATTGAAGATAATGTTTAAAAATCTTCGTTTACTTCCCTTCTAAAACTTTATTTCCAGGAGACCTATATTTCTGTTCTATTATTTATTTGAAACCCAAATCTCTTTTGTCTTGTCAAAATAATAGGTTGAGTGAACTTTGCATAAGATTTGATTCTTCTCAATTCATTAACAAGATACCAAATGCATCTAATTGATCTTTTCAGTTTTGAAAAATCGTCAAAGAAGCTTATTGGATCTTAAAATCGACTTGCTTTTTTTTTTTTTTTTAAGAAATAAGCTACCACTTTAGAATTCTGTCTTTACAATTCTGAGCTAAATTAAATAAAATTATTTGTCCTTCTGTGTAAAATAAAGCCATACTCTTTATTCTTTAGCCTGGGACTAAATCTAGGATCCTTTACAACATTATTTTTCCTGTGTAAGAATAAATAGCAATATAGCAATAGCAATAGCAGTAGACTTATATACCGCTTCATAGGCCTTTCAGGCCTCTCTAAGCGGTTTACAGAGAGTCAGCATATTGTCCCCAACAATCTGGGTCCTCATTTTACCCACCTCGGAAGGATGGAAGGCTGAGTCAACCCTGAGCCGGTGAGATTTGAACCGCTGACCTGCTGATCTAGCAGTAGCCTGCAGTGCTGCATTTAACCACTGCGCCACCTTGGCTCCAATCAATCCCATATATGGATGAAGGATGAAATACTGTAAGAGCTAAATTTGTCCCTCCTAACCCCATCCTCTGCTCCTTTTGGTTACATCATAGTGTGAAAGGATTTTTTTTTTAAAGTGTCAGGCTGAGAAATGGCTTTTATGTAATATAGAAAATAATATTGTGCTGTGCTTAAAGCCCGCAGCCTGCAGTTAAATTTATAATTAATAAACACCAGTCTCATGACATTTTCTGTCAATCCTTTTTGTTTTCCCCCTTTGCTTTTACAAAGGCTGCTAAAGTATCAGTGAGTCAATGAAGTCACACTTTCAAATGCACAACCCCTCCAAGGACAGACCCGGTGGAAAGTTTTCCCTCTGTGCAAGTTGTGCTAAACTGAACTGACAGCCACAGACACACTCAGTAGGACTAATGTACCCTTTGTGCTCATTTAGATGAAGGTTAGTGTGGGACTTTCCCAACAGATTGTGTCCCAGAGTGATTTTTAGTCCCTCACTCTAATGCAGTGTTTCTCAACCTTGGCAACTTGAAGATGTCCGGACTTCAACTCCCAGAATCCCCCAGCCAGCGAATGCTGGCTGGGGAATTCTGGGAGTTAAAGTCCGGACATCTTCAAGTTGCCAAGGTTGAGAAACACTGCTCTAATGTTTATAATCATCACACATGGAGGAAAAACAAAACCATTCATAAGCCATAGGAAAAATAAATAAATTTCGGATTCATATTCTGGCAACGCCTCTATTAGCCAAGCTAAAGATTCACAAAGCTGTCTGCAAGTTTTCAAGTTTCCAAGACAACTGAATTCTTAGACTGGTTAAAAACTGTAGGATAAAATGGGTACAAAAAATGTGGCCAGTGAAAGCCATTCATGCTCTCGTGTTAGTTGCAAAGAAGACTCTCCCCAAAGCTCTTGTCATAAATATGTTTTATTTTCATTTTCATTTCATTTCGTACAGTCACATATATACTGTGCATAACCGGGGCCATATAACATTGAACAATAAACACAGCCCTCCCTCTTGTCAACAATACCCTCCAAAATACAAACCCAATATACCACTTCGACCCACCATACACCCTTTCTTTCGCCCCCCCCTCCAACTTTCGTTCTTCCCTCCAACATTCCCCTCTACCCTACTTCCCCTCCCCCTCTATCACTCCTCTTCTCCCCAAAGCTCTTAAAGTCAAAATTGTTTTCAACCGTATTCCATACAACCCCAAATTGTCATAGATGCATGTAGATCTTGTTGCAGACAGAAAATAGAAGAGAGATGAATTAAGCACACAATTCGAAAGAATGTGAGCTTTTGTGCTGTGACTCGGTGACCTATAAACTGTATGGTGGAGTATACGGCGACAGACCATTGTAGAGATGATATGCTTTTTTGTTAATTGATTAACCACTTTAGGGAAAGCGTATTTTCACAACATTTTGTGAAAGGAGCCAAGGTGGCGCAGTGGTTAAAGGCAGCACTGCAAGCTACTTCAGCTGACTGCAGTTCTGCAGTTCGGCTGTTCAAATCTCACCGGCTCAGGGTTGACTCAGCCTTCCATCCTTCCGAGGTGGGTGAAATGAAGACCCAGATTGTTGGGGGCAATATGCTGACTCTGTAAACCTCTTAGAGAGGGCTGAAAGTCCTATGAAGCGGTATATAAGTCTAACTGCTATTGCTATTGCTATTACTGCTATTTTAATTTTGCTTTTGGAAAGCACCCGTGCATATGCACCCACGCATTCACAGTCATTTGTCATTATAATGCCCAGTTGCACCATATATACAAGCATGTATTTATTTAGTCCATTTACAGCCGTCTAGCTGATATATATGATACATGTTTTTAAAAAACCATGCTTCAGTTTGGGGCACTTAACAATTACAGGTGTTTTTGTATCACCACTCAAAAGAATAGATGGTCTCGGCGCCATTATTAATAATGCATATTCGCTTTCCGAATGCTGAATTAAAACCGAGAGATTCCTCAGCTGCGTTTTCAAATTATAATCCTTTCTAAGGAGATAGAAACTTCTAAGGCAGAAGAGGCATGAGACAGATTGCACAGGCAGCTGTGATATGAAGGAATGAAATTCAATTTGTCAAAGTATAAGCTGCAGCTTATACATCTCGGCTTTAATGCTCCTGAAAGAGCAGAAGATTGAGCTGTGATTATATGTGTGTGTGTGTGTTCACGCACGCATATATTTGTCTTCCATCAGCTCTAACTGACCTACATTGTTGATTTTATTGCATTCATTTAAAATGGGATTTATTTGGTCGCAACGGTTGCAGGTTTGACTCCACAACAACGAAAGCTGCTCTTGTATCTGGCAATTGCATTCAAAAACAAGCAACATTGGAAAGAACAGGTGTTGGGTTTCAAGCTCTTATGCGATACCAAAGGAATAACATGTTGCCAAGAGAAGTTTATACAAGGTTTATTAAGAAAGTAATTAGAACATTAAAGCCACAAATGGCAAGAGATATAAGACCGTACTATTACTGGAAAGATATAGGTTGATGCAATGAAAATGTATAATAAAAAAATTAAGCTAAATTTAGTTTACTAGTAGTATGTATAAAATGAAGTGACAATAGCTATAGTGAAATAATGATTAATAACGATACCAATACATATAGATATATTAGCTTGATAATATGAAATCCTATATCTTATCTTATCTTATCTTATCTTATCTTATCTTATCTTATCTTATCTTATCTTATCTTATATAAACAACACATGGGGATTATGAGAGGAAGTTTAAAAGTTTTATCTAGAATATGTTATAAAGATGTATTGTGATTGGACGATCTTAGGGTGATTTAATGGAATGTTATCATATAATCCTATTCTAGATTTTGAATATTATATATAAAAGGACGTAAAACAATTATAGTCAAATTAAGGTTGAGATATAATAATTGTGATATACATGAATAGATGTGAATTTAAAATATGTGATTTGATATGAAAAGCAGGTGGTGACTATGGAAGAGATGCATGGAAGTACTGAACCAACTGACACACTTTCTACAATTTGTAATGGAAGATGTTTTTTTTAAATTTTTATGTTTGCCCTTGTTCAAAAACAAATAAAAATTGTTTTATATAAAAAAAACAAGAAACAAGAAAAAGCTAAAACAAAGCAAGGCCATGGCACACACTTGGAAGTAAATCAGGAAGACTGGAATTGGGGTGTGTGGGTCTGTCTGTCTCCCAAGTACAAAGAATGCTTATCAACAGGAAATATGCATGTGTAAAGCTTGTAGCAATTATGGGTAGCTAGGAAGCTGATAAAAGGTAACAAGGATTAGACAACTTGCAGACCTCAGCCGAAAGTTAGCAATGGAGATGGTCTTCTTCAGCAAATGAAATGTCTATTAGATAACTAATGTCTTTATATTTTGTAATTTTGTTGTTTTCCCCTCCCTTGAATTGTGAGCCACCCTGAGTCCCTTCAGGGAAAAGGGCGGCATACAAATAAAGTAAATTCACTAAAAATTCAATTCACTAACTCCTGGAGCATTCATTAGCCAAGGCTTAGGAATGGGGCAGCCAATAGAACCAGTTGTAGAATTGTTGCTAAAATGTTTATTAAAGGATATTTCTTATTATTTCACCTTGTCCCGCCTTCTCCTTTAGTGAAAATGCATAAAGCTTTCTTAATCCTTTGTTCTTGGTTCTCGGCCTTTTGACCAGGAACGCTTTTCCTTGGAGTCCTCCAATAAAAAGCAATCAGAAAACCTTCACCTCGTGTCTGGCCTCCATCATTGGCTTCGGCACCAGGCTCAGACCCGAATTGGGGACAACACAGTTAGAGCTTCAAGTTTCAGTTTCTATAGATTATCCCCCAAGGAATGGAATGCTCCATTAGAAACCCTGTTCTATGGTAAGAATACAAGGAAAGAGAGATTTCAGTGGAGGAGAGGAAAACATTCCTTTATATGAATTATGCTCCAGGACTAGGCACATTTTTCTTTCATTTCATGGGAAATGCCAGACTGCCTCCTTTTTTCCCCTGGATTGAAAGGACTCCAGGGAACATCACCGTTGCTGTTAGAACAACTGTTAAGTCTATTGATTTCAAAATGTTACATACATTTTTTGGGGGGGGGGGGATTATAACAATTTATTTACCAGTAAATCAACTGAAAAGTGCCCTTCCCTTTAATTACCAATATCTTACTATAACTACATCCCAAAAATAGATTGTTCCTAGGTAGCAATACAGAATTCAAATGCGATGATCATGGAAACCACAGTAATCATCAGCATTTAAGTTACCCGTTAATGTAGAATTGCAACAGAATTTGCTTTCCACAGCTAAACAGTTGTAAAGTTATAAAGCTCATCTTTATATTCAGAAAGTAAAAAAATATAATTAAAATTAAGCTGCTATTTGAGTTAAATGAAGCCTGACAAATCACAGACTCTTTCTTTAAAAATACAGTGTACTGCAAGCAGATTCCAGTTATTTTCATTTTTATCCAAAATATTATGTATGCTGTTGGATAATATCTGAATTATTACTAGACTGTTTTAATTAGAATAACTTAAATAATTAAATTGTTTTAATTAGAATAAACCACCTACAGCTTTCTAGATGTTTTGAACTTCAACTACCCATCTAGCATGATCAGTGGCAAGGATTGTGAGTCATGTAACCTATAATATCACCAACAATGTCTAACCTTGTAAAAGTCACAGATATAAGAATAGGAAGCTATATATACTGTATCTTTTGTTACCTTCAACAAATTTTGTCTCATTTCCAACCTATGAAGATAAAGTTGTGTGAAGATAATTCTGGAGCAGAGAATAGACTTTACTTTAAAACTACAAGCAATTTGCACTGATTGAAACTGCATCACATTCAAAGATCATAAGATATGTGATTTACATTGCAGAATTCACAAGTGAACACACGACTGCATTTCCCGGTGGGATTGTTACAGATTGCCAGACCTCATCAGTGATAGAAAATAAATTTCTTTTTTAGCAGATAGAAAATCTGATTCCTTTGTAGTGCATTAATTGCATACTTTGGAATATTATCTTCCCCTCCCCCCCCACCCAGGAGAGAGAATTCCCATGTATTTTATCTAACCAGAATGAATTAAAAAAAAAAAACATCTTGGAAAGGAAGGAAGAGATCACTGCACAGGAGTAGAACATAGATGATTTCCTGTGTTGAAGGTTAAAGAGCTAATCCAAAGACAAATGGGCTGTGGAAACAAATATCTGATTTATGGCATTTCTTCCTTCAAATAAATGTGGGAAATCTAGTTTAGTGAAAGAGTGGGGGATTCCTCTGTTAAAGATTCTTATCTGCTCTCTTAGACCACGATAATTCATTGGATTCCCACATCAAGAGAAGACTGATGGGTCTTCGTTTTGTTTGTTTACTGTTTAGTATTAATCAATCACTTTTTAAATTTCCCTTCTCAGGGCATTGACAATTATTCTCTCTCTCTCTCCATCTCCACTCCTTATTTTAAAAAGCATCCAGGCCTGAGAGACTGTGGGTGACCCATCATCTCCTGGAGGTATTTGATTCTGTTTAAAGTTAATTTTCTCATTCCATATAAACAGGAGGGCCCTTATGGAGTCCTTCAGATGATATACAATTCATCTGGAGAGAATAATAAATAGGTTACTCATACGCCTCCTGTTACTCTTGGGAGAAAAATTTATTTCTCAGCTTCTTTCCTTTGTCCAGTTACTCGTCACTTTCATTTTTTTTTTAAAAAAAGAATAAGAGTAAAAGTTAAAAATGCTCCATCCTGAAACAGTATTCTCCAATTGCTTTCAGGCTGGCTGGATTGATATGGTCTTGTGACCGAAAGACACCAAAATATAAGTCTCGGTGTCTAAACCTAGTTTTTATGAAAGGAACATTTTCTCTTCCTCTTTCTCCTCCTCCTTCACAGAACTCTCCCTTTGAAAATAAGAATGGAAGAGTGCAATCTATCCTGTTTCCCTGAAAAATAAGACCTCTGCAGATAATAAGCCCAATCAGGCTTTTGAGCGCATGTGCTAAAATAAGCCCTCCCTGAAAATATTGCAACACAGCAGCAGCCATGAGGTGACCACACTCACCACCTCCTGCACCTCAAAAATAATAAGACCTCCTCAAAAATAAGGCCAAATACTTATTTCAGGGGGGGGAGGTCAAAAGAAAGTAAGACCCTGTCTTATTTTTGGCAAAACACGGCATTAGGAAATAATCAACAACATGAAATATTTTTTAACATTTTAAAATGATTTTCTCCAGAAGCATTTTAGTGTTTCTTTTTTTAAAGGGAATTTCTGTCAACTTGTGTTAATACTTTCCTTTAGTTCAGCTATATAGCCTGGAATATAATTTTTTTTTCAGGCCAGAAAGAGCCAAGGCTGAAAGAAAAAGGTTTTTCAACCTATAAATTCTGAAAGGCTCCTTAAATGATACATAGGAGAAAGGGCAAAGACATAGAATGCTTAAAAGATATTTCATGTAGAAACTCAGTAAAATATTTAAGGTTTTTTTTTTTTTGTTTAACTAACCTGCTTGTATTGCATGCTCTTTCAAATGGTCCCTTTTAATATTCTTTGCAAAAGAAAATGAGAACAGAGGGATGAATGTTAGTCCTGGAATCAAACTCGCTTTTATTTCATCAGACTACACTGGGTTAGATTCAGGGAACTAAAAACATTTTGATATCTGACTGAACATCAAAGGAGAAGAATAAAGAAATAAGATGGCTAATCTTCTGACTAAAAATATAAATCGATCTAAAATATATAAAGTCACCCTTTAGCTGAGCTGGACTCATGTTAACTTCCCGAATAGATACATACAAAAGAGAGCTGTGTCACTGCCTTCTTCTGAGATTTTTTTTAAACAGGCCGGTGTTCCCTGGGGGTCTCCCAGACCCCTACTAAGCTGGTCTGATCCTGCTTAGTTTCTAAGATCAGACAAGATAGGCCAGATGCTACCATCTGCTGAATCTAATTTGGGTGAAGGTAGTGCAAAATAATCCCAATAACTTATTTCATCTTCACCAAGCATCCCTAAAACAACAACAACAACAACAACAATAATAATAATAATTGCAGCACAATTCAGTAGCACAAATGATCCATTGGAATTTGTGCAAAAATTATAATATTAAAACAGCCACAAACTGGTGGGAACATCAGCCTGAAAAAGTCACCGAAAATCAGATGGTCAAGATCTTGTGGGATTTCCGTATACAAACGGACAAAATACTGGCCCATAATACACCAGACATCACACTGGTTGAGAAAAATAAGGTCACAATCATAGACAGCGCAATACCAGGTGATAGCAGGGTCGCCGAGAAGGAACATGAAAAAATTGCAAAATACCAGGACTTAAAAATTGAAATTCAACGACTATGGCACAAACCAGCAGTGGTAATTCCAGTGGTAATTGGCACACTGGGTGCTATTCCAAAAGCACTGGAGTTACATTTAAAACAGTTAAAAATTGACAAAATCACCCTCAGTCAAATGCAAAAAGCCGCACTGCTTGGATCTGCACGCATATTACGAAAATACGTTACGACGTCCTAGGCCCCTGGGTGGGACCCGACTAGTAACCAATGCCAAATCCGACAAAACAACTGGCCGCTGTGATACAATTGTATAACAATAATAATAATAATTAGAAGGGACATTACTATGTGCTTCTGCTATTTCAAATTTGCCGTCCGATTTTGCTTTGCTCCCCCAGTTCTCTGGTATGCACAGCTAACATTATCTGGATGTGCAAAGCGCATTTTTTGCACAAGGATGGATACACAGCAAAATGCCAGTTAGAATATTTTCCTCAGGAACTCACTGGAGCTTGGCTTACAAGGTCTGAAAATGAAATCAAGCAAAACAGGTCAAACCTGGAACGATATATCCTCATGAATCCCCTTGTCCTCTTTCGTATCACAGCACATAATTTTGTTCAGACTTTAAAATCCATTTCTGTTTAATGGCTTTGCCCAAACTAATTTAATCTTTGAAAATATTTTTCAGGTGCAACTTCAATCATTTGTAGCAACTCTCATGTCTGAAGAGGTCATTTCTAGCGATGGGTCAGGATTTCATTCGGTTGGAAGAATTTTGGCAAAACATTGACCCAGATGCTCAAATTTCTTCATCAAAAGGAAATTGAGGGCAAGTTTGAATTAGAGAGAAAGCGAACAGATGCACCCATCTGGACAAGGGCTTTGAATATCAGCTTTTGCAAGACTGAATTTGAATCCGTATGTATTCAACCATGTTGGCAATGCTAAATAACTATTGCCACCCTTATTGATGGATTCCTCACCATTTACAGTTATATATGGCAGGCAGGTACCGCATGGTCCTCCATCTTGGATTTACTCTCTCTGTCTTGGATCTACTATCCAACTAAGGAGGCAAACTCCTAATTTGCCCTGCAGAAAAGAATAAGGACATGAGAAACCATGAATGCGAAAGGAGAAGCTGCCTGCTCTGCTCTTGAAACACAATAAATAAGCTTGGCTTTCTTTCAAGGAAGCCTTATCATCGGTCCTGTGTGATGTTATTGCTCTATTAAAGTGCATTTTTAAAAGACTTTGGGTCATTGTTTGCTCCTGGCAACTGCCTGACCTACTCCCTATCGTCTTCTTCAGATATCAGAAGCAGGTTCCCATTGCCTCCTTCCTAGGGCTGAGAGATAGTAAATGTTCAAGGTCATTCTGCTAGATTTGTGCCTAAGGTGGGCGAAGAGCTCCCAGTCTTCCAGTTTCTGTGCTTTAACCACTACACCAAATCAGCTAGTTCTATTATTGAGAGATAGTTCCCACCTCCTGCCATCACTTTCATGAACACCTAATTCCCACAGCACAGTCTTATTGCTCTGTGGTTTTGCGTTATACTGAGAGTTTCTGCACCGGAGATCAATTCCTTCTGTATCTAATTACACTTTGTCAAATAAAGTATTCTAATATGCTTTATCTATTCTATGGTGACCACACTATTAAAAAAAGATGTGGAGTCTCTAGAAAGAGTGCAGAGAAGAGCAACAAAGATGATTGATTGATTGATTGATTGATTTTATTTATATGCCGCCCTTTCCCCCCGAAGGGGACTCAGGGCGGCTCACAACTCAAAACAAGGGAAAGGGGGGTTAGAGACAAAGTTAAAAACACGACACAAAACAATACATGGTTTAAAACACACAGCAGTCATACCATTCGAGATGATTAGGGGACTGGAGGCTAAAACACATGAAGAACAGTTGCAGGAACTGGGCAGGTCTAGTCTAGTGAAGAGAAGGCCCAGGGGTGACATGATAGCAGTGTTCCAGTATTTGAGGGATGTCACAAAGTGGAGTGGGGGGTCAACCTATTTTCCAAAGCACATGAAGGCCAGATGAGGAATAATGGATGGAAACCGATCAAGGAGAGATTCAACCTAGAAATAAGGAGAAATTTTCGGACAGTGAGAACAATCAACCAATGGAACTCCTTTCCTTCAGAAGTTGTGGGGGCTTCATCATTGGAAGTTTTCATGAAGAGACTGGACTGCTACCCCTCAGATGGTATAATACCTCCTACTTGAACAGGGAGTTAGATGACCTACAAGGTCCATTCCATCTCTGTTATTCTATTCTATTCTATTCTATTCTATTCTATTCTATTCTATTCTACTCTACTCTACTCTACTCTACTCTACTCTACTCTACTCTACTCTACTCCATTCCACTCCACTCCACTCCACCCCACCCCACCCCATCCCATCCCATCCCATCCCATCCCATCCCATGCCATGCCATCCCATCCCATCCCACTCTACTCTACTCTACTCCACTCCACTCCTATTCTATTCTATTCCATTCTAGTTTTTTCCCAAGAATAAAAGGGGAAGAAGATTCTGGTGGAAATAGTGCCTGCCTTCCCCCAATTTTTGGTGATTGGATACAGAAAGTCTTCTTACCCCCTGAATCAGTTCTGCTTGATTACTGCCGAAAGCATACTAGGAATATGATTATGCCCCTGGATAAAGGAATGAACTCTTGGTGACTAAAAGAAACGGCAGTTCAGAAGCATGTGGAAAAAGAAATGCTTGTGTAAAAAAAAAGTTTTTAAAATCTAGAAAATATGATTATCAGGTATATTTTCCAAATAACGGTTTTTTTCAAATTTATTGTATTGTTTTTTTTCAAGAAAGAAAGGTAATAATGATGGAGATACATACAATATATAGTCACAAAGAGAAAAAAGAACATATATAGATGCTTTAATAAAAAAGTAAAAGAAATGCAAAAAAAAGGCATGATGTGTCATTATAACATTAAACAGTTACAATTCTATTTATAGTTATCAGTGCAAATGTTTGTCAAGTACATATATATTTCTAATAAATTTATATGACTTTTTTTTTACTATTGTGGCTATAAAAATATGACTATTTTAACTTATTAAACATTTATAGTGCATATCAAGTGTGTCTCATAGGAGTGCTGCCATTCGAAAATAAATTGAATTTACTTTATTTGTATGCCGCCCTTTTCCCTGAAAGGGACTCAGTGCCTAAGTGCCACTGTATCGAAATGAACTTATGGCAAGGGATGTTTGCACAATGGTATTCTTCTACTATTTAATCTACTCCAACTTCTTAGATCTGATGGCCTATAAATTCAAACAAATAAATAACATTAGCTTGTACTTTAAATTCTCACTTTTTCCTTTGGAATGCAAAGCTACGGATACTCTTATACCGAAAGATAGTGAATCATTCCTGGGTAATTTTCACCTTAAAGTCCTCTGCCTTGCTCCAGCATTCTAAAGCCACAATTTGTGAACCAGGGCCCAATGAATGGATAGCAAAATATTGTGCACACATGTTCCAGGAGTTTAATGTTAACTTTCACTTGACATGACATAGTAAACCTGATTTGGCCTGAAAGTTCCTTCTCTTCTGCAAATGACCCTTCAGGGTTTTCTTTGGCTGATAGCAACTCTCCAGGGTCTAAAGCAGAGACAGCCTTTCTCATTAACCGCTACATAATCCTTTTAAGCAGAGTTATTAGGGATGAAATGTTGGACATTATTGTATCTGATATATGCCCGTCAAGAGAACTTTTTAATGAGAAATGTAAGAATCAGCAGCAGAGAATCCCTGCAAATGCTATGAGATTTCTATTCGTTGCGACCTTCAGCTTCATTGTTTCCCAAACCTGATGCCCTCCAGATGTATTGGGGCCAAAACCCCTACAAGAAATCTTATTTTCTGAATAACTAAAAGACATCGAGACAAGGAAGGCAGCAATAAATCCTTTTCTTTTTTTTAGGGACCATGAGGGTTCAGGATGAAAAGTAAGAAAAGATGCTGATTGTGAAGTAAGATTTTTGTCAACTAAAAATGGCATGGATAGGAAAGAATATTTGTGGGTCAGGATTGAACTGTGGGGTCCTTTGGTGCTTTCTGAGCTTGGTGGTTTTCTTGCAGATGTTTCATCACCAAATTAGGTAATATCATCAGTGCTATTAGAGAGTAGGGCTTGCTCTAATTTTATACACTAGGGACTAGCGTCTTGCCCTGTCAGTGTTGGTGGGTTGGGCTGTCTGTGGTGGTTCCTTGACTGGATTGTTGTTCTCTGTTACTGCGCAACCTGGTTCATGTTAGGAAGATGATAATAATTACTTCCTATTAGACTAATGCAATCAACTGCCAATAACTAGAAAAGGAATTTACCTCCAACAGACCGATTCGATACCACCGATTAGGCCTCCTCCGAATTCCATCCACTGGCCAATGCCGATTGGCTACCACCCAGAGGAGGGCCTTCTCTGTTGCTGCTCCGGCCCTCTGGAACGAGCTCCCCGTGGAGATTCGGACCCTCACCACCCTCTAGGCTTTCCGCAAAGTCTTAAAAACCTGGCTGTTCCGACAGGCCTGGGGCTGAAGAGTTCCTGTCCCCGCTCGAATGGTGTGGCTGTTGATTGTTTTTAAAATTGTGGTGTTGTGTTGTCTGTTGTCTTTCTCTGTCCCCTCCCCCCCCCCCGACTTGGTTTGTGAGCCGCCCTGAGTCCCTCTGGGAATAGGGCGGCATAGAAATACAATAAAATCGAAATCGAATCGAATTTTATTTTACGTACTTCAGAGATGAGAAATATATCAAGTATTCAATTTCCCAACAAAGTTGGCATTTGAACAGAACGTTACTATATTACCTAACTGGAATAACTAATGAGAATTATACTTTCAAGGAAAGGGCAAATACTATTAACAACAATATCAGAAGTCTGAATTGTTCAGACTGATCATTCAATTCCACACCAAGTACCATGAAACTATCTCAGTAAATAGCACGCCACACTGAATTGCTAGCCACCATCTGGTTAATTCCATCACTTGGAATAATTTTACCCAAAACCTGACTTCCTCTTTATCACTGAAAACCCACTTACTTATCTGGAACACATTATGATTTATTAAAGTCAATCCATACTTAATCTAGAGTTCAGATTTGGATAGAAATGTGCGGCATATACAAAAAGGCACTTATGTCGGAGAGTAAATTTTCTCCAGGCTGTGATTGTGATGAATTTATTATGTACTCTAAAAGGGATGCATTGACCTACATTCTGAAGAAAGTACCATTCGGTGTATTGCTTATCATGAATCATGACCAAGGCTTAGGGAATTTATTGAAAGAACCATGGATGAGATAAAGGCAAAGAGAGAAAATACTAATGCGAGAAGTGAGGTTACAATGTCATCCAAGCATTGTTTGAAGCAGAGAAGCAGGTTACAAGACAGAGCTCAACCCTTCAACTTAGCAGAAGAGAGATTTGGTTGCCCCCAAGCACAGCATTTGAAACTGTATGAAGTGAATGAAAATCCAAGGTCTGCTCCATTTCTGAGGCTTTGACATTATAGCCTTAATTCGCCGCAATCAGCGCTTACATAACAATACAATTCTACTTGTAAATGTAATAATACCGACTTGGTAGATAAGGTGAGTGTTGGATTATGGATAAGGGGAGATAATTGGGAAGGAGGTGGAGTGTCGTGATTGTCCTGATAAATAACCTCTAGAAAAAAGAGAAACTGAGGCAGTATAAAAATCAAGCAGAGTTAATGGGAGAGTTGTGAGAGGATGGCGGTTTGTTATTATGTGAGGAGAAGAAAATCAAAAGAATTATCTAGTCTGAATCACCACGAATTAGAAGATCCATAAGCTAAGAATGACTGAAACTCTTCTAAGTGCATAGAAGTGTAAAATGGAGTTCAGGTAAAGACAGAAAAAGTTCTATCTGAATAAGACAGTGTTTCTCAACCTTGGTAACTTGAAGATGTCCGGACTTCAACTCCCAGAATTCCCCAGCCAGCGAATGCTCCACAGGACTTCAAGTCACCAAGGTTGAGAAACACTGTCTTAGGCAATGCAGCTTTTACTGAAGGTGGGGGTTGGTGGGAGCCTTTTAATTCGTTTTTCCAGTAATATATCAGCAGAAATCTGTCAAGAATAGTCTATTCCTGTGGGGAGCACAGAGGTAGAGTCACTTTCCCTATAAATAGCTTTCACCTGGGAAGAGGGAGAATATCTAGTGCCCTCCCCCTTCTCCCACCCACCGCAACTGCATGGCGAGAAAAGTGTGGGGAGAGAAGGGGAGAAACCAGCAACTTTATTCCCCTTGTTTCTTTTACTATGGTTAACAGGAGGAACAGGGAGGAGGGATTGGTGGGTGGTGAGGAGAGAAGAACTGGAGAAGCACTGGCTTCTTTTGATGTGGTATCAGAAAACTGAGACCAGAATACCTCCCACCCCTTACATGTTTTTCCTACATTCTCTTCTCCCACTGATTGCATAGCGAGTTTGATGTATCATGAGAGATAAAAATTTTAACAAAGCATCATTCATTTGGAATTTTATGTAAGGGGAAAAAAAACAGTTTCCCTTGAGGTCAAATTATCTTCAGAGATGCAGTCTGAGGAGACACATCAGGATTCACACCCACAAAAAAAAGGAATTTTCTTAATCATTATTATACTTTTGAAGTACCACCATTGATATCCAGTAAAATTTCTCAGATCTAACTTAAAAGAAACATCGTAGTCTACAAAAATAATGGATAGATGATAGATAGATAGCTGATAGCAGATGGATAGATAGATAGATAGATAGATAGATAGATAGATAGATAGATAGATAGATGGATGGATGGATGGATGGATGGATGGATGGATGGATGGATGGATGGATGATAGATAGATAGAGAGAGAGAGAGAGAGAGAGAGAGAGAGAGAGAGAGATGGATAGATGATAGATAGATAGATAGATAGATAGATAGATAGATGGATGGATGGATGGATGGATGGATGGATGGATGGATGATAGATAGATAGATAGATAGATAGATAGATAGATAGATAGATAGATAGATAGATAGATAGATAGATAGATAATTTCCTCCTCAGTAAAAATCAGTTGCCAATATTTCAAAACAGCACTAAATTTTTAAACTGTCATACCTTGATCAATCTCAAGCAATCTCCATAACTGGGGCTTAAGGAGGTATTCTTCACAAATATCCCAACTTCACAAATATCAAATTTCACAAACCTAAAATAAATTGAATTTTATGAGCAATAGAATTTTTTGAAAGTTTAGTAGAATGCTAAAAACCCAGTCCTTACATGCTGCCACGGGTTTATCATTAATGGCCACAAATCAGTTTCTCCTTTGGAAAACGCCTTTATCAACCTATCCCAATTATAGAAATGCAAGAATTGTACTGAACCCACACAAATTTCAGGAGTCAAACCCAGCATTATCGTCAGTTGATCTCAAATAGATCTAAGCTAAGGTGAACAATGCATTTTCTGAACGGGTCATACATCCGATAAATCCTTTATTTCGCATCCTCCAAAGGCGTCTGATTACAGCAGCCCAATTTAAAGACAAAATACTGAAATAAATTTAAATAAATAAACCACTGGAAGGAAGGAAGGAAGGAAGGAAGGAAGGAAGGAAGGAAGGGAGGGAGGAAGGAAGGAAGGAAGGAAGGAAGGAAGGAAGGAAGGAAGGAATGATCATGATGTCTCACTGGATTTGGTCAAATGTATACAAACAAAAACGTTTTATTAGCTACATAAACAGTTTAATACACCAGAAAAGGGACAGGAATAACAAAAAAAGAATCCTTCAAAATTTGTAGACCAATCTCAATTTTACCCATTTATATAAAATCATTGTGTAGTTGCCCCAGTGGTGGGATTCAAATAATTTAAGAACCAGTTCTCTGCCCTAATGACCAGCTGGCTAGATGGGGCTTGGTGGTCATGTGACTGGGTGGGCGTAGCCAACTCAACATCACTCACATCGATGAGCGCTTCGCCTTAGATGATCTAATGCAGTGTTTCTCAACCTTGGCCACTTGAAGATGTCCGGACTTCAACTCCCAGAATTCCCCAGCCAGCATTCGCTGGCTGGGGAATTCTGGGAGTTGAAGTCCGGACATCTTCAAGTGGCCAAGGTTGAGAAACACTGATCTAATGTGACAAGGGTTAACCAGAGAAGCAGTTTCTGTAAGCAGGGCAATTAAAGATTAGACTAGAAACAACACCAGAATGTTTCCTTCCTGCCTTCCTTACAGGATTAGCCCTGTAAAGTGGAAAAAAACAAAAGGAGATTTCTTCCAACAACCGGTTCTCCGAACTGCTTAGAAAGTTAACAACCGGTTCTCCCGAATAGGTGCGAACTGGCTGAATCCCACCACTGGATTGCCCCATCCTCTCCAGCCTATCAAATTTTAGGCGTATGGATTGCAGCAGTCCATATTTTACACATATCTTCTCTTCTATACAAACTTCCTCTTGTGTTAGTTATGTAGGCTTTACACTTTCCTCCCTCCCTCTCTCCCTTCCTCCCTAATGACAACTAAGGATGAAATTTGTCTCCACAAACAAAAAATTAAATTAAGGTTGTCTCTCTTTTTTTGGGTTGGGAAGACATTGAGCAGCTGTGTTGACATTGGCAGACACTTTGGCTATTAGGTGGCTGGGCGAAGAACTAAAGATGGACAGTCCTGTTCCGAGACCCTCACAGCCCATTTCCTTGGAAACGTGTTATTTTATATTTCCCTTGGTGCTGTTAATCACATTTCATAATGTTTCACTTTTTCAAAGTACTTTTTGGTTTCTCGATTTATATCTTTCCTCTGGAGCGGTTATTGAGTAGTGTGTGAACACAAGCATAATCTTCTCTGGGAGAGGGTTTATTTTACTTGAAACAAAACGAAGCAGGTAAAGTGTGGCTAAGAGTAAGTTTAAGTCATTTCTCTTATTCCCAAAACCTGCAGCATATCAAAATAGCTGCTAGAGTTGAATAAGAGGCCATAGGTAGAATCTCTGGTCGCAAATGGAATATTTTACAAAAACAAGACTATGTAGGATTGCCTCCCAAGAGGCAATGGAAGATTGACAGAGAAAAATCTGGGAAACCTAAACCTCTCATTTGTTTGATATCATTGTATCATGACCTCAGCCCCCTCCCCCAGTCATGGGGTCTCTGAGGCAACAGTCAGTAAGTCAGTGAGTTCAAATCCTCCCTCAGGCATGGGGCCAGAGGGGCTGAGTTTGGACCAAGTTTTCTCTTTATCAACCCAACCCACGTGGGAAGATTGTCACCGTGGGAAAGTAGGAAGCAGGACATTATGTGCATCACCTTCTGTTGTATCAAAGGAAGGTGGGCGATAAATCAAATAATAGTATTCAAGATCTAAAGCACATGAGAAGCCTGGGTCCAGAAACATTATAGTAATAGCAATAGCAGTTAGACTTATATACCGCTTCATAGGGCTTTCAGCCCTCTCTAAACGGTTTACAGAGTCAGCATATCGCCCCCACAGTCTGGGTCCTCATTTCACCCACCTCGGAAGGATGGAAGGCTGAGTCAACCTTGAGCCAGTGAGATTAGAACCGCTGAACTGCAGATAGCAGTCAGCTGAAGTGGCCTGCAGTACTGCACCCTAACCACTGCACCACCTCGGCTCTTTAGATTATTTTGATTATTGGTCAAAATGGTTAACACATGTCAGAGGATTTTCTCTTTTAGAGTTCATTCACTTTCAAGGATCAGGATTCTTGTGCTGATTATTATTAAGATAATAATAATAAATAATAATTTAAGATTTTTATTAAACACCTAAAGCATCAACAGATGAGAAAAATATAGTTCTTGTAACAAATCTAAACTGGGCCAGGCATGGAAATATCCAAATGTGACCCACGATAACAATTTTAAGGTTCCATTTAAGGTTCCATTCCTTAAAAACAATTTAATTTTTTTTTTTTACGTATCTGGCTGAGGTAGAAAAAATGGCTGTTGAAAGTGAGTTGGAAGGCTGTAATTAAGCTAGTTTGATAAACTATCTCAATGGACAAATAGATGAAGAATGGAATGTGAAGCCACTGTAGATATGTGTACAAAATTCTTATATGAGCTGGGTAACAAAAAATATTGTTTATGTGGGGGGGGAGGCAATTGGAGGACGGGTCTTTATGTGTGTGGGGAAAATAAAAACAAACAGAAGCAAATAGATGAAGATGGAAAAATATCACCAGTTATTTCAGGTTCACATCATACAATACAGTTGTTTTATTCTGACACAGCAACCTGGGAAATTTTCAACATTTTGGGGCTGTAAAAGCTAACTGCTAATGCGTATAGAGCAATATGCCAATTCGTTCACTAACAGAATGAAGGTGGGTGGGGGGGAACCAATCCATTTCACAATTTCTCTACATGAAATAGAGAATCTTTTTGCCATTTCTCTACATGGAATACAGAAAGACCCATGGAAAAAACTCATAAAATGCGGCTTCCAGTGATTTAGACTTAAGGCTTCTTGTTTACAACTAAAAAGAAGCCTGTGTATATTGTATATTGTAAAAAATGGGAACATATTTGGACGTAACTGATGTGACCTCTCCAAATGACCTATACACATATTTGCCATTCCCTAACTATCATGCTAGTTACATAGAGCTATAACTGACATTGTAATCGTATTGCAGTTGCACTAAAATAAAATATATAGGGTATTCGGAAGTTTTGGATCATAGATCATAAAATCAGGTAACCCTCTCAGTTTGCCTCAGTCTGATCCAGAACTGCTCAACTAGAACAAGGACCCAAAACTGAATCTCAGTTCAGAAAATTTTATCTTCCTTTGAGTTCAAAGTGAAAGATCAGCATATGCATAGAGATGGATCTTTCAAAAGGAAGCACTTCAAAGAAAACCATTTGGCACACAGCTAAAGCATGTGAAATGTACATATTTATTTATTTTTATTTTGTTGGCTGTGGGTGGCGCAGTGGTTAAATGCAGCACTGCAGGCTACTTCAGCTGACTGCAGTTCTGCAGTTCGGCTGTTCAAATCTCACCGGCTCAAGGTTGACTCAGCCTTCCATCCTTCCGAGGTGGGTGAAATGAGGACCCGGATTGTTGTTGGGGGCGATATGCTGACTCTGTAAACTGCTTAGAGAGGGCTGAAAGCCCTATGAAGCGGTATATAAGTCTAACTGCTATTGCTATTCTCCTGAAAGTATGGATTAAATTTTCAAGAGAGTTCAACCTTTTGGAGAATCAATAATGATCCTGGGAGGTCTTATGAAAACAGCAGCCATGGCTTGTCTTGGTTGATGGTGATGGTAATTGCTTGTCACATTAGAGGCCACTAACATAGGAAATCCAGCTTTACGATATGTATTTATGAAGTGCATTCTGAGAAATAACCTTTGGCTGATGCTCCCTATAATAACAATGCAAGCATGCTGAGAAAGGAAACAGTTGGGGGGAAAAAAACTCCTTCAAAGAACTTACTATGCTCTTGTGAGATCCTCAGTACAGAATTCTCTGCTTCTGTCCACTGATTTCTCTGAGAAAGCTGGAGGTGGACAGCTTTCATTATTTTCTCATTTTCTTCATTTCTGACCTCAAATTCTTGTGTTTGTAAAAAAAAAAGAGCTCTGCCTTTTGGGGTGGAAAAAAAATATACATGGATAGGCTGATACAGCTCTGCTCCATTTTCTCTGACACAAGATTCACAATCTCATACTGGATCACTACGTTCTGCTCAGAAATCTAACACTATTAGATTGAAACAAAATTTAAACAATTCAAATAATATAGAAAAAGGTTATATGCACGTGGGGAGAGGTCTCGTGTTGTGGTCAAAGAAGGTTTCTGGCTGCAAAAATGTGGATATTATTGAATTAAGATGACTGAGCCAAAGAGAAAATGTTCCAGGAAGATCCAAGATATATTCCGTAAAAGGAAGGAGACAGGGGTGGGTTTCTCGCCCCGTTCCAACCGGTTCGGTTGGAATGGGGCCGGCGGCGTCCTCGTGCATGCGCGCAGTGCACGCATGCGTACTAGCGTCTGTGCGATGCTCCAGCTGCTCCTGGAGGATCGCGCAGGCACTGTATGCGTCCTGCGCATGCATGGAAGCGCAGAACTCGTCAAAACTGGGTAAGAAACGCGGGTGGGCAGGTGGACCCTTCGGTGTTCCCGGAAGTTACTTACTTCCGGGTTCGCCAACCAACCAGTTCGCGGGACTGCCGCGAACCGCCTGAAACCCACCCCTGGAAGGAGGGCTAATTCTTTTTCCTGTAGATGGACTGACTGAAGTTCAGTAAATAAATTGAGTCACTATGAATGGCTAGGAAAGAGCTAACCAGCACATTAACAAATTGGTTTAGGAAGCCGTCGGATCTAGCCAGCTCCTTTTCTATGACTTGCTTGACAAAAACTCTAAATTTCATTTTTTTTTCATATGTACTTCAATGCATAGTATAGAGGGGGAAACGAATTCTGTTTACAGTGTATGCCTGAGCCACACCTAGAGAGATCTGTTCTATTTTTGACATTTTTATGGCCCTACCAAGCTGCTTTTCATGTCTGTGATAGTTTACAGACTACTTTGAAAAATGAAGCCTTGTGTCTTGTCAGCAGGAGCAAGAGAGCCTCTGGGAGAGACAGTGACTCACCCTGTGCACATTGAGGTCTTTTAAAAATGTTTTCTCGGGCAAGAACTTACAGAACTGCTCAGAGCAAGAACAGATATATTCTATGATCTTTTTTGTCGTTATTTTCCTAAACATCTGCAAAAAAAATTTATTTTTTTGGGCTGAAATTGTAGTTACCTTTATCACAGAACACATCCTATTGCATTCATAGTGATTGATTAGACCAGGGGTATCACACTCAAGGCGCCTGGGCTAGATCTGGCCTGTGGTGCGTTTAGATCCGGCCCAAGGGGCTGCCCTAGAAATACCGACCTATGGTACCTCTGCCAGCGAAAATGGAGCTTGGGAGGGTCGCACATGGCCGAATGCTTGGGCCACCACAGGCACCCCTGAGACAAATGACATCATTTCATTTCATTTATTTCATTTATTAAATTTATAGGCCGCCCAATCCCAGAGGACTCCGGGCGGCTTACAACGAAAGAAGAAAAAAGAAAAGCAAAATAAGTAAAAAAATAGTTTAAACTTCACAACACGCATACATTTCTGATCAGGGCTGGACCTTAACACTAAGGTCAACAGCCCCCAGGCCTGCCAGAACAGCCAGGTTTTAACAGCTTTCCTGAAGGCCATGAGAGTGGGCAAGGTCCGGACCTCTGGGGGTAGCTGATTCCACAGGGTCGGAGCAGCCACAGAGAAGGCTCTCCTCCGGGGGCCCACCAGCCAACACTGTCCGGCTGACGGTATCCGAAGGAGGCCCACGTCAAGCTGCCCCCCCCCCCCGAGGTCAAACACAATCCTGATGAAGCCGTCAATGAAATCAAGTTTGACAACCCTGGATTAGATATTAAACATGAATAAGATTAATCTACAAGGTTTGGTTTGGATGGTGACAATTATAACAACCATTTTTTTTTCATACATAGGATATTAGTGCTATTACTTGAGGCTGGGATGATTTACTGATTTTTCTTTCCTTTGAAAAGTTCCTTATTCAGTTTAATGAAAAATGAATTGCTTTCAAAAGTTATTTGCTGTGCAGGAGAGTATTTCAGAAGAATTCTTAGAAGAGTTGTGCGTGTCATTTTTGCATTTACTTTTGTTACAAAGTGATTGAGTGGTGGTGGTGTGAATGCCCAATCTTCTACTTTTGGCAACTTTCCTCTATTTCCATTTTTTTCCCCTTCCTAGCATTTCTCTACAAGTGCAGGGTCAGCTTTTCTTCCAAATCAACCTAGTGTTGATCTATTGGTCACGACAAAAATTGATTGCTTGTCCTCTAGCATGATGTCATGTGTTGAGAGAAAGAGAGAGGAGGGAGAGGGAGGGAGAGGAAGAGAGAGAGACTGGCTCAAAGTTGCCCAGCCAGCTTTCAGGCTTACATCAGGATTAGAACTCACAGCCTCCTGGTTTCTAGCCTGGTGCCTTAACGGAACCTCAGTTTTCCTTTATTTCCATGGTTCAATTAAATCACAAGGTTATGGTTACATTTGGAATGCTTCCTACTGGAATATCTATGTATCTATATCATTTATATCTATATCTATATTATCTATCTATCTATCTATCTATCTATCTATCTATCTATCTATCTATCTATCTATCTATCTATCTATCTATCTATCTAAATGGCTGTGTGTGTGTGTGTGTTCATTCCAGCATAACTCTGGAACACCTCAAGCAATTTCAACCAAACTGGGTACACAGATGACTTATTGGTCCAAAATCACTCAGAATGACTTTATGGCTGAGGGCTGGACTTGAACCTGGGTCTCATCAATGCACCAAACCAATCTTAGACTTAAAGATACACTATTCTAGATCTTTCCCCAAACATACATTTTTGCATATGTTTTCCTTGGCTTGCAGACTGTATTACAACATTAGCAAAAGCACAGATTTCAGTCTCTGCTTGCATTCCAGTTTAGAACAGATTGGAATAACTAAATTGAATGACTTGGCATCGAAATGGGGATCACGCAATCTCTCCCCTACTCCTAGCGGGTGAGCAATGAAAGGAGGAGTGAGAAGGAACGGTAACTCCTGGACGTTTCTACCCTGAGTAGTAAATGGGGTAGAATAGATTATTCTCAGAGGGAGAAACAATGGGGAGCGAAACAGAAACCTGATGCAATTGGGGAAGTTACAAGGACCCATTGAGAACATTTCCTCTGTCTCCCCCACTCTCAAAAAATATACTAATTAGACTAGGATTATGTTAGTGTGATATAGTGCACTGAAAGAACCTGAAAGGCCTCTGGCAAAGGGCTCACATCTGGGGCAGGTGGGAGGATGCATCTGGATAGCCTCAAGCCATTGGCTTTGAACTTGATCTAAATTTAGCATCATTCCAGTTCAGTCATGGCGGTCTCTCTCTCTCTCTCTCTCTCTCCCTCCCTCCCTCCCTCTCTCCCTCCCTCTCTCTCTCACACACACTCACACACACACAAAGGGGGGAGTGAGTAAGCAAAAGTCCAAGAAAAAACAATGGATTTAAATGAGGAGGTTACAATACCAAGAGAAGAGGACTAACACAAAAAGGATTTTTGTTTCTTTATCAGAATAGTCTACTACAATGAAGCAAGGGGGGGAGGCACAGGGAGGAGAGGAAATCTTGTAAAAAAAAAAAACACCGGAAAAGAACCTTCAGAATGTCATTTTTTTAAAAAAAACTGAGAACCCCTTATGGACTTTTTGCATAAAAATGAGAAAAATGCATGGTTTTGATGATCAGATAGGCTAGGTTATCGAAAGAAGACAATCACAATGTAACTTTAAAGAGAAAGATCAATTTACAATTGCACTTATAACTGCCCTAAAGAAGTTTGGAAGCCACATCTTTATATCTTTTTTTTGTATCCGTTATATCTTTTTCTTGATTTTCTATTTTTCTGTTACTCTTACTTTTTGCACCTTTAGGGTTTTTTTTCTTTTCTTTTCTTTTTTCTTTCTCATTCTATTTTAGTTTGGATTAATCTTTTTGTGTATAAACGTATGTATGTATGTATGTGTGTGTATATATATATATATATATATATATATATATATATATATATATATATATATATATATATATATATATATATATATATATATATATATATATATATGTGTGTTATTATTTGTGCTGATAAATAAATAAAGGAAGACTAGTATAGATCTATTTCAAGCTATTTAGCTCTCATCAGCTAGCCATATCCTTACTGGGATTCGAACCTGTGCTCTATTGCCTCCCCAGGCAGGGAGTTAACCATTTGAGCTACAGGGAACGACTCCTTTTATCATATATATATATGTGTGTGTGTGTGTGTGTGTGTGTGTGTGTGTGTGTGTGTGTGTTATATTTGTGCTGATAAATAAATAATTTATCAGCACAAATATAATACAAAATGCGTAACAAAGGCAACAGTAAAAATATTGGGTTTCTGTTGTGATGGACTCTTGTGATGAGCCGATTGACAGATAATGGAAGCTGTTAGCTTCCTCCCATAATTGGGGCTTACCAGGGGTTGTGACACTAAATATATATTGTGTTATATTTGTACTGATAAATAAATAAAGGGAGACTAGTATAGATGTATTTCAAGCTATTTAGCCCTCATCAGCTAGCCATACCCTTACTGGGATTCAAACCTGTGCTATATTACATCGTAGGCAAACGTCTTAGCCATTTAGCCACAAGTTCTCCTCCTTATCAGTTGAAGTCAGGGAAGAAGGTATATATTTAGTGTCACAACCCCCGGTAAGCCCCAATTATGGGAGGAAGCTAACAGCTTCCATTATCTGTCAATTGGCTCGCCACAAGAGTCAATCACGACAGAAACCCAATATTTTTACTGTTGCCTTTGTTACACATTTTGTGTTATATTTGTGCTTATAAATAAATAAAGGGAGACTAGTATAGATCTATTTCAAGCTATTTAGCTCTCATCAGCTAGCCATACCCTTACTGGGATTCGAACCTGTGCTATGTTACATCTTAGGCAAACGTCTTAGCCATTAAGCCAATGTAATATAGCACAAATATAACACAAAATGTGTAACAAAGGCAACAGTAAAAATATTGGGTTTCTGTCGAGATGGACACACACACACACACACACACACACACACACACACACATATATATATATATATATATATATACACACACACACACACACACACACACACACATACACATGTTTCATTTACTTATTTGAAGCATTGTTTCATTTCATTAACTTTAACCCCCTTTTTAATCTCTGTTTTAAACATTTCAAGAATATCTCATCTGACAACTACCAAAGCAGTTGTCTTCTTAGTTTTGACATATACCTAGAAATTTTTTTTTTCCTTTTTTTCCTCCAGCTGTTGGATAAAGACGGGTTAATTATAATTGTCTACATCTTCTGTAATCCATTATTTTGAACACATGGGAATTTGTATTATTCAGTTTGCCAATTTTCTGTAATCCTTTCTGTATTTTATGTATTGCTACCATCAAGAAGAAAGTAGTCAACACTGCCCGGCTGTGCTATATTTGATTTCCCTTCAATTTATAGGTGGTAAAGGGAGGTCGGCCATTTTTCACACACAACCATTGCCGCTTCCCCATAGTCACATGATCAATATCCACATCAAAATTTGCAACTTTCTTATATTTATGACGATTGCAGCATCTCGGGGTTAAGTGATCACTTTTTGCGATCTTCTGACAAGCAAAGTCAAAGGGGAAGCCAGATTCACCTAAAAAACGTGTTACTAACTTAATAAGCTCAGTGATTCGCTTAACAAGAAAAATCATAAAATTGGACAAAAGTCACTTAAAATGGGGCATTGATTCACTTAACAAATATCTTGCTTAGCCACAGAAATGTTGGATTCAGTTGTAGTCGTAAGTTGAGGACTATCTGTATTAACCTCTCTTCTGTATCCATGTACCATATATGTGAGCATACATTTACAGCACACACATTCCTCTCCGTATCAAGAATAATAGTCCATATATCTGAGGACATGGACTATAACCCACAATCCTTGTTTATCAATATATTCAGCTTGTCCTATTTTTACACTAAAATTAAAGAGCCACAGTATACAAGTGCAATCATGTTACTTTAGAGTCTATCACATACTATATTTCCCCCCTCCCCCTCCCCCCTAAGACCCCACCTCCCTTCCCCCCCCCGACTTCCCAGAGCCCGTACACGGTATAGCTTTTTAACAAACACAGTCTAAAATATACCAAAACAAAGGAGACTGAAGAAAAAGAAAAAAAAGAAAGTCAATAAGATCTCTACATTGGACTCAGCTTCTTGCTGTTACCCAAACTTTAAGCCGTTTAACTTATTCCTAATCTTAAGCATAGGCTATCTGGAATTTCTTAGTCCCATATTTGTTTTGTGTATAGTCAATCCATTTTTTCCAGTCTCGTTTATATCTCTCGTTTGAGTGATCTTTAAGATATGCCGATATTTTAGCCATCTCGGCTAAGTTTGTAACTTTCAATGTCCATTCTTGAGTTGTAGGCAAGTCTTCCTTCCTCCAGTATTGCACCACCAACAGTCTTGCTGCCGTTATTAAATGCAGAACCAAATTGGTCTCTACCGCTGTAAAGTCACAATCCTTTATGCCATCAAACATTAATCTGTCAAGTGCCACAAAACTCTTCTTTGTTGTAATAGATGAAAAAAGCTAATATCCCGGAAACACTGAATGACTGTTTGCAGCACTGGAACTGAAGCACTTTTTCTAATGCTCAAATTAGAAACAATGTGCTAAATAAAAATATGTTCTCGTGTCAGCTGAACATCTGAGATAGAAAGGGTCCTGTGACTTTGATGGAAAGGGACAGGCTGGATTTCTGCTTCAATCAGTTGCGTTTGAATCAACTGATAGTGGCTAATATTGTAAAAGCTTTGTACATGCTATTTAACATATACTGAAAGCTGTTGACAGATACTGAAGGTTGGGAGTTTGATGTTAACAGAATGCTGAAGGCATCTAACTCTCTTTATGTTTTCTTTTCCCATAAAAAAAAACAAGTTGCTAAATTCTAAGTGGTGTCTAATCTCAGTAAGAGATTGAAGGAGGGTAAACAAACTGAACCTTAATCTAAACAAGATAAAGATGTTCATTTGAAAGATATTCAACTGAGGCACAGTTTCACAGTTTGGGTGTAAGCTTAGGTTGCACAGCTAAGAAAAGCATACCAACTGCTCCCATTTCTGACTTAATGACACATGCCAATCCAGTCCTTGTAAAATGTAATGCATTGCTCTGACTTTCATATCTCATCAGAAAATGTAGTTGGTTCTGAATACTGCAATGAGATTATGGTTCCTTCCTAAGCCAGTTCATTTGGACATAATTGGATTCATTGGAGGTATAATTCACAGACTTCATTATGGCTTGTAAAAGATGTTATGATTTGTAAGTAAGTCATTTGCTGTTTTTGGAGGGTGAATCTCAACAGACTGGAAGCTTGTCTGAACTTGAACACAATACAGCTGGGAAAAGTGCACCATTATCAGAGCAACATTTTATGGGAACACAAGTGACAACATTCTCTGCATCTGCTCTAGCTTTCAGAACACCTTGGCAGGGAGATTAAGCTTCTCCTGTCTTTCTACTGACAAGGAATCTATGAGTAGCTCTTGATACATCATAAGATGGGTAACCTGGATGGTTTTAATGCCTAAGATGGGACTAGAATTCATCATTCCCTGGTTTTTAGGCCAGTACCTTAACCACCATACCATTATCTAGCTCAGTGTTTCTCAACCTTGGCGACCTTAAGTCCTGTGGACTTCAACTCCCAGAATCCCCCAGCCAGCACAGCTGTGCTGGCTGGGGGATTCTGGGAGTTGAAGTCCACAGGACTTAAGGTCGCCAAGGTTGAGAAACACTGATCTAGCTAGATCTCTCTTCTTCTGAGAACTCTTGATCTCACTCTCTCACACAGACATCTAACTGATTTCCCTGTTATCAGGGTCCCCTTATCAGAAGGGCAGTATGATTCTGTGGTTATTGGTATGCTGAAGAAACAAAGAGGCCTGAAGGGACAACATGAGTTAAATGTCTGAGCAATCTCCAAGTCTTCTAAATTATTACAGTCCTACCCACTTGTGAAGACTATTCGGCTGTCATTCGCATCCCGGGAAATATAGAACAGAGACAGCTAGACTTGAAAATAGCATGGCTCTTCCTTGGAATGCAGTTTCTGCCCTTTTCTTTTAATCTTTCCATTGATACCATCTTTCCTCATACATTAAGTCAAGAAGAATCATTTGTAGTGAAGTTAATTATACTATCTCTGAACTGGAGTATTATCAAGGTACAGAATTTAAATGAAGAAGATGAAATCTAGTTTCCATCTGAATTTCTTACACAGATTGTGTGGCTACATTAGGGTCAGGTTGGGTTTTTTTTTTAACTTAAGATGTGTCATTCATACACACACACAAACACAAAATTACATATATATAAAAGGGACGCGGTGGCTTAGTGGATAAGGCACAGAGCTTGTCGATCAGAAAGGTTGGCAGTTTGACGGTTTGAATCCCTAGTGCCATGTAACAGTGAGAGCTCCAGTTCCTTGTCCCAGCTTCTGCCAACCTAGCAGTTCAAAAGCACATAAAAATGCAAGTAGAAAAATAGGAACCACCTTTGGTGGGAAGGTAACAGCATTCCGTGCGCCTTTGGCATTTAGTCATGCTCGCCACATGACCAAGGAGACGTCTTCGGACAACGCTGGCTCTTCAGCTTTGAAACGGAGATGAGCACCGCCCCCTAGAGTTGGGAACGGCTAGCACATATGTTCCAGGGGAACCTTTACCTTAAATAACTATAACTATATATAATTATATACATATACATACATACATACACACATACACACACACACACACACACACACACACACACACACACACACACACACATATATATATATATATATATATACATATATATATATATATATACATACAAACACATACACACACATATATACATATATACACATATACATACATACATACATACATACATACATACATACATACATACGTAATTGAATAAAAAAAGCAAACTTAAACACATGCTAGATTTCCCAAGCTTTCCATTAAGCACAATTTTAGCACTATGTTCCTTTTTTCAATCTGCTGATTTACCATAAGTATTTCCAAACTATATTAAAAGAACCTTTAAGTGACTGTGTAAACAAACAGTTGTAAACCATCCAGAGTCACTTAAGTGTGACGGGCAGTGTAGAAATTGAATACATAAACAAATATTTAACAAATACATACAGTATGTGTAAAAAGAATGACATGAATATGAAAACAATTCATTGCAAGCAGAAGAAAAAAATATGTCAATTCTCCAAACTTCACCCCATCATGGCTATATAATAAAAATTGGCAAATCATACAAATTAAACATGAAGGTTTGTAAACAGAATATAATTTCTAACTTCACCAAAATATAAAAAGAGCAATAATCAAAGGTGACACACTATGACATTTTGGGTGACACACCAGCACTTATCATTCCCAAGAAATATTTGCAAGAGCACGAAAGAGCTGTGGTAGTGCAATGGTTAGAATGCAGAACATTAGCCTGTGGGCAGATTAAATCTGCCCACAGCCAGGAGTTCGATCCTGACTGGTTCAAGGTTGACTCAGCCTTCCATCCTTCTGAGATCAATAAACGGAGGACCCAGATTGGGGAGAAGGGATATACTGACATTTCTAAACCACTCAGAAGTGTTGTAAAGCACTATGGAGTAGTATATAAATCTAAGTGCTATTGCTAATTTTCAGAAAATAAGACTGAGTGAGAATGCGGTGTGCTCTTGCACGGCCTCTGAACCCTCTGGAAGTTGCATGAGAATGCTATGCTCTCACTCGACGTGTGAACTCTTTGAAAATCGTGCGAGTACAGGGCGTGATTTCAGATCGTTTTCAAAGGCTTCAGAGGCTGTGGAAGAGCGTTCTTCAGAACCATGTCAACAATGAAGGCCTTGTGTGACCCAGAGAAGCCTTGGATAGGCTGCAGGAGCTTGTCAACAGAAAGAGAAGGTAAGCAATGTGAAGCAGATCCTGGAGAGTGCTGAGAGGCTGATCATGCCATTTCCCCAAGGCTTGCACACTTTGGAGAGCACTGAAAGGTGGCCTTTTTGAGTGGTAGTGGTGGTGCAAGGGTTGAGGTCAAGTCCCAGGCTCGGTGGTGGGATTCAAATAATTTAACAACCGGTTCTCTGCCCTAATGGTTTCTTCCAAGGACCAGTTCACCAAACTGCTCAGAAAGTTAACAACCGGTTCTCCCGAAGTCATGTGAACTGGCTGAATTCCACCACTGCTCAGGTCTCTTCTTGAAGTCCAGCCTTGATGTTTCCACTGATGCTGGTGTTCATAGTGGCCTAAATGTGGGGAAATGCAAAGACTTGTTTCTCTCTAGTTTGGTGGGAGGAGTGTGGAGCGACACACCAGCAAAAATTAAGTATTTTCTGGATGTTTGACAAGCTGAGCCCAAAAGGTTTGCCATCACTGTATAATAGTGAGTTTTTAACAGAGCAGTGGTGCTTCAATAGCATTAAGAAGCAGACCCATGCATCCTTAGCCTTTGCCTAACTTACCAATTTCTTTATGCAGTAGCTTCGATGTCCTTCCTTTTATTAAAGAGCAATGAATTCCAGTGTTTTCCACACTCTCAACACGTCAAGCACTTCTGTAGAAGAAAAAGCTGAAGATTTTGTAGTCTACCCAGATAAAAGGACTAGAGGATGCTTCTTTTTCTCCCAATTCCTCATGTAGACATAGGTGGGATTGAACCATATATTGGTACTGACATCAGAGAAAAGAATCTGTCGCGATATTAAATAGCAAGATTATTTAGAAAGTGGAAGAGAAGAGAAATTGGGTGGCACTATTCTAGAGATTGAAAAAGAGGGCAACAAGCACATTGATTAGTCTAAATTTATCTAAAGTTACAAACTTCTAATCAGACATAGTGATAACAAGCATTGTAGCTTAACCTGTGATATGCAAAAGCCTCTATGGGAATATTGGAAGCAACTGGATCCATTTGACACTGCGTGTGTATTTGCAAATTCAAATATTCTCAGCAAGATTTTCAATAGCCGAAACATTCAAAAGAAGCATGTTTTCCAGCGTTAAAACCGTCGTACATACAGTACATATGAACTGGGTCTGTATCACTCTTGCCAGAAGACAGCAGATTTACAGACCCAAGAGCTATCAAATGTAATCAAAATCAAATTCTTATTCTAATTATTGCACTAATAAAACCATTACAGTCATCACAGGACTAAGGGAGTGATGCTTTTATGGAAGTCATTTGGAATTGGCATCCTGTTGTCATCAACTCATTAGCCATTGTCCCTATTCACCTGCACTAATATGTCATTTTATCAAGTGTAACATCGGTGCCCTAATTTGAAGAGGCACGTTCTGTTATCATTAGGGTCAAGTATATATTAAATGGTTGGATGAGAATTCGGCTTAGCCTCTTTGGAATTATGGCTTTACGAAATGTTAATTGCTAACATTTAATTGTGAATTCTAATTTAATATACCACAATGTATTTTAAAAAAATGACTCCATTTCAAATTAGACTCGGAAGCTTATTTTCTTTCAGAAATCAGAATCAGTAAAATGAAAGATGCTCTTAAACTCCAGTAGCACACTGAATGTATTTGTGGATTCCTGGAAAGCATCTGGCTCCTCTCTAATCTATTGAGACTATAAATCACTGAATTGCCATCAGGAATTGGAGGAGACCAGGCGGGAATGCAAGGCTGAGTATATTCATACACAGTTTTATCCTTGGAGACAATTTAGAAAAATTATCAAGCTGCAGTTAAGCATGTTTAATGAAATCTGAATATACGCCATATATTCCTTCATTTTCCTAATATTGGCAAATTCACATTGGATATTGTAGGCTTGTGTAAATCAGCCATGATTCAATTTGAATGGGATAATTGAAATTCATAGAGTGGATAATAACACTTTAGGCTTATGAGTCAAGATTTGAGACACTTGAAGATTCAAGATTTGATCTGAAAAATAATGTCTCCATTAGTCTATAATGCAAAAAGTTCCAAATGCTTGAAGCTACTTCATTTTTTTATCAGAGCAGGAGGAAAATTGCAGGGGTGGTAGAATATGTCAAAAAAAAAGTTAACAGTGAATAAACACATTAATACCATATATCAGTGCATTAATGCATAAAGCCAATCAGTATATTTCCATCAGTATATTACTTTTATTTCATGTACTTATGTGAATGGACATATTTGAATGTTAACTCTCCACCTCTCCTGCAGCCATTTAGGTTTTTTTTAAACATATAAGTTTAAAAAATGATCAATGGTCTTAAGAGTGCTCATTGCATTGTACAATCCAAAACATATGATAAAGGGAAATTGTATATACACTACATATTCTTAAATTCTTCTTCCACTTGTTCAATGCAATGAAATGGTTGATCCTGGGGCCCTTTTTGTTAGAATGAGTACTCTCTCTGTGTATTTATGCTATGGGTACAATAGCAATAGCAGTTAGACTTATATAGCAATAGCAATAGCAATAGCAATAGCAATAGCAATAGTTAGGCTTATATACCACTTCATAGGGCTTTCAGCCCTCTCTAAGCGGTTTACAGAGTCAGCATATCGCCCCCAACAACAATCTGGGTCCTCATTTTACCCACCTCGGAAGGATGGAAGGCTGAGTCAACCTTGAGCCTAGTGGGATTTGAACAGCCAAACTGCTGAACTGCAGTGCTGAATTTAACCACTGCGCCACCTGCGCTTATATACCGCTTCATAGGGCTTTCAGCCCTCTCTAAGCGGTTTACAGAGTCAGCATATTGCCCCCAACAACAATCCAGGTCCTCATTTTACCCACCTCGGAAGGATGGAAGGCTGAGTCAACCTTGAGCCGGTGAGATTTGAACCGCCGAACTGCAGAACTGCAGTCAGCTGAAGTAGCCTGCAGTGCTGCATTTAACCACTGCGCCACCTCGGCTCTGACATGCCAGAATTCTGGCCTTAACTGATTTACTTCTCCACCTAAGCCTACATATGGAAACTCCTTCCTCAAAGTCCAGCTCTTATCCAAATAATCACAAGATGGCAGCCAAGTGGTACATTAATTCTGAATATCTGCTGCTATTAAGTGGTCAATAGGCAGACTGTTCAACCAAGGGGTTAATATTATGAGCCGTAGCGGCGCAGGCTACTTCTGCTGCTCACGGGCTGGCAGTAGTTTGAGTCTCAAGGTTGACTCACCTTCCATCCTTCTGAGGTCGGTAAAATGAAGATCCAGATTGTTGGGGGCAATATGCTGACTCTGTAAACCAGTTAGAGAAGGCTATAAAGCACTGTGAAATAGTATATAAGTCTAAGGCAATGTTTCTCAACCTTGGCAACTTGAAGATGTCCGGACTTCAACTCCCAGAACTCCCCAGCCAGCATTCGCTGGCTGGGGAATTCTGGGAGTTGAAGTCCGGACATCTTCAAGTTGCCAAGGTTGAGAAACACTGTAGCCATTAATGCCATTCATAATCTTTTGCATTCCTTCCTTCCTTCCTTCCTTCCTTCCTTCCTTCCTTCCTTCCTTCCTTCGAATGCTGGCTGGGGAGTTCTGGGAGTTGAAGTCCGGACATCTTCAAGTTGCCAAGGTTGAGAAACACTGTAGCCATTAATGCCATTCATAATCTTTTGCATTCCTTCCTTCCTTCCTTGATTCCTTCCTTCCTTCCTTCCTTCCTTCCTTCGAATGCTGGCTGGGGAGTTCTGGGAGTTGAAGTCCGGACATCTTCAAGTTGCCAAGGTTGAGAAACACTGTAGCCATTAATGCCATTCATAATCTTTTGCATTCCTTCCTTCCTTCCTTCCTTCCTTCCTTCCTTCCTTCCTTCCTTCCTTCCTTGATTCCTTCCTTCCTTCCTTCCTTCCTTCCTTCCTTCCTTCCTTCCTTCGAATGCTGGCTGGGGAGTTCTGGGAGTTGAAGTCCGGACATCTTCAAGTTGCCAAGGTTGAGAAACACTGTAGCCATTAATGCCATTCATAATCTTTTGCATTCCTTCCTTCCTTCCTTCCTTCCTTCCTTCCTTCCTTCCTTCCTTCCTTCCTTCCTTCCTTCCTTCCTTCCTTCCTTCGAATGCTGGCTGGGGAGTTCTGGGAGTTGAAGTCCGGACATCTTCAACTTGCCAAGGTTGAGAAACACTGGTCTAAGGACTATTGCTAGTCCTTAGCATTACAGGGAGGTGTTCCAAAACACACCACAATTTGACATAACTCCCTCTCGCACACACAAACTCCAAGAACGCTTATTCAGTAGTAGCAGAAATCAGGGAACCATCCCAATGCAATCAAGAAAGATAAACTGCTTACCACCATCTAGTGGTTATTAGACAGATAGGATGACATTCCTTTGGGGAGCAAAACCGATGAGGTGGATTTTTCCAGATCATTCCAGCACACTTTTTATATGTTTCCCTTTCCTGCAGTTAAATGACATTTGAATCTCAGCCCGGGGAACCCACCAATTACTTCTCTTCTGCAATGTGTGCATTTTTGGATCCATGGTAAGGCAATAGTTAGACTTAGACTTATATACCGCTTCATAAAGCTTTCAGCCCTCTCTAAGCGGTTTACAGAGTCAGCAACTTGCCCCCACAGTCTAGGTCCTCATTTCATCCATTTTGGAAGGATGGAAGGCTGAGTCAACCCTGAGCCGGTGAGATTTGAACCGCTGAACTGCTGAACTATAGCAATAGCAATAGCAGTTAGACTTATATACCACTTCATAGGGCTTTCAGCCCTCTCTAAGCGGTTTACAGAGTCAGCATATCGCCCCCAACAACAATCCGGGTCCTCATTTCATCCACCTCGGAAGGATGGAAGGCTGAGTCAACCTTGAGCCGGTGAGATTCGAACCGCTGAACTGCAGATAACAATCAGCTGAAGTGGCCTGCAGTACTGCACCCTAACCACTGCGCCACCTCGGCTCCCCCCATTTAATCCCCCCATTCTGAACTGCTGCTTTTTAAAACACGGATGCAATTAATTAATGGATGGTTTAATTCCTTTATCACAACCAAGATTGAATGGGCAATATTAAGTCACTGGTAGGACAACATGGAATATTTCCTTTCCTTGACAATGATTTTTTCTTTTTACTTGAACTGTTTGTTATACCCATAATCTCAATTTCATGATATTTCAAAATACAAACCCAATGGGCATTTTTTTAAAAAAAACTGCAATCAGAGATTCTTCATTAATCTCACTGAAACTGATTTTTAATTCTGTGACATTTCTCACATGCTGTTTGCTGGTTAAATTCAGCAGGATCTTCGTAGTATACATTATTGAGAGAGCCTCTAGAAGGCGTAATTTACATTATAAGCAAAGCTTCCTCTTGCATAAATGTTTTCTGTACTCTCCTTATTTGACCTTGCCCAAGACTTTGAATAGATGAGATCAGAGGAAACCCAAATATTCATTTCCAAATGAATCACTCAGACAATTCAGGATGGGTAAAATATAGATTCTAGTTAAGCAACAGTGCGAACACTAAAACAGTGTTCATTATAAGATTGCACATGCTGGTTTGGCAACACTGCATTGCAATTTCTTGTTTTCTTATTCTGCCCCCTATCTGTATATGTTTGTCTTGTTGTTATACCCACTTTGAAAGTTCAAAAGGACAGGAAATATTTAACAATGGCCTTAGATTAGTTTAGAATATTTTTAAAACATCCCTGGGGGGAAGAAGCTCCCCAAATGGGTCTACTAACATCACAATTAAAGGCTTTGGGAATATATTGTTCCCTCTAATTCTGATGTTTAGTTGGTGAATGCTGTTGCTTGTGTAACCAGAATGGCACCACCTACACACAAAATGAGGGTAGAAGCAGACTTGAGGGAACCACAAGGTTGAAGAAGTACCAAAAAAACAGAGAGACTCTCATTCTGAAATGTTCCAATGCAGGCTAAGCACATATAATAACTTTAAAGTATTGGGTTAAAAAGGCAGAAACGTTTTAGTTTAGCAGTTTAGTTTAGGCAGAGAAGAAATGAAGAATGAAATGAGATAAATGCAGTTATGATCAGCAGTGGTCCCAGAAGATCCAATTACTGTTTAAAGCAACCTGCATTCTTTTTACAGAGGAGAATAAATGAGAAATAAGGTCACAGGTAGTCTGAAGGATGTGTTTTTTTTGTTTGGATGGCATGCCAAGATTTTTAAAAAAAATCTAAACAGAACAAACTTGTTGCTAATGTCCCAAATTCTACTTTAAAACCTTGAGGTTTTCAAGCATTTATACTTTGTAAAATGTGTTAAAGTCTCATAAAGCTGTTCTGCAGCTAAGGAGGATTTGGGGATTGATTGAAATAATTTAGACAACTATTGCAGGGGTGGGATTCAGCCGGTTCGCACCGGTTCAGGCCAACCGGATGTTAATTTTGCATCTGGTTTGCTGAACTGGTTGTTGCAAGGACCGGCTGGCCCCGCCCACTCCACCTTGCCCCTCCCAAGAGTCTCCACGCAGTCCATTCATCATGCCGGATGATGTACAGAGCTCGCACGGAGGCTCCGGGAAGGCGAAAAATGGGCTCTTGGAAGTCCAGAAATGGGCCCATTTCCAGCCTCCATAGTCCAGGGGGGGGGGAGGTTTTCACCCTCCTGGATGCTCAGGGAAAGCCTCTGGAGCCTGGGGAGGGTGAAAAACAGGCTTCCTACTGGAAGTACCAGAAGTCCAAAAATGGGCCTGTTTCTGCCTTCCAGAGGGTCTCTGGAGGGCCTCTGGATTCCGGAAGAGGATGTTTTCGCTCTCCTGGAGGCTCAAGGAAAGAGTCTTGAGTATGGGGAAAGTGAAAATGTCCCCTCCTGCCACGGTGCCGGAGGCTGAATAGTCCACGCCCAACATCGCCATGCCCACCCAGCAAATGGGCATAGGACGGTTGATAACATTTTTCAGTCCCAACCCTGGACCACTAACTTCTATCCTATTGTAAAATAGCAATAGCAATAGTTAGACTTATATAGCGCTTCATAGGGCTTTCAGCCCTCTCTAAGCAGTTTACAGAGTCAGCATATCGCCCCCAACAACAATCCGGGTCCTCATTTCACCCACCTCGGAAGGATGGAAGGCTGAGTCAACCCTGAGCCGGTGAGATTTGAACAGCCGAACTGCAGAACTACAGTCAGCGGAAGTAGCCTGCAGTGGTTCACCTGCCTGAGCAGAGGGTTAGGCTAGAAGACCTCAAAGGTCCCTTCCAACTCTGTTATTCTTTTAAGTAGATCCATTTTTTTATGTCTGTCAATTTTTTGCCATTTTTATTTTTTATTGCTTTTTTTGTTTTTTGAAAAATATATTTTTTATTTATGGTTAGCTTTTTTCTAGGTTGGGTGCCAGGTAAAAATAAATAAATAGTCCACTTTCTAATATTAATTCTATCTATATTAGAAAGTGGACTATTTATTTATTTTTACCTGGCACCCAACCTAGGAAAAAAACCTAATCACAAGTAAAATATATATTTTACTTGTAAAATATAAATACTCCACTTTCTAATATTAATTCTATCTTCCTCATAACAGATAGATATTACTGAATCTATACTTGTCTTTTCTTTGAATCTTTGAATTATTATCTTTCTGTAATAAGTTGGGGAAAAGGCAAGGATCCATCTTTATCATGAATATATCACGATCCCTTTAGAAACCTCTAAAAATATCATATTAGGTTATGAAAGAATTCTGATAGGACTGTAAAGTATGAAATTTCTACAGTATTGAGCAGGCCCACAAATATTTTTAACAGTCTGCTACCCCTTTCACAGTCTGTTAAAGTACTCATCACAGCCAACCATGTCAAACCAATTGATAACGCTAAGTTATATGCCACCTTTAAAGGCAGCTTAAATATAATATGAATTGGTATGCATTTTAATTGAGTGGTGAATCCAAAATTATGTGAGTAGAATTAAGTTCCTTTGTGTGATTTATACCTACTGTCATTCCCTCCCTGCTTCACCCCTCTGACTATATGAAAAATCTGCTCCAGGAACAAATTGTGAGTGAATATAGGGAAACAATACATGTTTTCCACTCAAAGAAATTACCATTGAATTCTGCTTGTCATGTGTGAATGAAGAATGTATCGATGGTTGCAGTAATTATCTCATTTAAATTACTATCAGATACTTCTTACTTCATTGTAGAATTCTAGTGATATTAAACATTAAACACATGAGCAGAACTCTTAAGTACAAGGGGTGTCATATGTAATCATAATACTGTATTTTTGGCATATAAAACGCACCTTTTTCCCTCAAAAAAGTGGCTGAAAATCTGGGTGCATCTTATACACTGAATACAGCATTTTTTGCCTCCCAAAACCCCACCCCTTCACCAAAATGGCCATGCAGAGCCTATAGAAGGCTTTCAGACAGCTCCTGGGGGCTGGGGAGGGTAGAAATGAGTGAAAAATGGGGTCATTTTTGACAAAAAATGGGCCCGTTTTTGCAAAACAGGGGCTGTTTTTTGCTCATTTGGGGGGGCACACCCCAGGAGCACTCTGCAAGCCCCCTAAATGCTATCCATGCCTCTTTTTTTTTGAAAAAAAAGCAGGGCTCGTTTTCGCAAAAAACGGGCCGTTTTGGGGAGGATTGCAGAGTGCAAAAACTTTTTTAAAAAATTTGCCTCTTCAAAACCTTGATGCGTCTTATACTCCGGTGCGTCTTATACTCTGAAAAATACGGTATTCTCACTCCCAGCCCAGAGAAATATTAATGTTGAATTTCTCTGCTCAGTTGAGAAAGCTATGAGCATAAGAATCACACATACAGTCACACATCTCTTCCTAAAACTGCTCTATCGGTTTTACATAGAATTAAGCTTCACTGAGATCGGTGAGATTTATTTCTCAATATATATATATATGTTTAAAATCAAAATATATTTGTATTATAATCAATTTTAAGTTTTGAAGTAAAGTAAGATAAAAATAATACCTCACATTTCTCTTAGGACTAATCTCTGGTTATTGTAACACAGACTTAATTTATTCAAATCAGTGGGGTTTCAGTATACCTCTCTAGTTTAGCAATAGCAATAGCAATAGCAGTTAGACTTTCAGCCCTCTCTAAGTGGTTTACAGAGTCAGCATATCGCCCCCACAGTCTGGGTCCTCATTTCACCCACCTCGGAAGGATGGAAGGCTGAGTCAACCTTGAGCCGGTGAGATTAGAACCGCTGAACTGCAGATAACAGTCAGCTGAAGTGGCTTGCAGTACTGCACCCTAACCACTGCTCCACCTCGACTCGTGTTCGTGTAACCTAGATGGCTGATAGAAGCATGTCAGAGAAATCATGTTGAGAGAAAACAAATGGATGACCCCTCTACATATTCTCTACATATTCAGAGTAAGGTCTCTGAACAGAGACTTTTAGGGGAAATTACAATCCCAAGCCATATCTATAATTGAACATCTTTCTATCTCCAGAGGTTTTGATCACATAGATAAAATGTGTGTGTGTGCGCGCGCGCGCACCCGTGCTTGCGTGCCTGCATGTGTTTATATATTCCTGCTCTTCCATCCATGCATGTATTATTATCCAGACATGCTTTAGAAGCTAATAATTTGTCCAAATTCCACTTAAAGCAAGTAAATGAGACCCAAACGTTTGGATGTCTGGTTGCCAGCTTTTATACAAAAGGAAGCACTTCAAAGAAAGCCATTTGGCACGCAGATAAAGCATGTGAAATGTACATATTTATTTATTTTTATTTCGTTGGCTGTTCATGTGCTTTATTTGTAAATAAGGCTGTCTGTCGTGGGCATCCGAAGTCCCCTCTTCTCTTGAGTGCCCATTTTCCCTTTGCCTCTCCATTCTTTCTCCAAACATTCAGATGTTACGTAGCGTGAAACACAAAACCTTTCTGGAGTATGTATTAAATATGATATGATATAATCTTAGATTTGTGTTTACCTTGCAAGTCGCAATTACAGTTTTGGCAGCAGGAAGCCAGGATGAGGTGGGGGAAAAAACCCTCCCCAACTTCTTCCCTTCCCTTGTTTCATCTCGGCTCTTTCCTTTCTCTGCCAACAATCACAATTGTCTCTTCAAAGGAGGAACATGCAGTGAAGCACAGGATTTTCCCTTTTGTGCTGTGTTGATTGATTCCTGCTCAGTGATGGTCTCTCAACCCTTAGCAATAGCAATAGCAGTTAGACTTATATACCGCTTCATAGGGCTTTCAGCCCTCTCTAAGCGGTTTACAGAGTCAGCATATCGCCCCCAACAACTGGTGGTCATTAGGCTCCTCTCCAGACTCCAGACTATAAAAGGACTGCTTGTGCACACACCCCTTTTGCAGAAGTCAATGCAGGAACTAATGTCGGAGAACATTATTGTGAGCCTGGAAGGCTGGATTGCTGCCATGGCTTGTCTGTGCCGGTTTGCTGCCAAGGACCTGTCTGTCTGTTAATTAAATGCCATAACTTATCTTTGGCTCGGAGTGTGTTGGTGTGGGACGAGGGGGGTCAGAACACAAAACTATTAAAATTAGTGCATCAGAGTTGTAATGATGCAGTGGTTAGAATACAGTACTGCAGGGCTAACTCACCACTCACTCCAAGAGTTTGATTGTCCCCAGCTTAAGGTTGACTCAGCCTTCCATCCTTCCGAGGTGGATAAAATGAGGTTCCAGACTGCTGGGGGCAATATGCTGATTCTGTAAACCGCTTGAAGAGGGCTGTAAAGCACAGGGAAGTGGTATATAAGTATAAATGCTATTGCTATCAGGAATTGATGTCCTTTGTAGCCTAACTGACAGCTGAGTTCCAACCTTGGAAATACCCTAAAGAGAGAGTCAACGATATTGGACCTTTCATTTGTTGTAGGTGGTAATGTGGTGATGGCTTTGGTGGTAATGACTGTGTGCTAGTTTTCTGCAGAACTCTTAAATGTTGGAAATATTTGAAAAGACTGATTCAAAAATTAATAAGATGGGAGTGGAAGGCATTGAGACAATATAATTTTAAAGCAAGAGAGAGAAAAAGTGTGTGTGTGTGTGTGTGTGTGTGTGTGTGTGTGTGTGTGTGTGTGTGTAAGAGAATGAGAGAGAGGGGGGAAGAAAAAGCAGAAAAAGGTCATATTGAGACTAAAATAGGTTTGGGGGTGTGGAAGCAGGCAGCCAAGTAAATTCAACAGCTCCAGGCGTATCAATGAGTCACAGGGTCTAATCTCAAATCCTTCATAGAGGTTCTAGTCCTTGTTTCTTAGTTCCCCATTGAGAAGTCAGATCCGAGATGTGCTATGTGCTGCTTAAAAATCTGCTGCTTTACTCCAACCCACCAGCCTAAACCAATAACTGAACAGCCACTGCTTCCGTACTTGGTCCAGGTGGGAAAAATGTAAGAGGCCACATCGCAGTAGCAGGAGGCTGGACAATGCTTCCCTCCTCCCTCCTTGGCTGCCTGCTGAAGGGTGCTCATATTATTCCTAGGACAGAGTGTTTCATATTCCATTTGCACATTCTTACTCATCCCCATTATCATCCCTGCTCCCCAGTTTTCTCACACCAAGAAAGTCAGTCGTATCGATCTTTTTTTTTCTTTTTTTGACAGAATTATTCACTTGGTAGATAATAGGAAGGCTTCAAGTGTAGTATATCTTCATCTGAACAGAACAGGTGACCGCATGAGTCTGATGAATCAGAAGTGTTTCCTGTAATGCATGCATTGACAAGCTGATCAACTTTAAATTAGATCTCTTCTGTGTTCAGTATAACCACTCCTTACTGTTGCCACTAGTTGCACTGATTTGAAAGAGTGTTAATTTTCTATTATTTCCGATGCTGGAGGCAGGCTAGAGTTGAAAGGTTCAATTCCAGCAACTCAGCATGCATCAAGGATGCTTTTTCCAATATTCATTTCAATTGCTCTGATCATACAACTATCAATGTGTTCGTTAACGTCACGGAAGAAAATTACTATTCGGGGTTTAAACTACAACTCCCATTACATCTGGCCATGATCACCAAAAGGGATTCTAAGAATTCGACTCCAAAACATCTACACAGGAATACAAAATGATTAATTTCCCCAAAAGAACCGCACCCTCCAATTTTGTTTTTCCCTACTCCCCCCCTTCCTTTTCTGCTTCAATTTTCTTATTTGTTCTTTGAGATTATTTTTTTATTTTATTTTATCAATTTCATATATACATTCACAATTATATGATCTCATAACTGTTATTAATAATATGTATTTATAACAATTTTTCCCTACAGTTGACAATATACTTGAAGATTGCTTTTTTATCATCCCATAGATCCATCTTATCTTACAACGGTCCTACTTCTTCTTCCCTCCCTCCCTCTTTCCTTCTCTCGTTTCTTCTCTCCTACTCCCCTTCCTTCCCTCCTTCCTTCCCTCCCTCCTTCCCCCTTCCCTCCTTCTCTCCTTCCTTCCTTCTCTCCTTCCCTCCTTCCTTCCCTCCTTCCTTCCTTCCCTCCTTTCTTTTCTCCTTCTCTCCTTCCTTTCCCCCTTCCTTTCCTCCTTCCTTCCCCCTTCCTTCTCTCCTACATTCCCTCTTTCCTTCCCTCCTTTCTTCTCTCCTCTCCTCTCCTTCCTTTCCCCCTTCCTTTCCTCCTTCCTTCCCCCTTCCTTCTCTCCTACATTCCCTCCTTCCTTCCCTCCTTTCTTCCCTCCTTCTCTCCTTCCTTCTGTTCTTTGAGTTTTATATTCTTTTGAAATTTAATAAACTTTTGCGGGAGAAAAAAGGTGCAAATAAGTAGCCCTCACCCAAATTTCAGAGCTATTTCAGAGCTTTGTACCCATTTACACAACGGCCTCAAATAAGGATATTTCTAACTTGTTTCTGAAACTGATGATAAACCTGTGGTACACCAGATTGCAAGTGGTGCAAGATTGAACATACATAACACAAAACACCCCCTCTAGAAAGCTTGGTTTCAGTGAACAAGCAAATAATCTGCATAGAGGGAATCATGTTCATATGCAGAACAAATACTGTAGATGGAGAGAGAGAGAGTGAGTGAGTGAGTGAGAGAGAGAGAGAGAGAGAGAGAGAGAGAGAGAGAGAGAGAGAGAGAGAGAGAGAGAGAGAGAGAGAGAGAGAGAGAGAGAGAGAGAGAGATTTTAATATACCATTCAGTGATCTGAATTTCCTCCTAAGTCTAAAGGGATATGTTCCAGACTCAGGTTTTCCACCTCAGTGAGAATAAGATCTTTGTCTTGTGTTGTTCAGTGGAAAGCCTAAGATTATGTTAACTTTAAAATAAATCTTTAAAACATAAACAGAAGCATCAGATGTTATTTTAAGCCTTAAAGACACGAGAGATTGGAAACAAATAGGATGGTTTCCCATGAAAATATTGCCTGGCTATCTCTTTAGCACATGAACCCTCTCAAATGTGCTTCCTGATGGCAGAGAGAAGGAAAGGCTGGGCCAACAGCATATTCTATATTCAGCAATATGACAGCAATTAAGTGGAATTAAATACTCCTCTCAAAGCTTTGAGTTATTTATTTTTGCAATACTATAATTATGTGTTATTCTGTATGCATGTAGCTTAGGAGTTAGAAACAACGGCCCAGATGAGATTTTGTTTTATAGTCTATGGCTTGATTAAGCATCTGAAGTTACTTGTTCCAGAGTCATTGCTATTAATTTGTTATTTTGTCTGAATCGAGGAAAATTGTCTGTTTATCCAGCCAGCTGATAACATCTTTCTGATTTTGGCTAATCTCAAAACAGTTATCCAGGATCAGACACGATCCCACCTGGGAATTTTTTTTTTGGGGGGGGGGGTTGACAGAGAAATGTACAGGGAACAGACAGTCATTGGGATGAGAGGTTTCAAAGGAAATATTTCCCTCCCACCTTGAAAGCAACCATTTCGCATTAGAAATATTCCTGCATGGATATTTAGCATAATATCTCCTGGACAAACCAGTACTGCAACATATTCAATCCACAATCTCCAATAGACTGTATGCTGTTCATTTTTTGTTTCTCTTAGAAATGAATTTGTCTACTATTGTACTGATTTTTTTTATCCCCCACAGAAAAATGTAATCTTGGTGAAGGTCTCCGTGTAGCTTGAATTTCTTGCATAAAACCCACCTGATCAGGGAACAGGGTCGTTGGGATTTGCTTTGCATTTCAGTCTTGACAACTCAGGATGTATGAAATCCCCTGGGGAGGTTTTTCTAATCATACTCTGTTAAATCACCGTCTATGAAACCCCAGGCAAAGGTCATAGCTCAGGCAACAAAGATATACTGCAATTCTATAAGGAAAGCACAGGCAACACAGATGCAATAACTGTAATGCTAGGACTAAAATGTGCCTATAGCAATAGCAATAGCAGTTAGACTTATATACCGCTTCATAGGGCTTTCAGCCCTCTCTAAGCGGTTTACAGAGTCAGCATATCGCCCCCAACAATCTGGGTCCTCATTTCACCCACCTTGGAAGGATGGAAGGCTGAGTCAACCTTGAGCCGGTGAGATTTGAACTGCTGAACTGCAGATAGCAGTCAGCTGAAGTGGCCTGCAGTACTGCACTCTAACCACTGCACCATCTCGGCTCTATGAAATGTATGATCAAAACAGTGGTGGGATTCAAATAATTTAACAACCGGTTCTCTGCCCTAATAACCAGCTGGGTAGGTGGGGCTTTGTGGTCCTGTGACCCGGTGGCCATGGCCAACTCAACGTCACTCAGTCGATGGGCGCTTCACCTTAGCTGTTACAATGGTAATAAGGGTTAACCGGAGAGGCGGTTTCTGTAAGCAGGGCAATAAAGATGAGGCTAGAAACAACACCAGAATGTTTCCTTCCTGACTTCCTTACAGGATTAAAGCATGATAATATTGGCCCCAACTGACCACATGGCATCTGAGAACTCAAGTAAACCTGGATTCAAAACACAGCCCAGAGAGTTGTCCCTGCATGGCCCCATGGGAGTCTGACAACCAATCAGAATACATTTCTTACACAGGAACAGGAAACAGAGAGGTGGGACTGAACAGGTTATAAAAAGCCTAGCAAGCCCCTCCCTCAGCCCTTCTCTTCTTCTCCACCAACACTGAAGCATGTGGTCACCTTTTCTGTTCAGGGCTCAAGCCATGTGGTCCTGTCCACCAATAAACCATCTTTCCAAGCAGCCTCCATGTCTCCAGTGTCTTTTCCCCCACTTGGAGCCGAACCCAGAAGGACATTTCTTTCATCAATACCCTGCAGATAGCTCTGCTTCGGGATATCTGTTGGTTAACTGGATCTGTGACAGTCACTCACTCAGATAGTCCAGAATCCTGGATGCATTTTACAGGATTATTCCATTTTATATTCATGTGTTCTACATTTTGTGCACAAGTAGAACTGGCTTCGGTTAATGTCTACTATGCCCTTTGATCCCAAGGGCCAGGAAAAAAACTGTAACGGATGATTAAAAGTTATACTGCTAAGACAGTTAAATGGAATACAATGCGATGCAATAAAATGAATCAATTGATTGTGGTTAGGAATTCTTTTTTGCTATTGTTTTTTTTTAAAAAAAACCCTTTTCTTAGAAAGAAAGGGGGGGGGAAACCCCCAGCATTGGCATCACATCCAGCTGCACATTAAAGTTGGCAAGAGAGGCTCTGAATTTCAAGTGTGAACCTGAAACACTGAATGTGCTGTTATTTTTTTTTTTTTAAAGAAATCATCCTTTGTGGAAGATATGTAATGTCCCCCTTGTGCCAGGCTGGTTTGCATAAGAATGAGTCTCTTTTGTTGCCTGTGTTCACAGGGGGGGGGGGGGGGAGAGATCTCAGTAAGTAATGAAAGAAACAACATAAATGATCATTTTCCATTTTCTCCAAGTCTTCCCTCCTCCAACAAGCATTTTTTTTTAAAAAAAAAATTCTTTTAGAATGTAAATACTGCTAAAGTATTTAAAAGAGCGCTCTGCTATTAACATTTCAGGCTTAATTAGTACTTTCTCCATATCTACTTCTTCTACACCTTCTCAGTTGTTCTATGCTAAGCAAGAATGTCAACAGCTTTTAAGAAGCTGAAGGGGCCTCAAGGCTAAAACAGCAAAATAATTTTCTGCCCTCGTGTGGTAAGATTTATCATCGGGGGCAGCCAAAATGTAGCACTCGGAAAAAGAAAAGGGGAAGAAATGGGTACTTAACTAGAATGGCCATGTAAATTTGCTTTACCAAAAATGTATCCGTTAAGAAAAATTTACAAACCAGACTCATGTTAGTAAAATGCAACGTTTGCAGAAAAGTGTAAAGCATCAACATTTTCAGGTAGACTTTTCAAAAAACGTTTTATATGGGATGCAGAAATGGGATAAATTGATTCTTTAGAAAAGGAACATTAATGGATCTCTTCCTTCCATTTCTGTAGACTTATTTTTCTCCATTAAAGCCAAAGGGAAAGGAAATGGGAGACTATTTTGCACTTTAACACAGTAGCCCACACGTTGATTAGAAAAATATAAAATGATAGAATTACTTGCCCAGAAAAATAGTTTTTTTTTTACCTTTCCCAACTGCCTGTCATCTATTTAAAAAAATCTTCATGTTTTGTGGCTAAAGTGCTAAATAAAAGCTTAAGTGATTTAATTTCTTCATGCTAGGCTGTCATTCAAAGAACCAGAGTTGCCCAATCAATTTAATGTCTGATGAAAATGAGATGGGGGGGGGGGAGAGAATGATAGATAGATAGATAGATAGATAGATAGATAGATAGATAGATAGATAGATAGATAGATGATAGATAGATAGATAGATAGATAGATAGATAGATAGATAGATAGATAGATGATAGATAGATAGATGATAGATAGATAGATAAATAGATGATAGATAGATAGATAGATAGATAGATGATAGAGATAGAGAGAGAGAGATAGAGAGATAGAGAGATAGAGAGATAGAGAGATAGAGAGATAGAGAGATAGAGAGATAGAGAGATAGAGAGATAGAGAGATAGAGAGATAGAGAGATAGAGACATAGAGAGATAGAGAGATAGAGAGATAGAGAGATAGAGAGATAGAGAGATAGAGATAGAGAGATAGAGAGATAGAGAGATAGAGAGATATAAATAACATTGTGTAAGAAGCTTTTCTTCAAACTAAACTTGACTCTATAAAATTCAATATCCAAAATAACATACCGTATTTTTTGTACTACAAGACGTACTCCCCCCCCCCCAAAAAAAGTGGGTGGAAATATCTGTGTGTCTTATAGAGTGAATGTTGCTAAAACCCCACCCACATGTGGGCCCACACCCTTCGGCCTCTGCCTCCCAACCATTTGCCTCCTTTAAGCAAGTAGCAAACAGCGTGATCAGCGTGATCAGCTTCAGCACAGCTGGATTTAGCAGAAGCAGCTGACTGGCAGTTGGATCAGTCTCCTGGAATACTGACAATCAGCTGTTCCAGGCTGCAGGGATTGCTGCTGCATATTACTGCCTCCACACACCCAATTTTTGACCTCCATGTCCCCCTTTTTGGCCTCCATGCATCCCATTTTTGGCCCATTCCAGGTAGCAGGGATCAGCACTGCCACCGATGACCATGCTGATTGCCGCTGCATTTTGAAAGGTTGAAAATGGGGCGCATAGAGGCCAAAAATGCGGAGGGGACATGCGGAGACCAAAAATGGGGTGTGCGGAGGCTGAAAATAGGGCGCATCAATAAGCAGCAGCAATCCCCGCAGCCTGGAACAGCTGATCATCGGTATTCCAGGAGGCTGATCCAACCGCCAATCAGCTGCTCCTGCTAAATCAGGCTGTGCTGAAGCTGACCAGGCTGTTTCCTGTTTGCTGCAAAGAGGCAGAGACAGATTTTTTTTTCTTGTTTTTCTCCCCAAAAGCTAAGTGCATCTTATAGTCCAGGGCATCTTATAGTACGAAAAATATAGAACTTTTTAAAATGTTCAGCCAGTTTGTATAATTTGTCATCTACAAAAGTGAATATACCGCGGAATGCCAATATTACATGGAAGCCCAACCTACAATGTTGCATCCAATTAATTTGAAAACTGTAATTGAAATTTGAGGTCCAGAACCATTTTGTAACCCTATGGCTGCCTTTGCCAACTGTAATGGAGAGTTATAATCCAATAACCTGAAGTCAAAAGTGTCTAATCTAGGAGCTCTAAATCTGAAAAGGAGCCGAGGTGGCGCAGTGGTTAGGGTGCAGTACTGCAGGCCACTTCAGCTGACTGTTATCTGCAGTTCAGCGGTTCTAATCTCACCGGCTCAAGGTTGACTCAGCCTTCCATCCTTCCGAGGTGGGTGAAATGAGGACCCAGACTGTGGGGGCAAGTTGCTGACTCAATTGGCTAAAAAAATTGTAAACCGCTTAGAGAGGGCTGAAAGCCCTATGAAGCGGTATATAAGTCTAATAAATAAATAAAATAAATAAAATAGTTAAGCAACACAATTAGCATGATGTTTTTCCTTTACAAAGCTCCTTCTGCATTTATTTTTCTTTATGATGTTTCAGCTGCTTGGCAATTTAGCTCTAAGATATGGGTTCCTTACAGTTTCCAAGGTAATGAGGCTTAGAATACATGTGCTTGTAGATCCTGCTTGCATGTATTTGAACACAGACCCTCACTTTTCAAGTGTCCGTTAAGTAAAATGCTCACAGCAGATCTCTTAAACATGTGTGATTATCACTTTAAGCCCTTCAAGTCATCATTTAAATTTCAGATACGACTTTACTATTATTATTATTATCTTATTCACCACGCATAAAATAGCAATAGCAATAGCGATAGCAGTTAGACTTATATACCGCTTGATAGGGCTTTCAGCCCTCTCTAAGCAGTTTATAGAGTCAGCATATCGCCCCCAACAACAATCCGGGTCCTTATTTTACCCACCTTGGAAGGATGGAAGGCTGAGTCAACCTTGAGCCGGTGAGATTTGAACCGCTGAACTGCAGATAGCAGTCAGCTGAAGTGGCCTGCAGTACTACACCCTAACCACTGCGCCAGGAGTTGTACTCCAAATAGGAAGACATTGGCAGAGGCAGGACAAAAATAATATTTAATTTTATCCTAGTTCTATTTTATAGCTCCATTTCTTTTTTTATGTATTATATTTTATCCTTGACTTAGGAATAATTTATGTATTTCATTCCCACTCTCGGTACATTCTACTGCTTAGCTCTTTACTTTCCTGGTCAGTGGCCATAATAAAAATACTCAGTTCTGATTTAATTCGATTCCCTTTTGAATTTAAATTAGATACAATTCATATATTTATTTGCAAGTTTAATAATAATAATACTTGTTTGGGGAGGGACTTTGAAAATTACCTTCCACTGAGCTTTCGGGATCTGCTTTAGGCTCTGTGGTTTTAAATCATGTCTTTTATTCTGGTCAAAGCTCTGATGAATTTACAGCAAAATTAATATGGTTGAAGTGAAGTGATGCTATTTTTAGATACAGGTTCAGGTGTTCCACATTTTGCCCCTGTCAGAGAAAAAAGTCAACATAACCAGACCCAGCTATATCTAATCAAGTGAGTTTGCTTTATCCTACTATAGTATAAAGAAAGCAAAGAGGTAGGAAATATGTTTTCCATTTCCTCTTCCTTTTTTCAAAGCTTGTATGAAGGCCAAATCAGCCAGATTTAAACACAAAATAAACCTGCCATTTTTGATGCAGCGGACTGCAATCAAAGGGACATGTGGACAAAGGTAATGCTGTTTATATCCTCACGCATGTAAAGACCTAGCTAGGAAGATGTAGCCACCTACTCAGTGATTCTCTAAAGCAGAAGGGATGGTGAACTTTTTCAGGCTGCAGAAACTGTTAATCAAAATTAAAAAAAAAAACATCACAGAACCTTGATCAAGAGGATAAAGTTCTAGTGACAGAGAATTAATAATAGAATGAAACTTGTGCAATTTATTGAATCACATTTCTATACTGTAGGATAGTTATTTGAATTTTACTACAAGATCCATGGTGGCACAGTGGCTAGAATGCAGCATTGCAGGCTGATTCTGCTGACTGCTAGCAGTTTGATCCCGACTGGCTCAAGGTTGACTCAGCCTTCCATCCTTCTGAGGTCAGTAAAATGAGGACCCAGATTGTTGGAGACAATATGCTGATTCTGCAAATCACTTAGAAAGAGCTGTGAAGCAGTATATACGACTAATTGCTGCATTAATTGCCATTTCAGAAAGGTATTATTCTAAGTACAAAAAACCCTGTTTACTAGATGTGGAAAATTAATGCTTCCAGGATACAAAGATTCAAACTGAAATTTCTCATTTTCCTTGGGAATTTAAGTCAAACAAATCAGTTTTCAATGGCTGGAATATTCTAGCTATTCCTCGGGGAAATTATTATGGGTGTCACCGACTGAGTAGACATTTTAAAAATATTTAATCTGCCATCGAATTCTACAGTCCCACAGAACAAGGTCTGAAAAAACCTTGTTCTAATCTACATATTAAAACAAAATGCTCCCTTATTCTTGCATGCATTTGTTCATCTGCGCCAGTGTTTATCAAACTTGGCAACTTTAAAATATATAGCCTTCAACTACCAGAATTCCCCAGTCAGCATGTCCTATGCCGTTCATTGGAAATTTGGTGTCTGATTAAGAAAATCAATACTAATTTCTGGAAAAAGGGGATGACCATGTAATACTGTACAAAGTGAAATAATGTTTTGACCTATTTGTGAATTACATGCAGGAAGAGACGATCCCATGGTTTTAAATATAGAATAAATGCTAAACAGCCAGTATTGGAAATTTGCTGAATTAAGAGAAACGTGTAAAATACCTAGATCTTCGTCCCTCTAATAACAACAGTTTTATTCTTCCTTGTTAATGCTCCCTCTGCAAGGACTCTATTTTTCATGGGACTGAAAACAAGAATGTACCTATGCGTTTAATTATAAGTCACCCTTGCTCTAAATATATAGGTTATTTGTTGTTCGTGTTTTTAAAAAAATCAAAACCCATTGCAATGTTTACTTAAATCTTTGGTGAAGTTAGGGAAACACATTTATTTGGAAAAGTTACAGCACCATCCCTAACAGTGCCATTGAGAATACTGTCAAGCTTTTGAAAATATGTGCAGTTCTAAGTGCAAACAAATGCAGAATTGTGTCAAAATTGCCCAAACTAAAAATAATCTGTTCCCCATTCTCTGCTCTGTTTTAATGAGCAAACAATTGACTTTCTGAACAATGTCGATAACAAAGTTCAAGTACATTCCCTGATTTAATAAAAGACCATTGTATCACGATCAGAACTTCAGTGATTAGCGACCACATGATCTTACTACGTTTTATTAAATGTGTTTGCAATTTGTAAAATTATATAGCAAAACTGAACCCAGAGAAAATGGAAGGGAGATAGTCAGCCAATTCTTGAATGCCCTGGTGCAGACATAAAAAAAGGATAATTTGGGGTTTTCAAGCAAATCACTATGCACGCCTCCTCTTTTCCTGCTGGATTTCAGGATTTTCTTATCTGCCTCTAACACTTATACTATAAATATATCTGTTTCAAAGCCCATCTTTTATTTTTAAAAGTTTGTTTTTCAGCGGTCTTGGTTTCCTTTCCTTGATGCTCATTGATATTACCACTAAAGCAACATGTGAAACAAATTGGCTTTCTTTCCTCTTCAAGTAAAACAAGCACCACTTTTTAAGAGAAACTGGCTTTTTAAAAAAGAAGGCGGTCATATCTCTCAGTTCTATAGATCCCTAAATTTTGGGCAGAACAAAACTCAAAGAAAATTTTAAAATTTGTCCTTAGACAAAATGTAAATGGATCTAAAGGTCCACAAATGTGCTAGTCGTTCCCGACTCTAGGGGGCGGTGCTCATCTCCATGTCAAAGCCGAAGAGCCAGCGCTGTCCGAAGACATCTCCGTGGTCATGTGGCCAGAATGCTTAAACACCGAAGGGGCACGGAACACTGTTCCCTTCCCACCAAAGGTGGTCCCTATTTTTCTACTTGCATTTTTACATGCTTTCGAACTGCTAGGTTGGCAGAAGCTGGGACAAGCAACAGGAGCTCACTCTGTTATGCAGCACTAGGGATTCAAACCGCCCAACTACAGGCCTTCTGATTGACAGGCTCAGCGTTTTAGTCACTGAGCCACCCCATCTCTCTAGATCAGTGGTTCCCAAACTTGGCAACTTTAAGACTTGTGGACTTCAACTCCCAGAATTCTCCAGCCAGCTCTGGGAGTTGAAGTCCACAAGTCTTAAAGTTGCCAAGTTTGGGAACCACTGTCTTAGACCTCTGATTTTCTACTTATGTGCTCAGAGATCCGTCTGTCTCAAAGCCTATGTGGCACCAGCTACTGCTTACAATTGATCTCTTCCCTAAAATCAAACAAAATACCACCTAGATATTTTAAGGTAAGGCTAATGGTGGGTGCAGAATGCAGAAATATAGCTCAGTAATTACGATGCACCCTTTCATGGAAATAAATGTGAAGAAAGTTCAAAGACCAACAGTTGCTTTTCTTGAAAGACGGTAATTTGTAAAATTTGATATGAGTTGGCCAACTGTCATATTTCCTGAATGGGCTGATGCCATTCATGGCTCAAAAAAGTATAAAAATGCATTTAGCATACCTATTTTATATAATATAATATATCCCCAATAAAATATTTAATTTTAAATCGTAAGTTTGCCTTTAAAATAATTTAGCAGGTAAACTTAAAGAATCCTGAGAAGTTGCAGAATCTACAGATAATCACAGCTTTTCCACTATGTTGAGCAACTATGCATTTATTTTTGCTTAAAGTATTGTTGGGGGGCAATATGCTGACTCCGTAAACCGCTTGAAGAGAGTTGGAAAGCACTGTGAAGTGGTATATATAAGTCTAAATGCTAATACTATTGCTAGTGGGCATATCAGGCAGAATTATTTGGAAACTTATAGTATTATTATTATCACTAACCTAAAGTAACTTATGATGAAGCCATCATTAAAGAAAAGTTGCCCTTCGTGCACAATTCCAAAATTGGGAACTGTAGACCTGTTTTCTTTCTTAAATTTTTAGGCTATGATTCTTCCTTATTTATAAGGCTTCCAATGTTAATGTATCACATGAAGGAAAAAGGGTTTTTTATTTTATGATAAGCAGATTGTTTTAAAAAAAGTTGAGTGAAAATCCATATAGTGATGTAAAAAATATTAAGGATCGATATTACGATAAAACCAGAATTATTCCTCATGGGTTCTCTGAACAAGGAATTAAACATAATCATGCGAAATTAATATTGTATATGGCAACTGCAGAAAGATTATTGTATGTAAAAAGTTGGAAAAGCAAGATATCGCAGTGGGAGATTGCGTTATAAAATTAGCTAAACCTGCAGTTAATGGGAAAGCTGAGCAGTTTAGTCAGTGAAAAAGCCATAACGACTTTTTTTTTCCAAAGACTGGAAACTTTATATAGACCTTTTGTTGAAAGAAGAAAAAATCAAATTGATGATTTCAGAATTTGGGCATTCAAGAAAAACTAAGAAGTTGAGGAAAAGATTAAAATGAAATTACTTGATAAAAAGGGCAGAAGGCATTATTGTATACTTTTTCTTATTTCTTTCCTTTTTTTCTCTATTTCAAATCTTTGCTTTTGTTTGTATAATTTTACTACGTTGAACAATCCCAAATTCTTCACAGACACTCAACACACACGCCCGATAATCCTGTATCTCGATTGCAGTTTGTGGAAAGATCTTGACTGAAAAAATTGTACATACACCTGGGTCTGACTATCCTGTAACTCAGCTGCAGTCCTGCATACCTTCAGGCAAATCCATTTACAGTTGTAGTTCTATAATCATTCATTCATTTCATTTATAAACCTCTGAATACAGCATTGGAAAAGCAACCTTATCTAGAGTGTTTTCCAACTCTAGAATTAATGTATCCCAAATAGATGTTTCATACATTGTCTGGCTCACTGTCAACTTTCATGAGCTCCCTAAGATTATCACCTTGAATATTTCCATATCTGAATGTAAAGCATTTTGGAAAGCAAAATAGAAACCTCACAGACCCATCATTCAGTAAATTTCCTTGTACCGTACTGTCAGTTGCTGCAAGGATAAACATCACATCATAAACAATATTATACCACAGGGTAGCGTAGAGACTCTATCAGTTCCCTCTGCTCCAATAATAGATGTGATTGTGCATTGTCCTTGTCTGGATCAGTAATTCTGCCAGACACACAATCAGCCCAAAGTCCTTTGTCATTAATTATTCTTTCTTCTATAGCATTATTAAATCTGAATGCTGTCCACAACAAGCTTCTGTATTCCACCCAAGTGAGATATCTCAAACTGCCTGGCAATGTTTTGATTTGATTTGATTTATTGCATTTCTATGCCGCCCTATTCCCAGAGGGACTCAGGGCGGCTCACAAACCAAAGTAAGGGGGGGGATACAAACAGGAGGAAAACAATGGACAAACAACTACAACAATTTAAAAACAATCAACAACCACACAATTCGAGCGGGGACAGGGAACTCGTCAGCCCCAGGCCTGTCGGAACAGCCAGGTTTTAAGGGCTTTGTGGAAAGCCTGGAGGGTGGTGAGGGTCCAAATATCCACGGGGAGCTCGTTCCAGGGGGCCGGAGCAGCCACAGAGAAGGCCCTCCTCCGGGTGGTAGCCAATCGGCATTGGCCAGTAGATGGAATTCGGAGGAGGCCTAGTCTGTGGGATCTAATAGGTCTGTTGGAGGTAATTGGCAGCAGGCGGTCTCTCAAGTACCCAGGTCCAATACCATGAAGGGCTTTATAAGTGACGACTAGCACCTTGAAGTGTATCCGAAGACCAATAGGCAGCCAGTGCAGCTCGCGGAGGATAGGTGTGACGTGGGTGTACCGGGGTGCACCCACAATCGCTCGCGCGGCTGCATTCTGGACAAGCTGAAGTCTCCGAATGCTCTTCAAGGGCTTCAGCATCACAAGCAGATCCTGGGAAAGAAGAGAGATCTTAAATGTTTTGTCTCCCAATTCAAGTGTTGGCCCATCCAAGAGTAAATATGTACTTTCCAGTTGCAAAATATGCATTTGCTTATTTCTTGTGGTTTACTGGAAGTTGAATGCTATGCATTATAGGCACACTTATAGGCAAGTTTACATATATAAATTTAAGCATGCCACTGCAGTTCGTGGGTATTTATCCAAAACATTTAACATGTTTGGATAATAGACTATTTTTCCATATGAGAACTAGAAATATGAGCTGTTAGCTAAGACACAGCCATGGCCTGAAAAGAAATTCTGCATCAGTGAGGCTATTCCTCAAGTTCCTATCTTGATTTGCAGCCTGCAATAACAATATAATAATATTAAAATTATTTCAGGAATTTAAATTGTATTACAGGGACAAAAAATCTCGTATTTAGCTTTCTTCATACTTTTAGGGTGGATGTCATTAATCTACTATAAGATTGTAGTAATGCAACTAAACAATTTAGTTGGATACAGTTAAAAGAAAGTTAGATACATAACAACTCTCTTTAAGTATTAAACCTGTGAAGAGATGCATATCATACTCTTGTGAACTATCCATACCTTTGGGTATTGGGATATGATAGATACTAGTCTGAAGAGAGATAATTCCTGGATCCAAACTGTGTTAACCAAACATCAGAAAGATCACAACATTTTCCAATCTTTGCACTATTATATCACAAGACTGCAAGGGAAAATATTTTCTTTTATTTGAAAGTCCCATGAGCGTCCTACTGCTAATCTCTCATCTAAAGGCTAACAATCCCAAATCCTTGAGGATCTCTCCATTGAATTGTTTGCTCAGAGAAATTGTTGAAACTATCCAAGTTAGGCGAATAACAGATGGGCCTATCAGGGTCAGGACTGTAGCACAAAGATGCATGAGGTTCCTTCCCTCACTTTTATTGAACACCATGTTAAAGAATCCAAAACATTAAAAGATGCCTAAAAACACAAAAAGAAGAAATCTAGGAATTGCTGGAATAAAAAAGGTCATCTTTCGAATCCTCATTAGGGACACGTTAGACCGTGTCTTCTATGAAAGAGAGAGATCCTTATGCCAGTGTTTCTCAACCTTGGCAACTTGAAGATGTCTGGACTCCAACTCCCAGAATTCCCCAGCCAGCATTCGCTGGCTGGGGAATTCTCGGAGTTGAAGTCCGGACATCTTCAAGTTGCCAAGGTTGAGAAACACTGCCTTATGCAGATGTTTGTGTGAAACAACCAAGTTCTTCCTTGTCTGAATCCTTGATTAAAACATGTTTCTCACTACACATTCTGCAAGGGCCTGAATAATATTCCACCCTAGTGAGAACTATCATAACGAAAAAACTTTCTCATGATTAAGAAATAGAATGTCTTAATTAAGAATTGGTAAGTGTCCCGTGAGCATGTACTGAAAACTGAGCAAAATCATTTCAGATCTTCCATACAACTCTTGCTCCATGAAAAAAAAAAATTAGATTAACTTTGGGATTAACTAATCCTGCCCTAATTAAATATAAATTAAAACTGTTGAACAAAGTTTTTTGAGAAAATGAAGAGTAAACACTACTGGATACCAAGTCAAAATATTAAATATTTGGAGCATGTTCTACTTTAAAATGTATGGATTAGAAATTTTTAAAGACCAGATTAGTTTTGATAGATATTCCAAGCTTTAATGATAGCACACATTTTGTGAGATAAAACCTTTCCATACTGCTTTCCTTTGGTTTCAAAATATTGCAATTAAACTCAATAGACCATAGATGTCTACAGAGTACTTTAATATTATGTAATTTGTAATTAGTAAAGTTAACGTAATTTGGTGCAACTAAATGCCTTGAATGTAATAATCTATTGAAAATTAGACTTCCAGTGAAAGTATGTTTTAAAAATAGGTATTTAAACTTCAGATATGAGGCATGGTTATTTATTATATTTATGCATATGATCACTGCTTCTTTATCTCAGAGCAAGCTACATGCCTTGTTTATAATGCATAAAAATATTGAATCAGATATAACAGTAACAGCAATCATTTCCACTTATCTGGTTATTTTTTAAAGGGACTTTAATGTTCTCATCATTTAATGTTATATATTAAATTCTATGCATGTATTTAGCTTTCAGATTTGGATTACGGAGTCAGGAATTAATGAAATGAAGTATTTCTTTAGGACATTAAACTGACAAGGTAAAGGAAATCCCTTGTGAAAAATATTACAGTTCTGGGTCACCAGAGTTTAAGCAAGAGTTACTGCCATCCAGAGGACAAAATCCATAAACTGTCATCCTCTATGATTTTTTAAACCCAAAAGCTAAAATCAAATGAGCATGTAGGCTTGACTATTTTAGTTTAGATTAAAACATCAAAGACAAAGTCATACCATGTGTAACCTGGAGTTTTTGTATCTTGTTTTATTTAGCATATAATTTAGACATGTGTATGCCCATCCAAGAGACACATGCCATGAAAAATAAAGACGAGTCATCTTGCCTTTTAATTATTTCCCAGAATGTTAGAATTATTTTCCAGAAGAAAAAAGTGATAAATGTCTGTAGGCAGAATAGGCAAAAATGAAATAGAATCTGTTATGTTCTCGCGGTTATGACCACGAGGTGTCAATCAGAACTGGAGGTTTATTCCCATTGGCTACAGCGTGCAAGCATTCGGGCGGAAGAAGAGCGAATCCTGATTGGTTGACGTTTTGACAGCTATCGTATAAATAGCTGTCAAAACGAGGCGAGTTCTGTTCTGTTATTTTAACCGTTGTTGTACTCATTAAAGACGGTTAAGTTAATTCGAAGGTCTCAGTCATTATTCCGTGGCTGGAATACACAAAAGAATTCATCCCTCTTTGCTAGGTAGAGACCAGAGATGGGTTCCTGCCAGTTCGCACCTATTCGGTAGAACTGGTTCGTCAAATCTACCAAACCGGTTAGAAGAGGTTCCACCAGTGGACCCGGAAAGCAGGCCACACCTACAGAAGAGCTTCCAAAAAATTTTGAAACCCACCACTGGTCCTTGGATATGATTATTCTACGCTATCATGCTCCTATTTATAAAACTCAGTGTCTCTGTGAAAGGTAAGGATGACGATTGCGTTTGTGGTGCAATCAGAACATTGCGTGTGTTGAAGTTGTTTTAACACAAACCAAAGATGCCTTTTAAAAAACAAGTTTACATCATATTCTTATGCATGCCAGGGCTGTGTGTGGGGTAATTTAAGATGGTTCTGACAAGTGTCGTCGGCATCTTCATATCCGGTCACATGGGCGGCAAGCCACTCCCATCCGGTCACATGGGTGGCAAGCCACTCCCACAAAGGAGGCCACACCCACAGAGTAGGTTCGAACAATTTTTGAAACCCACCACTAGTAGAGACCAGCATTATAAGACAGACAGCCATCTGGAATATGTCAAATACTCTACATTTGACCTACATACACTAATGTTTGCCTTCCTCTGGTGGGCTCAGGCCTTGTCCACATTTTGGTCTGTCCTGCTTCAGTTTCACTCCTGCTTTCTCTCTAGTAGTACTTCCACCACACTTGGGCTATAAATATCCAGATGGCCACTAGCAAAATATTACATCTTTCTGTGTCTTTTTCATGATCACCTAGATTTTTGCAGCTCAAATATGGTTGACCTACTTTCCTTACATCTTCTCCAGTGATGTGTTCTGGCAGAGACTACTGCTGGTTTGTTAAGGGGTGCACAGCCTGTGCATGTGCAGTGCAACTAAAATTTCTCTACACAAGATTGGGAGAACCAGTTCGGGAGTGTAGCAGGCCTGGGTGGCTACCGGTTCCAGCGACTCAGGCCGCCAAGCTACTATAGGTTCAGCCGAATCAGTTCAAACTGGTAGGAATCCACCACTGATCTTTTTGACAAGATTTGGAGGCAGCAAGAGAATATACAGATACGAGACTGACTTTGTTGGCCTTCAGGGAGTCTGATTGTGTTGAAACAGAATACTTTTAAAAGTCTAAAAAGAAGTGGGCATGGCAAACATGGAGCAAACTTCCACGTTTTTGTTTTTGTTTTACAAATCTTTCTCTTTCACTTTCTCTTTTTATTAGTAAAACCACCTAAAATCACATATGTACGTGTAGATGCATTTTTGGAAAACGTAGAGTAAATTGTCTTTGCATTTGTGTAAGGTGGAAAATCAGTATCAGGTAATATTATGGTTATTAGTTTAAGTTGGAAATAATTCGCCTGCTTAAAAAAGGAATCACTGTCCGTTTTCTTTTGTAGTTTAATGGCTAATCTAGAGATGTATAGTATATGTATTAGGAAAACAGTTAATTAATAGGAGAAGGTGAAGTTCTAGAATGTTGTGTGGTTAATGCTGAAAAGAAAAGTATTATTTTTCCCGGTTCACCTTTAGAAAAGGAGAGTGACTTAGATTAATTCAGGATAAAGTTAAAAAAACATCAGAGGAAGAGTAAGATTTTCTGCCTTTTGAATATACAGAGCTTCCACTGCATCTAACTCAGATTCTGCAAAAAGCATTGCAATGTTGACTTGCTTGTACTGATTTCCAACAGTCTGGGGAACAGACTAAGTTCATGCTCACAGTTTGAGACTGAGAAGCCTGCTGATTATGCTGAATGTGTTTGGGAAGTGGGAAGGGCAAACCTCCCCCCCTTCCCCATTCTATGTCATGGTATGTAGGAATGACTTTGGGAGACAGAAGGAAGAGCTGCAGATTAGGCAGCTGTCATGCAAATGGTATCTCAGGCCACAGAAGCAAAAGGGTTATGAGAGGCACCAGGCTCGCTCTACATGGGGCTGCCCTTGAAGAGTGTTCGAAGACTTCAGCTAGTCCAGAACGCAGCCGCGCGAGCGATTGTGGGTGCACCTAGGTACACCCATGTTACACCTATCCTCCGCGAGCTGCACTGGCTGCCCATTGGTCTCCGGACTCGCTTCAAGGTGCTAGTCGTTACTTTTAAAGCCCTACATGACATCGGACCTGGGTATCTGAGAGACCGCCTCTTGCCAATTACCTCCCAAAGACTGATTCGATCTCACAGGCTCGGCCTTCTCCGGGTCCCATCTTCCAGCCAATGTCGGCTGGCGACCCCCTGGGGGAGAGCCTTCTCTGTTGCTGCTCTGGCCCTCTGGAATGACCTCCCCGTGGAGATCCGGACCCTTACTACCCTCCCGGCCTCCTTCCGCAAAGCTACCAAGTCCTGGCTGTTCCGGCAGGCTGGGGGCTGTTGAAGTATCCAGCCCTGCCTCATTTGTGACTGTTGTGTATTTTAATATCGTTTGTATTGTCTTATTTATCCCCTCCCCCATTTCATTGTGAGCCGCCCGGAGTCCTTCGGGAGTGGGAGGCATACAAAACCAATAAACAAAATGAATGAAACAAAACTTTCTCTGGAAAGTAAAAGTTTTTACTTTCTCTGGAAAGTAAAAGTAAAGAAGAGGGGGGTGGATTTTCAGGCTTGCAAGATTCTGTTATTGTAACCTTAGAATAAATGTAGTGTTAAACCCCAAGGTTGCGCTTCTTGTCTGCATTAATGCAGAGGGCTGAGATTTTGTGATCATACAATAAACCTTATTCCTGTGGCTCAGATTCTTGAAAGGTGCTAGTATGCTGCTACGCCAGAAAGAAAATAGAGCAAGCTAAAGAAACGGATCAATAACAATTTCCCAAACAGCTTCATCCATCCCAGACAGTGCTTTGATCATTTTTAGAAAGAAGGATGGCTCCGTATAGATCATTCATGATTACAGGCTCTGAAAATCTGTGGCCATTAATGCTTCTTACCCTGTTTTCATTCCAGTCTCTTAGAATGATTGCATAAAGAAGATATTTTTGCCAAGCTGGATCCCAGAGAGACTTTCAATCTAATTTGCATGAAGGAAGACCATGAATATTTAACAGCCTTTGTTACGTCTTATAGGAAATTTGAATACAAAGTCATGTTTTCAAATTATCTTGAACTCCCTCTCCTTTTCATGTCTTATAAGAATCATGTTTTTAACAAACTGATGGACAGGTTTTTAACCAATTCTTTTGTTAGGCAGCATGCTGTCATCCACACAGAGGTGGCATTCGGCGAGTTCTGACCAGTTCTAGCAAACTGGTAGTGGAAATTTTGAGTAGTTTGGAGAACCGGCAAATACCACCTCTGACTGGCTCTGCCCCCATCTATTTGCCGCCTCCCAAGTCCCAGCTAATCAGCATCTCAGCTGATCTTCTGAGTCTTCTTTTGTTGTCCTGCACAGGAGAACAGAGCTGGAGAGCAGATTAGTGGGATAGCAATAGCAGTTAGCAATAGCAGTTAGACTTATATACCGCTTCATAGGGCTTTCGGCCCTCTCTAAGCGGTTTACAGAGTCAGCATATTGCCCCCACAGTCTGGGTCCTCATTTCACCCACCTCAAAAGGATGGAAGGCTGAGTCAACCCTGAGCCAGTGAGATTAGAACCGCTGAACTGCAGATAACAGTCAGCTGTAGTGGCCTTCAGTACTGCACCCTAACCACTGCGCCACCTCGGCTGCGGGATGGGGAAGGAATGGGGATTTTAAAGTATCCTTCACCTGGAGTGGGGTGGATAGGGAGATTTTACAATATCCCTCCCCCAGGAGTGGGCAGGGAATGGGGATTTTGCAGTATCTTTCCCCGCCATGCCCATCAAGCCATGCCCACCAAGCCATGCCATGCTCACAGAACTGGTCGTAAAAAAATTGAATCCCACCACTGCATCCAGTCAGGTTTATGGGAGTGGTCTTGGCAGTACCTTAATTGTTAGCTTGTTTGAAGGGGCAAGCCACTAATATATAAAAATAAAAGCAAACCCCTTATAGCACTGATGATGATGGATAATGGAATTTCTGCAAGAAAACCATTAAGCCCAGAGAACAATTTAGCCTGTTTTTAGCCTGAGCTGAAAATATTCCCTTCTAAGAGTACAAAGTTTAGCACCAAAAGTTTAGATTTTGCAGCATTCTTGCCCATATTGTTTCCAGCAAGATTGGAATCATCGGGTGTTATATAATGGGGGAATGCATGCACTGCCTGACAGCAGAAGTGACGGTGGTGTTAATAGAAGAGTTTGTTTTAACATCTTAAAGCTTATTTAAGACATTTTGACTTTGGCCTAGTTGATGTATACTCCTAGCGTGCTGTGAAATGGGAGGGAGAGAATAAGGATGCTAAGCTAAGACTTCATTACTTTTTAAAAGATTCCTTTGTACATTCCTTTGCATTAATCTCAGGCATCGGGATTTTTTAAAAAAATAAATCAGTCATTAGAATCTTGGGGGTTTTTTTATATTACATTTTAAAGAAGGTTTAAGAGTGCCCTCTGCTGGTTTTCTCTTCCTGAAAATATTTAGATATTTAGATAGCATTTGAATGGGAAGTCATCTTACTCATATTTTGCAAACCAGCATGTGAAACAAAATGAAATGAAAATTCTATTTTCTATGAATTGAACAATACTAATTTTACATTTAAAAAAATTGATTAATATATGCATTTGAAAAGGTGCACAGAGAATTAATATTAATGGGAATCAAATAATGTGGGTACAGGTGAAATTTACGTAGAAAAAGTTCTCGTAATAAGAATTGTTTGCCAGAGTGAATCTGTTAGATTAACTACAAACCAATATGCCCGTAGCTTCTTTCCATATCTTTAGCATTTAAAAAAAAACACCAATGGCAGCTCCAGACAACCAATATTATTCAAGGTGATGTTGTCTACTGTTACCTCCATTGTCAGGTTCTCCAACCAAAGCTCAACAAGTAGTGATATAGGAAGATGTTCAGAAGGCACATTACTATGAATCACCATAGGTTTCCCATAAAGATAAGTTACAAATGTAATTTTCTACTTCAAGATAACAATGGGAAAGAATAAATATGTGCTCACTGTAGAATGCAGTGAGGAAGTTGGGCTTAAATCATGGTTAATTTTCTTTTTTTACCTAATTGTTCATTTCAGTCTCTGGATAGTTTCGATATACGCAACCTGGTGTTCCCAGATGTTTTTGACCACAGCTAAAAACTTCCCAACCACTGATTGCTGGCTACGTCTTTTAAGAATCGAAATTCAGCACATGTGATGACAACCAGACTACCTACCTCTTCTAGAATGAAACAGATCAGTCCTGTTTCAGAGGAAATATTACCTTTCAAGTATTCTTTTTATATCCCACATTTATGAGCTGAACTTTCCTGCATGTCATGAGATTGGAAATAAATAGCAATAGCAATAGCAGTTAGACTTATATACCGCTTCATAGGGCTTTCAGCCCTCTCTAAGCGGTTTACAGAGTCAGCATATCGCCCCCACAGTCTGGGTCCTCATTTCACCCACCTCGGAAGGATGGGAGGCTGAGTCAACCTTGAGCCGGTGAGATTTGAACCGCCGAACTGCAGATAACAGTCAGCTGAAGTGGCCTGCAGTACTGCACCCTAACCACTGCGCCACCTCGGCTCTTTAAATACATTTTAAATTTGGATATCTTAAATGGAATATCACAGGTAGCCCACATTGGAGTTTGCTGAAAAGGAGCATTAGTTTACTAGTCTAGTGAATGTGAGAAATTCATATTGCTCAGTGACACAAGATGCTCAACAATACAGCAATATCTAGAGCAGCAATGATATTCCTGTTTAAATCAATGACATGTCTACTCTAGAAGTGCATTGACTCTTATCAAAGTTAAGGAGCCTTTGGTTCTAGAAAATTATGTATCTGGAGACATAATATATGAGTATTAATTGATTTTATCATATAACTTTTGCATCTGTACTATTAAAAATATTTAGAAATGTAGCAAAAACTCATTTTGCCCCTTTTATTACAAAAGAATACTTTCAAAAACCAAATAGTACTTGTTTAGTTGACATACGGCGTTGTTCTTTTGAGGTTTACTGTGCTGATATTAAGGCCTAGTTAGATAATTCTGGCAAGGATGATGAAATTTGACATTGATTTTGAATGCACTGCTTGATTGTTCTGTCAGCATGTTTCTGAATAAAGGAGAGAAAGAGAAGGACGAGGTGCTTGATATCATCTACAGTCAAACATAGGAATGCTAGATTCAGTCCCTGCCTTCTGAATAAAAAAAAGAGAGAGAGACTATGGTACAGTGGTTAAGACAGTGGGGTAGGGCATTGTACAGAACAATAAGAAGAAGAACCATTATATATGCTATCTGGAACAGATGTGGGATAAAAATCTAAGTGCAAACATATTAACAATTCTACTGATTGTTAATAAATATATTAACAATTCTACCAGAAAAGTGAAAAAAGAATGGAAAATAAGTCCAACTCCTGATTGCAGGAATTAAATATATCTATATAGTCACAGATTTCTGAGGCAGCTGATTGGCAAGATCTGTGAAAACAGATTGCCACACCACACTCAAAATTTCTGGAAAAAAAAATCAGCTTGCACCTGTCGTTTCCCTGTCAAAAATCTATACAAATACCATCTGCTTGCAAAGGATCTCTCCATAAATAGAACATATGGTTGCAAAATTTTCAGACAAAAGGGGATCACTACTTTTTCAAAAGAGGCTTCTAGAAATGCACATGAAAAATTTTCCATCAGAAATGTCTATCCTTAAAAAATAGCAGAGAAACTTGTATGGGTTTTTCCCCCAAAAGGGTTTCTTTAAAAATTAATAAAAACCTGTGCACGTTAGAAAAAGTTGCAAACATATATTTGGGAAAGCTGTAAATTAATATAAATAGAGATTAGTCAAACTTTGCAACATTGGAACACATATAAAAATGGGCAAGGGTTTTGTGTCCCAATGCTGCAACACTGTTTTTATTCCTCTGACCCATTTCACCCCTCTGCAAGTACTGTTAAACAGTTTATTGACTCCAATCTTAAGAAGCATAATGAAACTAATTGAGAGCCTATTGATGCATATACTTTACGCTGGTCAATGGCCATTATAAAGAGTTGATTGAATGATGTGTATTCTTTATTGCTGTTTGAGGTTTTTTATTTTATTTTTGGAAATGTTCTGCATAGGTCCATGGTTGCAACACAACTCCATTCTGCAGTGATGGTTTTTAGCAGGTACAATGGACCATTGATCTTCCTTGCACAGATAAATTCACTAGTTCTAAGAACTAGTGAGTTCTTAGAACTAATCTAAGAACTAGGAAGCAGAAAGTGCCAGCAGTTCCCATCTGGAAGTCAGCATAGGGAGGTAGCTCTGAGCTGCTCCGTGTTTTATTGTAGCACCAAAGACCAAGCTACAAACCTCCGTAGACTCCATAAAATGTAGAAGGGTGGCAGTGTTTACCCTCAAAAGAGATTTTTCCAGCATATCAGACCAACTTAAAAGAGTCACCCTCTCAAGGTTTCAGTGGCAAAAAAAAGTCTTTTATTTCACTGGCAAAACTCCCGAGGAGGAAATCTCCTGGTGAATGAACTCATTCCTTGTATATTTAAAGACAATCAGAAGCTGAGACAATGCTTGAAAGTGATTTATGGTAACACAAGGGTGCTTCCCTTCTTATGGAATGCATCAAATTGCCCTGACTTGGCTTCTTATGTAGATATAAACCAGGAAAATTCATTGAGCTAGGGACAGCCCAAATTGTCATTTATTCCTGTCTGACCTTATCTTGTGTCCTCCACTATACAAACAAGCCGATGGTTGGACTCAGGAAGGGACAACAAAATGCAACATGATATTGTACTTTTCGTGCAATCTGGCCCTGCACACCAGTCTGCAGGTCATTCTAAAATACTATTCAAAGTAATAGCAGCCCATCATTTTAATTTTGTGGAAGGAGGCCTGTAAGCTCTTTCGGTCTGATTCTTCTTTCTTGCTCATAAGCAATTATCTCCCCATCTCCCTTGCTCTATTTCCTCCACCATAACATTGGCTCCAGCATATGAGAAAGCCTAGGAAGACGTTGATTTGAATTATAGCAGACTTGAATGTTTCTGTTCTGTTTAAATATACTTCCTCTCATATGGATGTATATTACACATGCAGGCAATGTACACATAAAAACACAAAATCAGCTGTTAGTAATTATAAGTGTTTCAACCCAAGCAAGAGCTTCGTAGCAGAAAATATCAAATATCGTACTACACATTTTTATCAAGAATCTACTGAATAAGTCTTCCTTTGCTGCATTACTCCCATCAATGCATACAGCATTCCTACTCATTCTAAAGTTATATTAAACACCTAGAAATAAAGAAAGTTGATAAAGGAAGCAGATTCAAGAGGTCATTTCAGATATCCAGAAATATATTCGTGTCTATAAATTAGAAATGATGAAGTTCCTTCATCGAGTAAATTTCCAGATGCTGTGGGTTTCCAGAATTTCAGGAGCTGTAATGATGAAACAGTTAAGAAACCATAGTTTAATTTATCTCAAGTGGAAATTATTAAATTCTGCCGGAATATCATGTTTGATGTTCAACAGAAGTGAGAATTGGTCTCAGAAACCTTGGGAAGTATAAAATTGAACTGAAGTGGTAGCAGAGATATCATTGTTACTTCTTCAGTAAATAAAATATAATAGTTGTTAATATTTGATACTTTTCTTTTTTAATATTGAAATAATAAAACACTTTTTTTAAAAAAAAGAGTAAGAAGTTGAAAAATTTGGCTAACACTTTATGTATTGATGGAGAACCAGATTATCACCAGGTCCTTTGCAGCTCTCAAAGGACAGTTTTTTAAAAATAAAATGACATTCACAAATATTTTGTCATCTCTGGCCTTTAAAATATTTTTTTTCAAACATCTGTTTGCTTCATTTCATTTTTGTATATTTTTTGATGGACACTTTAAAGGGAATGTGTGTAACTTCATGCTTACTAACTATTGCTTTCTATATTTTGTAATCCTATATTTTATCTTGTTCATTGGATAGTACATGTTTTCTACAATTCTAAACATTTTCTATTCTTTTCGGGATCTGTCCTAGAAAAAGAGACAAAATACAAACACTTGTTTCAGAAAACAACATACTTATTTCAGTGCTACGCTAAAAACGATAACCAGGACAAAAGGAATATGCAGAAACCTAGCTATATATTTTGTTCTCCTGGAGACTATTTTTTTCTTTGCAATTGTCGAGAAATGAATCTTCAGCAACCGTGTGGCTTATTCAAGGATCAAATATTTAAAAGAGACTTAAATGCTGGAGTGTTTCTTTATTCACCAAGCATTTGTGTGTATGGGGTGTGTGTGTGGAAGTCAAAAGCATCCATTTGAAGCTAAGTGTGTATTTTTTTTTCCTTCATGCTTTTCTGCTTAAAAGAAAAGAGGCCATTAAAAAGAATCCGGAATTGTTGGAGAACCTCAATGCCTTCACTCTCCCCAGAGGAGTGTTTCTCAGTTTCAGAGATTTTAAAATATGTGGATTTAAACTCCCAGAATTTCCTGGCCAGCTGGGAATTCTGGGAGTTGAAGTCCACGCATCTTAAATTTGCTGAGATTCAGCACACTGTGGTTCCAAAGAGTGTCTCTTAATTCCAGTGACGGTTCAACTTTCAACTCCTTTCCTAAGGGCAACTTTCATTTAGCTTTTTTTTTTTTGATGAAAATTAAAGAGCCAGAGTGAAGTTTCAAATTACTAGAGGATTCTTTAAGCAAGCAACTTCCCTTGACAGAAATCAACTGCTGCCAAATGAGGCCCAATTATTCTGTCCTTTCACTGCTGACTTCTTGGGCAGTTAAAGTTTCTTGATGTGAAGCCAGCGGTGGGTTTCAAAAAATTTTCGAACCTACTCTGTGGGTGTGGCCTCTTTGTGGGAGTGGCTTGCCCGCCATGTGTTTTCTTTCTTTCTCTCCCCCCCCCTCTCTCTTTCTCTCTCTCCTTCCTTTTGTCTCTCTGTCCCTTTTTCCTTTTTTTCTTTCATCTCTCTCACTTTTTCTTTCTTTTCTCTTTTTTATTTCTTTCTTTCTTCCTTTTTTTTTCTTTCTCTTTCTCTGTGTGAGTCTGTCTGTCTGTGTGTGGGGGTTTGTGTGTGTGTGGGTTTCAAAAAAATTTGGGACCTCTTCTGTAGGTGTGGCCTGCTTTCTGGGTCCACTGGTGGAACCTCTTCTAACCGGTTCGGTAGATTTGACGAACCGGTTCTACCGAACTGGTGCGAACTGGTAGGAACCCACCTCTGTGTGAAGCAGTAAACTTTCTTCACCAGGTATCTTCAGTCCTTTAAACCAGAGGTGGAAACCCCTTAGACCTGGATCTCATGCAACCCTCTTGGCCCCTAAGGCTGCACAACAATTTTCATGGATTGTTATATAGAAATAAAAAGCAGATTTTTAAAAAGCCTTAGGAGTCTTATTCTTCCAATCCTTCCACAAAAAAAAACATAAAGGAGAAAACAGACATTCTGAGTATACTTTTTGGGAATTATCACCATCACACCTTGCTTTATCGCGCAGAAACTATTAAAAATATTAATTAAAAAAAAACAGCTACTAATTCTCACAGTTTTAATTCCAACGTCTGTGGAGCCCGTTCCATATTCAAGAGGTTCCTAACAATAGCAATAGCAATAGCAGTTAGACTTATATACCGCTTCATAGGGCTTTCAGCCCTCTCTAAGCGGTTTACAGAGTCAGCATATCACCCCCAACAACAATCCGGGTCCTCATTTCACCCACCTCGGAAGGATGGAAGGCTGAGTCAACCTTAGCAATAGCAATAGCAGTTAGACTTATATACCGCTTCATAGGGATTTCAGCCCTCTCTAAGCGGTTTACAGAGTCAGCATATCGCCCCCAACAACAATCCGGCTCCTCATTTCACCCACCTTGGAAGGATGGAAGGCTGAGTCAACCCTGAGCCTGTGAGATTTGAACAGCCGAACTGCAGAACTGCACTCAGCTGAAGTAGTCTCCAGTGCTGCATTTAACCACTGCACCACCTCGGCTCTCTAACTAACTAACTCTCACTAACTAATTAACTAATTAACTCTCACTAACGGGGTGTCCATGCGCATGCCTTTCGCCCCTGTCACATTTTGATATTTTTTTCCATTTATAAGCTTTGTTTGATGAATGAATACATAAATTAAATAAATAAATAAATAAATAAAAACAAAAACAATATGTCCTCCTCTGTTGTAAATGGTCTGCTGTATAAGGTAAAACCCTAAAAAGAGGTAAGAAGTAGAAGCAGTGATCAGTAAAATAAGATGCAACATGCACCAAAGAGACAATTAAGTTCGGGATCCCTGGAAAAGGATAAAATTGAAGCTGTTCAAATAACAGTTTATTCATTTATTGCTATTTTGTTTCTTGAATTCATCCAGGAAGAGCATTTTGTAGTTCTCGGGCCATGCGGTGAGCTGGCTAATGAATGTAATCAGGAAAAAGACAAAATGGGACTAATTAAAACCAAAATTGGGTATTCGAAATAATAAATCCCAGATTTCTCTTAAATTCGTGTATTAATTTTGTTATCATCTACTTCAGTGTTTCTCAACCTTGGCGACTTTAAGTCCTGTGGACTTCAACTCCCAGAATCCCCCAGCCAGCACACCTGTGCTGGCTGGGGGATTCTGGGAGTTGAAGTCCACAGGACTTAAAGTCGCCAAGGTTGAGAAACACTGATCTACTTTCTTTCATTTGAAAGCCACTAACTTGCAGTTTAACTTATTGAAAGTTGCATTGGCTGAGGCAATTAAGTCCACAGAAATATTGGAATAAAAGTTATGGTCCCATTTTTATTCTTATTTTTATATGGAGTTATCCAGAATGGAACCAGGAAATGGGAGAAAAAATGCTGCTTCTGTACTGCTGAGCATCAGCTAATACTGTAAAAATCCTTACGTTTCTTAGTTGCATGGACCTCCCTGCTTGGTCGACTGCTTATATCAACAACTGCTCCTAGATTTCATGACTATTGTATTTCATAACTATTGTTGTCAATTTCTCTTTTTTTTCTTTTTGAAGATAATTCACCTCCAAAGCAAGTTAATTGCCATAGCTTTCCACATGTCTCCAGCCATAGCCAGCAGTACTATGTGATTATCTTAATTCACATAGATGGCACTGCTTTTTTTTGTCTAAAGTGGAATTTCAAAGTGAATTGAAAAGTTTCTGCTTTCGAAGAAACATGCAAGAAAAATAGAGGGAACTAAAGAGAGTTTTGATAAGAACAGATAATGATTTCTGAAATAAAAGTCAGAGATTAATCACATTCCTACATGGGTAAAGACGAGAAAACATTAATGTTTTATGAAACTAAGCTCTACATGTAATCCACTATTCAGTGCCACAATGTCCTGTTAAATATGTAAAGGAAATCTCTAAGCAGTGGAAAATTTCTCCCTGAAATTCAGTGGAAGAAAATTCACGAGTTTGTTTTTTTTTTCCCCCAAGAGATTGGTATTTAGTAAAAAATGTCATTTAGTCTGCATTTTTTAGATGAGCAAGTTTCCTTTCAGATTTATTTTTAATCCTGCCTTTATTATTTTTATAAATAACTCAGGGCAGTGAACATACATAATACTCTTTCTTCCTCTCTTTTTCTCCACAACAACCCTGTGGGTTGGCCTGAGAGAAAATAACTGGCCCAAATTCACCCGGATGATTTCATATCTAAGGCAGCACTAGAACTCACAGTTTCCTAGGTTTAGGAAAACATTTATGAAAATATGTGCGAAGCGTTAAGTAATAGAGCACTGCATATTTCGGGAGAAAATATATATCAGTTGCATATTTGGAGGGGGAGGCATTTGTAGAACAAGGATGAACAATATGAAATACACAGAATTATATATGTATGCGTGTAGTCTAGACTGCACATAAATGAAGACATGAAAAAAATAGTCCAGAATTTTACTGTAAGAATATAGATCTCCATAAATATCAGTTATGCAGTTCAGAAATGGTTTAAAATTTCATGCGGTTCTTCATATATCCTGGTTTGAGAAACACCAAAAATGCTTTGAAATGAAGTAGGAACATGCAATCTGGTTCATTCTTCAGAATAGCCTCCATTTTTCACAGTGATTCATAAGAGTTAAGTTTTTAAAAAAATGTATTTTCAAGACCAGGAATTAGTGCCAAAATATTCCATCTAATAATTGTCATCTACATACTGTACAAAAATCTGCCTTGTCCTTTAAATCAATCTCACAGAAATTAATCTCTTCAACAAATTTCATTGTGTTCCTTTGGTTAGGATTTCATGCCATCAAAAACAGGAGAACTCAACTTTGACTAAATCGATGTCTTATTTGGCATTGTGAATTTTCAAGTCAAGTCCTTCTACCCAAATAGCTGTCATGTCTTAACACAACTCTGAAATGAATAGTCTTAAGCAGCTCTTCCTCCGTAACAATTTTTTGTGGCTGTCATCGTACCCCTGATGGAGCCATACGTATGTGTGAGGACTTACTGCCTAAACGTTTTGAGGAATCATATCTCTCATAGAGGTTGTCAAACATCCTTCAAATCAGCTACAAAAATACCGTAACACAGACCCGCTTCTACACACGTACATCCCTAACTGGGTCAGGCGGCACACGCTAAACTCATTTCCGTGCTGTTTTCATTCAAAGCTTCGCATATGGCAAACATGGGAACCAACTACTAGCTGGGTCCCATTTCCATTTTTTAAAATCATATTTATCATTTCAGTTTGAAGCACTGACTACAGCGAAACATCAGTTTGCACAAACAAACAGGCTATCTTCTTGCCACATCCAATCTAAAACCATGGTAATAATGCGAAACCTTGTTTATTTCAGGCAAGCAATATTTACCAATGTAAACCATACCCAAATGGTAGCCTGAAACTTCCTTACCATTCCATTTTTCTTTTCCTCTCTCTTTTTTTTCTTTTTTAGATGGACTTTCCCTGTTAAAAAGATATATCCACACATAATTCAAAGTGGCTTGTTTAAAACTTTATAGCTGGTAGCTTAATATATTTTTTTCTGTGCTTTGAGTACAAAGGCTGTATTGTGCTTTTGTTGGCATCCTTGCCGGTCTACATGCCAGCGGCATAATTTCCTTCTCTGCAATATGTCAGAGCTATGAGTGCCGAGGGCTCAACAGGTGGCGCTTGGATAAAGTTCTGGCAAATCAAAGAGGTCATGTGGTTATTTCTTTTGTCAAATTATAATTAAATGCAGAACAGAGTCAAATGAATCTCATATTTTTCCTGGTTCAAAACAGAGTGTGAAATTAAATATAATCAGTTTCTAAGGCATAGGCACATCCCGGTGGAAGTTGCCTCCTTATGCAAACATACAGCACCTTAACTTTGATCCTGGAAGAGGACCAATTTCTGTGCAAAATGCTCCTCCTGAAAAGATATCGGTGTCAACATTGCTTTAAAATATTTTAAGCCTCTGACATAATTTAAACATGCTTCACTCATCAGTTTGAGTGAAGTTGTCAAACTTCCTCCCTCAAAACCCTCCTTATAAATTTAATCTCCTTGGTTGTGAGGGGCAAAAGAGGAATTGTTTTATTACAAGTAAGGATCCCATCATCGCCACCTCTGTGTCCCATCTCCCTTCCAGCTATTCCTGTTTTTCTACCTGATGCACCCCCATGTCTTCCTGCTAACCTTATCTTTCTGCTCTTCTCAAATTTAAAGGGCTCCTGGGATTGTGAAGTCCAATGTCAGATTAGCACATTAAAATACTTGCACACAACCTGCGAATGACTTGTCTGGGTGAACATTTTTGGAATAAGAAATGAAGGGCGTCCTTACTTCAAATGTCACCTGGTAGAACGATGCTTAAAAGTGGGTTATTCTTGTTGGCCCAGTTTTCATCTTATCAACATGATAACATCATACTATCTAACAATGTCAGAAATCTAAATTAGAAGTTAAAGAGGCTCCTGATCTCAGACCAAGTACAAATTTTATCCTGCTTACATTCTTTCTAAACTATGATTTAAGATATCAGGGTTTGTGGAAGGCAGATTATTCTTTCTAGATACTAGAGTGAATCTTATACAAACCTTTTACAAAAGACTGTATGGAATAAGGCTGCGAATAAGAGCCGAGGTGGCGCAGTGGTTAGGGTGCAGTACTGCAGGCCACTTCAGATGACTGCTATCTGCAGTTCAGCGGTTCAAATCTCACCGGCTCAAGGTTGACTCAGCCTTCCATCCTTCCAAGGTGGGTGAAATGAGGACCCAGACTGTGGGGGTGATATGCTGACTCTGTAAACCGCTTAGAGAGGGCTGAAAGCCCTATGAAGCGGTATATAAGTCTAACTGCTATTGCTATTGCTATGCGAAGACCAGCTGGCTGGCATGCATGTAGGTGCCAGAACCCGGAAGAGCAACGGGTGATAGCTGGCTTGCATCGTGGATCTAACGGAGCTTCGTGAAAAAGGTCCTGACTTTTATGTTCACTAAACAAGTTTGATTCAGCAGGAAACACAGAGAATAGCATCATGGAAAAGGTGGAACTATAAACCATTGGGAATTCCAGAATAACCAAACAAACTAAAATAAATTGCCAAATGTGTGGTTCATTCTGCTTTGGGAACACCCATCACAATATGAGTGTTTACTGGGGCATAATATATTATGCAAGGACAGCCACTACATTTTATTGTCCCAATTTTAATCAAGTCATGGAGAACATTAATCTAAGCATACAAAAGAAGTTACTAATAATAAAAAAACCCACCTTTCTCTATCGCTGTTTGGGGAGAGACAGGTCACTCCAGAGAGACCAAAAGGAAGGGAAAGGGAGGATCCATGCTTGAGGAGAGGAGAGGAAAGGTCAGGGAAGAACTCTATAGTAGGAGGTAACAGGATGTTGCATGAGAGTTATGGATGGGAACTAGTGTCCCATGGAGTCAATATTTCCTCATCCCCACATCATTTACCAATTACCTCCAATAGACCGATTAGATCCCACAGATTAGGCCTCCTCCGAATTCCATCCGCCGGCCAATGCCGACTGGCGACTACCCGGAGGAGAGCCTTCTCTGTGGCTGCTCCGGCCCTCTGGAACGAGCTCCCCATGGAGATTCGAACCCTCACCACCCTCCAGGCCTTCCGCAAAGCCCTTAAAACCTGGCTGTTCCGACAGGCCTGGGGCTAAAGAGCTGTTGCCCCCCCCCCCTCGAATGGTATGGTTGTTGTGTGCTTTTAAATTGTGTATTGTTCTGTTCGTCTTTTTTATCCCTTATCTGTACCCCCTTCCCTGACTTGGATTGTGAGCTGCCCTGAGTCCCCTTCGGGGAAAAGGGCGGCATATAAGTGCAATAAATTCAATTCAATTCAATCATTGAAATGGGAGTGTTGAAGCTGTACACATGACAAATGAAGTCATCACATCCCTCGCTAGCAAATATTTGAACAGAAGAAGGCTTGTTCCATTTCCCCATGAAAGATATTCGTTTCCTGCTCTATTCTCCCATCCAGCCTCACCCTTGTTTCACTATCAGGTTGATATTGCAATGTTGGTCCTGGTCCAAGGATGTCTACTCAACAAACTGTCAACAGTCCACCTCGGCATGGAGTAAGCAGGCATGGATGAATTCTGATCTGGGCTATTCTTGTCTATAGGGAAGCCCACCAAGGGGTGTTTAAAAGCTGGGTAACATGAAAATCAAGAGCTCCTTACCTCCAGAAGTGTCTTCTCTCCTGGTCGCATACTTCCATTAGCCCCAACTGAAGGGCAGAGATAGAGACGTAGGATGGACCAAGCAAGCCCATATCCTTCAGCATGTATAGACCCTATAGTCCATAGCTATTAGTTGAGATGTTATAGAATAATGGGGAGACAAGATAGAGTCAAGAAGCAGGAGGAGTGTGGGAGCTGGTGAGATGGGCTGAGAGAGGAACACATATCCCAATGCAAGTGGGGAGGGGCAGAACATCAATTCTGTCTGGTTGTCCATGTTCTGCTGGGTGAATAAACTGTGTCCTTCTCCATAATCCTCCATTGTCTTGCTCAGTTGCTACACATAGAATAGAATAGAATAGAATTTTATTATTTGTATGCCGCCCTTCTCCGGGAGGACTCAGGGCGGCGAACAATTCAAGGGGGGAAAAGGGGGAACATAAAAGACAAAATACAAATAATAAAAGTAGACAACAGTCACACAACCATACATGTCGAGAGGGGAGGGAACTCATCACCCCCAGGCCTGCCGGCACAGCCAGGTTTTGATGGCTTTTCGGAAGGCCTGGAGAGAGGTGAGGGTCCGAATCCCTGCGGGGAGTTCATTCCAGAGGGCCGGAGCTGCCACAGAGAAGGCCCTCCCCCAGGTAATAGCCAGATAGCATTGGCTGGTAGATGGCACCCGGAGGAGGCCGACCCTGTGAGATCTAATGGGTCTGTGGGAGGTAATTGGCAGCAGGCGGTCTCTCAAGTACCCAGATCCAATACCATGAAGGGCTTTATAAGTTACGACTAGCACCTTGAAGCGTATCCGGAGACTGATCGGTAACCAGTGCAGCTCGCGGAGGATAGGTGTAACGTGGGTGTACCGAGGTGCACCCACAATCGCTCGCACGGCTGCGTTCTGGACGAGTTGAAGTCTCCGAATGCTCTTCAAGGGCTGCCCCATGTAGAGCGCATTGCAGTAGTCCAGTCTTGAGGTCACGAGGGCGTGAGTGACTGTTGCGAGCGCCTCCCGGTCCAGGTAGGGACGCAACTGGTGCACCAGGCGAACCTGGGCAAATGGCCCCCCTGGTCACAGCCGACACATGGTTGGGCTCCAGAACAAAATTGACCTATCCCCTTCTTGGAGGTCATTTTGTTGGCACATCCCAAAAGGGCAGGCCTGACTCTTTCCATCCACAACTGCTTTCAAAAATAGATAAAGCTTAAGTGCTCCGATCTTCAACGTGATTCAGCCAAGCTTTCGTGTTTCTCTTTGTTTATATTTGGTAAACACCAAATGACAAATGTGTTCTTTTGATGTGGCAGGATATAGTTTTTTAATTATTTTTAGTGTACTTTCCATTGCTATCTGAAATTGCAGGAGTTATAGCCTTTTATGGTACATGCCAAATCGAAGAAAAAAGTTGATTGATTACTTTATCCTTCAAGATCTACCAATATCATTTTATTATTGCTATTTCTTTGGAATGAATAATTTTCATTTTCCCATAGGACAGATGCTTTATAAATAATTCCACATCTTATTTCAGATTTATCTGGACCCTTAGTCCATTTTCCTCGTGACTTTTCTCTGGAGCCATCTCTGTCAATGCAGAAGTCCCCCCCTTTATAACTAGCAGACTGGGTTAAGAGTTCAGTTTCAACACTGAGCACTCCCCCCCACCCCCTACAGCTGTCAAAACTATTGTATTTGGGCTCTGGCGTGTGTAACATTAAATTCCACACTGCCAAGAAAGAAAACGAAAGCATGGAGCTATGCAAACTCTGTGCAATTTATCATTGATCAAATAGACTAGTGTTTCTCAACCTTGGCCACTTGAAGATGTCCTGGACTTCAACTCCCAGAATTTCCCAGCCAGCGAATGCTGGCTGGGGAATTCTGGGAGTTGAAGTCCGGACATCTTCAAGTGGCCAAGGTTGAGAAACACTGAAATAGACCCAATGGCTGGATTATTATTTTTTCTTGATTTCTTTTTTCTTTCTGGCGTCCCTGGGAAACCAAGATTTTAGGCCATGCTTAAGTGTAAGACTAATCAGCAAAAAATCAGGAAGACGATTTACAGCAAGTAAAATTCCATATCATACTTCATGATTCATACTGAATGACGATGTTCCATATCTCAGTAAATAAGAGGCCTCTTTTGCATAAGGTAAAACCCTAAAAAGAGGTCAGAAGTAGCAGCAGTGATCAGTAAAATAAGATGCCACATGCACCAGAGAGACAATTAAGTTCGGGATCCCTGGAAAAGGATAAAATTGAAGTTGTTAAAATAACAGTTTATTCATTTATTGATCTTTTGCACCTCAACACCACAGCATTATAAAAAAATTACCATTTCAAATGCCCTAATTTGATACCTAATTGTAAAAAGTCAAGGCATACACCAGCTAGATAGATGATGTATAGGTGGAGCTAAGCAGAAAAATCTTCAGTTCTTCTTTCTGAAGATAAACTTGAAGGTAGAACTTGAATCAAAGGTAGTTCAAATCCACAAAACTGGGGCAGAACATAAGTCTGAAGTGAAGTGAAGGAGCCGAGGTGGCGCAGTGGTCAAATGCAGCACTGCAGGCTACTTCAGCTGACTGCAGTTCTGCAATTCGGCGGTTCAAATCTCACCGGCTCAGGGTTGACTCAGCCTTCCATCCTTCCGAGGTGGGTGAAATGAGGACCCGGATTGTTGTTGGGGGCAATATGCTGACTCTGTAAACCGCTTAGAGAGGGCTGAAAGCCCTATGAAGCGGTATATAAGTCTAACTGCTATTGCTATTTGTCCAGATTTGAAGGCAGATTAATTGAAATAGCCCTCACATAAGACCAGATGCACCCTGGGCACTTCGTTGGAACCATTATCAATCAGAGCATCCAATGGAAAATATTCAGCTTCGGTGAGGGCTCAGTCACATTTAGCGACCTAGTGATTTAGTCATCTAATGTGTAAGATGATGATATTCAAATAAAAGGCAACAATAATTATCATTCTTTCCCCCCAAATGCGAAAGGTAAAAACATAGGACGGGGCGTTTATTTAATTGAACGGACTCCATTGTTTTCATAATGTTTATTTAGAAAATAAGAAACACGGGACAGAGAGATGTGAATCAGGAAGCATGTAAAATTTAGTCTTGCCACCGCCATGATTTCATTAGTTAATCTGAAGCAAGCAAAATATGGTACTGATTTATTTCACAGGATTTTCATACTGGAACCCTAAGTAATTTTTGTAAATATTACGTACATGCTTCGAAGTGCAATACAGCTGTGGAGAGCTGGAAACCTGGGGGAGGTTTGGGGAGAACGCTGCTTCTCCCAAATCCCATCCATTGCCAGGGAAGTGGTGAAAATCATACAGTGCATCAATAAATTACTAATGACGTCATCTGTCATATGCAGTGATATCAGCAGCTGTGGTCTTCAGAGCTTGCTATGGCAACCAGTGATGGCATTTATGATGAGCGTTGCAATTGGAACATTTATGAGTGTGTTTGCTTATGTATTTATTTATTTTCATTCCTTCAGCTAGCAGGACCACTTGAAAATGACCTTTCTGATTGCACGTGTGTGAGTATGTGTTTCTTTATGCATATTCTTCTGCTTCTGATGTACCTCTATTCACATTTCCAGCAGCTGTAGACGGTCTTCCATTCCACAGGTTCCATTGCGAGCAGCTCCTTCAAAATTAAAGGAGCTATGATGTTCACAGGAAGAAGACGGTGTCTGTTATTTGAAGAAAATGTTTCGATTATTCCACTGGCTTCAATTAGTATTCAGCACTGCTGAAATATTTTTCTTCATCTCTCAGCCATTTACTTCCTAAGACTTGTTATCACTTGATTTTAAATTGCTATTTCACTGATTTTGTTGTTTCACTAGCTGCATACTCAATCTGCATTTCTCTTGATTTTTTTAGTTTTTATTTTTGATGGCAGAGAAGTCAATAACGGAAGGTCCATTTTTCTTTTTATAGAAAGCAAATCTTGCATTATGCATCTCAAGGGTTTGGGGCTTCTGCTCTTATTCCACTCCTTCCCAGAGTGGCTGATTAAGGCTCACTGGTGCCCTAAACACTGACAAATCTTGGTGATTTAATCTTCATTGGGTTTTTTTCTTTCTCACCACTTTGTGGTGCCCATTTGGGCCTGGTATCCTAAGCACCTGCTTCGTCTGCTTAATGGTTAGTACACCACTGCCTTCCTCCCAAAATAACATAGAAGTTACTAATATTGGTGAAGGGAGCATGTCGGAATGTATTTTGCATAAAAATAATGCAATTTGTTCATTCGTGGAAATGAGAAGGAAGAATCATTTCCCTGAATGTCACTTATTCCCTTTGGAAGAAAAAGATGTGGCTGATCAAGAAAGTCCTTTTCATGTACGGTGAGTAAAAAGTGTTATATTGTGAGAGTTTGAGGTTGTTCCTTGGAGGACCCAGACTCTGGGGGCGATATGTTGACTCTGTAAACCGCTTAGAGAGGGCTGAAAGCCCTATGAAGCGGTATATAAGTCTAACTGCTATTCCTTTTGCTAATATGCTGGATGCAACTTCTGCCCTATCAATAATTCCAGAATTAAACTTATAATATAATAAGCAAATAGTGATAAGCAAATAGTTTAAAAACTGATTTTTAGACAAGCATGTAGAACGCAAGCAAATTAGTACAATTACAAGTAGCCCTTCCACTTATAACAGTTCATTTAGTGACTGTCCGAAGTTACAACGTCACTGAAAAAAGTGAACTTAAGAGTTTTTTACACTTATGACCTTTGCTGCACCCCCATGGTCACGTGATTTATATGCAGATGCTTCACAACTGTCTCACATTTATGACGGTTGCAGGGTCCTGAGATCATGCAATCCTCTTTTGTGACCTTGTCAAGCTAGATTCACTTAATAACCGCGTTACTAACTTAACAACTGCAGTGATTCACTTAACAAGTAGCAGTTCGTAAAATGAGGCAAAGCTTACTTAACAAGTTTCTCACTTAGCAACATGAATTTTTGGCTCAATTGAGGTCGTAAGTTGAGGACTACTTGTAGTATTATTCCTTGTCTCGGTCAATTTATTACAGGGCTGGGCAACAAAGAAATATAGCAGAATTAGGCAGAGCTGAGCCAATGCTGTGATTTTGTACTATTGCTACACATTTGATTCATTCATTCTCAATAAATTATGAATGAAACGGAACTGATTATATCACCAACTGGACCACTTCCTTGAAGGATCAAACTCCATTTATATAATATTGGCTTGTACCCTGTTTGTTTCCTTCTTTACTCTCTGCGCGTATCTCAAGATTTTTCTCAGCACATCAAAGTCTGGTGAGGTTTGAGGCCAAACCTTTGGAGATGTGTGTTCATAATTGCCCTGTTTGGATTGCACATGATTAGCATCTGCTAAAAGATAATGCAGCTCTGCATTTTTTTGCTGTTAAGTGCTGGTCACGTTATTAACTTGTGGCCAAACCAGAAGAAAATACCCCAGAGACATATTTTCCCTTTGACAGCTTCATTTTCTCCTTACCGTAATCTCCATTATAAATTAAGCACTTTGGTTTCGGTTTAAAGAGACATAAATCCTAAAGCTTGTCTCGTAATGAATCCACTGATTTCCCTGTTCATTATTACAGGACTTAATGCGCTGTAAGGTTATCGGTAAAGTCAGACAATTTAACCTGATGCCACTGTTTTAACCACAAAGGAGGTCCCTGGTACCACGAAATTGACCCGAGGGATCTCGAGAAAATGTGGGTTCTGTTAGAAAAACAAAAATGGGCTAGTAAATAAATGAGGTAGGATGAATATTGATATATCCTGTATTGAGTCTTAGTCCTAGATTATGTTTTCAGAAATCTCTCGTGTGGAATGTCATTTACACTACAATTGCATTCAGCATGGAAAGCAGAGGTGATATTCAGCAGGTTCTGACCAATTCTGGAGAACCGGTAGGGGGAATTTTGAGGAGTTCAGAGAACCGATAAATACCACTTCTGACTGCCCCCCTCCCATCTATTCTCTGCCTTTCGAGTCCCAGCTGATTGGGAGGAAATGGGGATTTTGCAGTAACTTTCCCCTAGAGCAGTGGTTCCCAAAGTTGGCAACTTTAAGACTTGTGGACTTCAACTCCCAGCCACTCTGCTGGCTGGAGAATTCTGGGAGTTGAAGTCCACAAGTCTTAAAGTTGCCAAGTTTGGGAACCACTGCCCTAGAGTAGAGAGCGAGTAGAGATTTTACAGTATCCTTCCCCTGCCATACCCACCAAGCCACGCCATGCCCATAGAACCAGTAGTAAAAAAAAATTGAATCCCGCCACTGATGGAAAGCAATCGATGAGCTTAGATTCCCACATCAGCGTTATTCAGTCAGATATTCTCCAGTTGCGAAGAGAACACATTTCCCAGAATTCCAATCCAATTAGCTACCTGCTCTAATGCTAAGAATTCTGGGAGATGCAGTTCCCATACAATTATAGAGAATTTTGTTGGGGAAAGTTGATCCATAATTTTGTAACCATACTTATTTTTGCTGCAAAGAAAATTAGAAGTCTTTTCTTTATATTTCATCTTTTTACAATGTCTTTCCTTTATCTTTCTCTTTTCCTCCTTTCTGCAATCTGTGGGATCTTACTGGCCGCTGGGAGGTGTGTGGCAGTAGGCGGTCTCAAAGGTATTCTGGCCCTAAGTCATGTAGGGCTTTAAAGGTGATAACCAACACCTTGAATTGCGTCCGGAGACCAATTGGTAGCCAGTGCAGCTCGCGGAGGATAGGTGTAACATGAGTGTACCTAGGTACACCCAATATCGCTCACACGGCCGCATTCTGGACTAACTGCAGTCTCCGAACGCTTTTCAAGGTTAGCCCCATGTAGAGCGTGAAATATCTTCTCTTCATACTCACCTTGCCTATTCCAAACCAGTTGTGGAAAGCTTATCCAGAAAAGTATTCACGACACCTTCCTTCCTTCTTCTATTTGAATAGGACTATGTCGCTGGCAAGTTTATTCGTTCATTCTTAATCCATATGTACGTATGTATATTTCCCACCTTTATTATTATTTTTTATAAACAGTTCAAGGTGGCTAGCAAATCTAATAGTCCTTCTTCCTCCTATTTCCCCCACAATAACAACCCTGTATGATAAATAGAAGTGAGAGAAACCGAATGGCCCCAAATCAGCCAGCTGACTTTCACAGCTAAGGTGGGACTAAATCTTCTAGCTTCTAGCCTAGTGCCTCAAACTGTAGATCAAACTGGCTCTCAGTTTAGTCCCTGAAGGAAAGATTTTGAATTTACTTCCATCATTCTATTATTGTATATATTGTATACTTTTGGATCCTTTCCATAGAGCATTTTTATATGCTGAGAAAGCATTTCTAGAAATGAAAAAATGCTAAAAAAATCAAGGATTGAATAGTTATTTAATTAAAAAAAATTAAGAATAGCAAGAGTAACTTCTAAAAGAAGCTTATTACTAGGACATTTGAATATTTATTTAGTTGATAATGTCATAAATAATGCACTTCTGTTTCTCATATCAGTGGACACTTATTTCCTCCTCCTCCTCCTCCTCCTTCAGCAAGAATATCACCTTGCTATATTCAGCAATGATTTTGACAGAAATATAAGCAAGTCTAATGAACTTAAGCCTTTTATATGCATTACAGTTGCTATGTGTCAGAAACAATGCTTGATATCTGAAACGGAATCACCAGGAACAAAGAAAGAGAGCTTTTTAACTGTATAAACCATTTGATCCTTACCTCAAAAGCCTGTCATGAGTAGGGAGCTTTCAAATGCAGATTTAATCCACGGAAATTTTATGTTGTGCATAACATGTAAACACACAACAGACTTCCTTGGGTACGGCAATTTTTCTCGTTTCTTATTTACTACAGAAACGCCAGATTCTTGTATGTTTACGGGCCACAAGCAAGGCCTTCAGCTACTGATCTCTGTCTATTACCTGATCATTTAAAATCTCCTTTTTTGTTTTTCGAATCATGAAAATGAAACATTTCTATCTCATGCTCGTTATTCTTAGTCTGCTGGTTTGCTACAAAGCGTTTCTGGCTCATGCGTCATATTAGGAATTTGAATCCTCCTTTCATAAGAAGCTGTCCTGATGGTTGAAAATATCCCAGAAGAAACCAAGGAAATTCTTTTTTGGCAATCAAAAAAAGTTAAAATATTTCTTCCGCTAGGCTTTAAACTGCGATGGAACTGTAAACCTATCAAAGATCTCAGATTGTTGAGTAGAGAAGTTTCCAAGTAAGATGAGGCCATTGTGCCACTTCACACGACTCCCTAAGTCTGCTTGAAGTCAAGAATAATTAGGGAAGGATTTGCATCAAAACCATGAACTCCCTTTCACCAGGGTGGCAGATCAAATAAGGTGATCTCTAAAAAAAAAGCATCCAGATCATGCGTCATCATTATGGAGAGCCGAGGTGGTGCAATGGTTAAATGCAGCACTGCAGGCTACTTCAGCTGACTGCAGTTCTGCAGTTCAGCGGTTCTAATCTCACCGGCTCAAGGTTGACTCAGCCTTCCATCCTTCCGAGGTGGGTAAAATGAGGACCCGGATTGTTGTGGGGGCGATATGCTGACTCTGTAAACCGCTTAGAGAGGGCTGAAAGCCCTATGAAGTGGTATATAAGTCTAACTGCTATTGCTATCTATCTATCTATCTATCTATCTATCTATCTATCTATCTATCTATCTATCATCTATCTATCATCTATCATCTATCATCTATCATCTATCATCTATCATCTATCATCTATCATCTATCATCTATCATCTATCATCTATCATCTATCATCTATCATCTATCATCTATCATCTATCATCTATCATCTATCATCTATCATCTATCATCTATCATCTATCATCTATCTATCTATCTGGGTGAAATGAGGACCCAGATTGTTGGGGCGATATGCTGACTCTGTAAACCGCTTAGAGAGGGCTGAAAGCCCTATGAAGCGGTATATAAGTCTCACTGCTATTGCTATTGCTATGCGTATGTAATATTCTGTGAGTTAAGGGATGTTGCTGCTGCTCAGAGACACATTGTGCTTTGCCTTGAGCCATTAATGTCTACCCAAAGATTATAATTGACAAGAATTTGGGACCTCACTTCAAGACCCACATCCATGCATGCGTTCCACCTTCCGTGCATACACTTTGCCTTTAAAAAGACCCTAAGTGGGTTTCCATAGAGCCGGGGTGGGTGGGCGGGGCCACCCACCATTGGTCAGAACTGGCAGAATACCACCTCTGTTTCCAGTCCATGAATATGTTGGATTCAAATTCCCATAATCCCCCATCAAATTGGCTGGGGCTGATGATGGTGTCTGAAGGTCCCAAGGCTGCATGAGATATTTCCTGCCATCATGTTTAATCCTGCAGTACCAGTTTAAGTTTAAGTTTTATTTTATTTATATGCCGCCCTATTCCCTAAAAGGGACTCAGGGCGGCGAACAACTCAAACGGGAAGGGGAAACATACAAGTACAAAATAAACATATTAAAATGACCAACAACCACACCTGTCGAGAGGGGAGGGGAGCTCATCAACCCCAGGCCTGCCGACACAGCCAGGTTTTAACGGCTTTTCAGAAAGCCGGGAGAGAGGTGAGGGTCCGAATCTCCGCGGGGAGTTCGTACCACAATTTGCTGAGCTCCAGTGTCCTAGTCTAGGCTTTTTATGGCCTCACAATTTCTCTTTTCAATGATTTTGGCTCCAATACATTACCTTATGGCAAGTCCACAGATGACTCTCTCTTTTGTTTGTCAGATGTAACTACTTCCCCATAATTGTAGTAACCTCTTTAGCATTTGGAGAAGATTAAACTTAATACATCTTGCCAACGGCAAACAGTCAAAGGGTAACTTTCATTTTAATTACTGCAGACAAGGAGAAAAGAGGCTCTCTGAGAAGTCTGTCAATTTGGAGCTATATATAACTCTTTGAGGAATCCCTTAGTGGTTTCCTTGCTTAAACAGATTTCCGTTAAAATACATTTGTTTTCTCTGCAGGTTGGAATTATTCTAAAATCAAATGTTCATATTTTTTTTCTCCAAAGGTCTCTTCAGAATTAGAAATGCTGGCACAGTGTGTGTAGCATGCATCCCTGTAATGCTCAGGTTTTATTGAATTGCATTGAGGGCAGGAAAAGGGGCAGGTTGAAGCAAAAGATTGACTTTGCATTATAGAGCTAATGCTCTTTTCCCCCCCTTTGCAAAAGCTAATTACTGCAAGGTATCATCGATAGCCAAGTGGGCATTCTGTCTGGACCAATTCTAAAGAGCATGAGAAGTCATGAAGTACCCAGATTTGGTCTCCATCCTGTCACCAATTGTATACTTCCAGGAAAGAGAGCAGAAAGATCTGTCTCCTTGTTTCTTCCCTAAGACAGATAAACAATGAGAACACCTAATAATTTAAGGCAGTGGTTCCCAAACTTGGCAACTTTAAGACTTGTGGACTTCAACTCCCAGAATTCTCCAGCCAGCATTCGCAGAGCTCTTGGGAAGTTTGGGAACCACTGATTTAAGGATAGTCTTTATAATTTATGACCTTTCTGGAAACACCTGATTGGTTATCTGGATTATGTAATACTACTACTTCAATAAGTTCTGTATAACCAATATCAGTAATATCCAATGATAGCCAGAGAATTACAAGTTCCCAGATCCTGAAATAAGTCTTGGAGGTTCCATTGGCCTCTTCTTATATTTTAAAATCAATTTACATGTTGTTTATTGATTGACAATTTGCAAACAAATTGATGCCAACTTTCAGTGGCCATATAGATAGACTTTTTCTGGTGTGATCTGGTTCCATTGTTGGCTCTTCAAGTCTTCTGCAATTAAATTTATTCAGCCTGTCTTTCTCTTCCATTTCCTTCAATCTATCCTAGCTATTAAGACTTCTCCAAAAAGCTCCTGTTGTAGGTTTTTGCATAGTGTCTCAAAATATGATCATTTGAGACTCAAGCGAGAACTCTTGTTTAATTTGTTGTATGACCTTTCTTTGCTTTCTTCGTCATCCATTGATAAATGATTACGGTATCCTTTTAAAAGATATGGTGCCTCCATATATATTGAACTCCTAGAAGCCCTATCATTCTAAATTCTTCTACAATTTCCTGAAACCCCAAACAGTGAAGAGTACCAGGTTAATGATGGTGGTGGGGGGGGAGAGCCATCATTAAGGTAGCCTAAAACTGTCACCTACACCAAAAAACCCCAAAGTGATTTGTGGACTTGTGAACTGTTCTCCAAGCAATCTGAGAAAGCAAGACAGTTTAGGACAAGGAGGTCTCTTTTGCACATTATGCGCGGGGTTTCTTTATATATACAAATGTTATTAAATGGTTTTACAAAGAACATAAAAAACTAACAGAAACTAACAAAGGATAAAAATGCCAAAGCAAGCAGGTGGGCATGCAGGGAAGGAAGGAAGGAAGGAAGGAAGGAAGAAAGGAAGGAAGGAAGGAAGGAAGGAAGGAAGGAAGGAAGGAAGGAAGGAAGGAAGGAAGGAGAAAAGGTCTAGAAGAGAACTAAAAGATATAGAGAAAGCTTCTGACTTCTGCAGCAAATATTAGTAGAATTACAATATTGGCTGACTTTTTTCTAATATCCATTTCTTTCTAATCATCAAATTTCAGCAGCTGACTGGAGAATTCTGGGAGTTGAAGTCCACAAGTCTTAAAGTTGCCAAGTTTGGGAACCACTGATTTATGCCAAGAGCTTCTAACATGATAAAAAGTATTGTACAGCTCTCGTGATGAACAAATCCATTCCTCATAGCCTACTACATCTATTCAAGTCCTAGGCCAGTTTGCTGTTAGATAGAATTTCTCCCCAACGCCACAGGCTAGCTTCCCCAAATTTAATATTCTATAAATATTTTGGGACTGCCACTCCAGATTTCTGGAAGTTGCCATCCCAACATATTTGCCCTGCCTCCTGCAGACATTTGATGGTTTCATTGACTGGGCTATGCATTAAAATTTTAAATAAAGTTTCAAAATGACTAGATCTCCAGTCCAATCCACAATAGTGAGGAATCGGTCCATCCGAAGATTTTCTGTTTTTAAAATCTGTTTTTAAATCATTAGTGGCAGTGAGGCATGTTCTAAATCATAAAGTTTGCCATCTGAATTTCCTTCACTGATTGCAATGAACTCTGAAGGAAGCCAGTCTCCGAAAATCACTCAGGAGCAGATTTCAAAACTGGGGCAGCTCATATTTAAACACAGAGTTTAAATACCAGATTTTCAGAATTGTTGAGGTTAAATCTGCCTTTCTCCCGAATCATTTGAGAATCTCCAGATGTTTCCAAAAGCCCAAACAGCTGAATAAATGAGTAGTAAGTTGTTTCTGAAGATTGTAGATGAAGTCAAGAATTTCCAGAGGAAGTTCAAATTGGAATATAATGGTAGGCCCAAGAAATTTTTAAGTAAGGGATGCTCATGGGTGAGGGAGGTAGCGTATCATGGTAAAGCAATGATTAAATGTTGGGTAGAAATAATTTTCATGATTGGGGGGAAAAACAAGGTAAAATAGTTCCAAAACAACTGTTTAACATATCTGCTGTATTAATTGGACGTAGGAGCTGAGACTGTTCTAAAACACAAGCCAGCAACCACACTTTGTCTTAACAAGATGTGGGAACGTAGTTAGCATGTTCATTATATTTATTATATGTATATGATGTCTGAGCAGATTGTGGGAAGTTATCACTCAGCCCTCTCCCAGAAAAATGAAATATCCTAGGAAATATTGAAAGGGAAGAATATTGTGTTTCTCTGGATGTGAAAAGGAAGAAACATGTTTCAAAAAGACAAAATGACTCTCCCTGCAGCTTCCTGCCCCCACCCACTTTGTCCATGAGTCAATATAGCCTGAGCTAGTCCCTTTACATAATAAAGAGTTCTCCCCTTCAGCTCCAGGACGGATGGGATTAAGGCATGATAATATTGGCCCTTTACTCAACTGACCACATGGCACCTGAGAATTCAACCAAACCTGGACTCAGCCTAGAGAGTTGCCCCTGCGTGGCCCCATGTGAGTCTGACAACCAATCAGAATACATCTCTTGCACAGGAACAGGAGGAAGATGGCGGGGGGGGGAGAACAGGTTATAAAAAGCCCTGCAAGCCCCCTCCCTCGACCCCCCCCCCCTCCTCCTCCTCCTCCTCCTCCTCCTCCTCCTCCTCCTCCTTCTTCTTCTTCACCCAACACCTGGAAGCATGTGGTCACCTTTTTCCCCAGGACCTCAAGCCATGCGGTCCTGTCCACCATTAAAACATTAAACTTTCTAAGCTGTTTTTTTCCCACTTGGAGCCCAACCCAGAAGGACATTTCTTCCAACAAGATACTAGCCAGCAACTTTTTTTTTAATTACTTAGAAAAGTATATTTACACATGAAAAATTAACAAAAGCCATTATATTTCACAGCTGGAAGGAAGATAATATTTTTTTTACAGAATGGCCATTTGTTATAGTAATAGTTATTATAATACAGTCCCCTTCTTTAGCCCTCTCACCGTAATTACATCTATTTAGACCAAGAAGCAATATAAAATATAACAGTGATGGAAGACATTTGACATATGTTATCTTAACTTCTTAACTGCTGCTATTTGCAATTAGTTTGGGTTGCAATATAGCCAGAGTGGGCATTAATATATGAGATCTATTACTGTCATCTCCTCAACAAACATCGTACCATAATTTGTCGTTATCACTTGAGAAGAGGATCTTAATTTAGATGTTTGACTTCTTTCCAAGTTCTCATAACCTTCAACAACGTTAGTGAACCATAGGTATCAACCTTAAAAGCACTTAAGCATTTAATCCTGTAAATAGTTACTAACTCAATGTGGATTTATTGAAGATGGAACATTAATATCATGGTAAGTTATATCAGCTCCAGAGAGAAGCTTATGAAATTTTATGATGGACCCGATTACTGTTAGAGCACTCGCGTTATCCTGGAAAGTGACAGTCCTGAGCCAAATTCATTATGGTATACTTGGGAAATATCAACTTGTAGGTGAGTGCAGGATTTCAAGGAACTTGAAATGGATGGTAATACAAATATGTGCCCTGGAAGAAGATAGAGTAAAAATGAATCACTCTGCAAAATTGCTGGAATGATAATCAATAAGCATTTGTACAAAATATTCCATTTGTAGTTTCTCATTCGGCTCTTTTCATATTTTGAACATAGATCCCTACGTTTTTCATTCCCGAAACCAAACCTCAAATTTTGGTTGTTCTATCTAGTTGCATGTAAATATTTACCCTGCCTCGGTGTATTTATGTGAATAGAAGATTATGTCTGAAGCATTAGAACTAATGGAATGGGAGGTTTCACAGATTCTGTACCTTATGCCACCAGCACTCCCAGCTTCATGAGAGATATCACAGATTTCCTAACAGTATTCAAATCCATAGGCAATCTCCTTAACAACACCATTTTAGCCACTATTGAAGTACTATATGATGTCCCAGAAACATAGATTTAAAGCCATCAAGAATATTATCATTGATGCCAGAAAGTATACTTCCCACTAGACTCACCGATAACTATTTCATCTTTGGCAATACACACTTGCAAATATGTGGCACAGCCATAGGCATGGCTCCTCAATATGTCCAGAGCTTCATAGATGATCTAAAACAATTCTTAGCTACTGAACCTCCTGCCTTACTCGAGATTCACTGATCATATCATAAGGACTTGTGAACCTCTCATCAAATTCCATCCTGACTTCAACAACTTCCATATAAATTTGATTAATAAACAAATGAATGAAATAAACTTCTACTCCGCCATCAATCTCAGGTAGATCTTTCTACAAAAACAAGTCTTCTTCCTTGATGTTGCTGTGAAACTATACAGCGGATACATAAACATCACATTATCCAGATTGCAGTGCCTAGATAAATACTTCAAGCTTCTAACCAAAACACACCAATGAAACTATTGTCTACAGGCAAATTCTGTGTTACAGCTGCATTTCCTCCTATCAACTTGATGGAGATGCTCAAGTCATGGAATTAAATCAGGCATTTTAGGTGAACTACCCATCCAATGAGATCAAGAGACAAATCAATACAACTAGATCAATTCCCAGGAAGTTTAAACTACAGAACCAAACCACAGACCATCCATGGTTGCCATCAACATCTCACTATTCAAACCACCACACAAACATATTACTACATGAGTAAGTTGCAGCCCGTACTGGAAAAGGACACTGAACATTCTCAGTCACTAGATGGCAGGCCCATGCTTGCATACAAACAACCACACAACGTAAAACAAATTCTTATTAGCAAGAAGAAACAAGAGGACAATGATACAAACTTGGGAAGACAGTCAGGCGACTATTTTAACCATGTATTTACTCCACTAGCACTATATTAGCTCCAAGAATTTTGCACATAAGATTACAGATGTACTTCCTCTGATGTGGTATTTGTAATCATCCGCCAGAATTGCCCTTAGGATTCTCACATAGGACAGACTAGACAAACGGAAGAATTGCATGGAAGAATTAAGGGACGGAAGTTTGACATCAACTTTAAAACAATATCAGAGCATTTCAACCTTCCAGAAAACTCTGTGGCAGACCTCATAGACAGAGCCACTGTTTTGGGAGATCTAGATTTTAACAATACCACTGAACAAAGGATTGCTGAACTCAACTTAGTTCAAAAGATTTCAGGCAACCTCAGGTCTCAACAAACACAATGGATTTTAACCTGTTATAATTGCTAATGAATAAAGCACTTGTAAAGAGTTCATTGCTCGTCTCGTTCCCTCTTTTCATGCCCAGAAGCCCATTGTTTTAACAAACTTCCAGAGATACTTTGAAGGGAAATTATGTAACGGAAAGGCCTTTGTTTAAATATATAAACAAATGTGTTATCTCCCCATTACCACTGAAAATCACCTGGCCAACTTAAGGGCCCCCTGTGGTCCTCTGGAAAGATGGAAGGTTGAGCTATGACCCCTGACCCTTTAAATCAACCAATCCTTTATTTATATTTTAATTTATTTTAATTTATTTTAATAGCAATAGCAGTTAGACTTATATACCGCTTCATAGGGCTTTCAGCCCTCTCTAAGCGGTTTACAGAGTCAGCATATTGCCCCCAACAACAATCCGGGTCCTCATTTCACCCACCTCGGAAGGATGGAAGGCTGAGTCAACCTTGAGCCGGTGAGATTTGAACCGCCGAACTGCAACTAGCAGTCAGCTGAAGTGGCTGCAGTACTGCACTCTAACCACTGCACCACCTCGGCTCTTCTTCTTAATTTATCTTAATTTATCTTAATTTATCTTAATTTATCTTAATTTATCTTAATTTATCTTAATTTATCTTAATTTATCTTAATTTATCTTAATTTATCTTAATTTATTTATTTTAATTTATTTATTTTAATTTATTTGTTTTAATTTATTTATTTTAATTTATTTGTTTTAATTTATTTATTTTAATTTATTTATTTTAATTTATTAATTAGCTGCCCAATTCCAATGGCCTCTGAGCATCCCCATCAAAACAAAATAGAGGATGAGATCTCATAGGATTATTTATTGTACGGCATATGACTAGCAATATACACATACACTACTCCTGGAAACACCAAACCTGAAGTAGTCTGAAGCCGCCTGAAGATGACGAATGAGACTTCGTCGAAACGTCGCCAAGACATCTCCAATTCTACGCGGGAGAAAACCCAAACAACTAGAGACCTACATATATATATCTCCAACTGGCTGGAGAATTCTGGGAGTTGAAGTCCACAAGTCTTAAAGTTGCCAAGTTTGGGAACCACAGGTGTACAGTGATGGGTTTCCATTTTTTTTACTACCAGTTTGCTCATGTGCACGAACGAGCAGAGCCTCCCGCCGCTGCCTCTAATGGTTCGCCTGATCCAAGCTGAACCGGAAGCAACTCACCTCTGGTTGTGTATCGTTTGACCACAAAATGCACAAAAACTCTTAGGCAGAATATAATGCAGAGATGTTGGGATACTAAACATAATTCCTTTTTCTCTCATCTCTCCCTTTTCTCTCCCCCGCCCCAACCTTTTCTCTCTTGAACACATATACAGGTTCCAAAACTCTTACATAGTCCATAATTCCATAGCAATCATAGGAATTCACAGCCCTGGTCTTAAATTATCTCAGTGTGAATTATTATTATTATTATTTTGGAAGAAGCTGGATGCTCAATTTCTGAGCCTTTGCTTAAGCATATTTTGGGGAAACAACAGAAATGCCTTGTCTTGTCAGCTCTGGTTTCATGTTCTGCTTATTGTGGTTACAGAACTGCATGTTCATTTCCTGAAGCACTGTTTAGGGCTTTCCCATATACTAAAAGATAGATGAGAGACCCTCATTGTAATCTGCTTTTAACCTCTCCTCCCCTTTTACCACGACGGCAGAACATTACAGTAAATGATGGCTACCTTGTCTATAAGATGGACAATTGATTTGACCTGACGGCCGCTGATGCACTAATGGACTTGTGGTTCAATCCCTGGAGATATAAAATATGTCCAAGTGAATTGGGGCAGGTTAAAGAACAGACCCGTTTCTCTCTCCGCCTTGGTTGATTCAAGGGATAATAGATCTTCCAGTTGTTCAGAAGAGAAGATTAAAAGTGATCAATACCCAAATCATTTTTAAAACTGTTGACTCCGGTAGGCTCACTTTTTACTTGGAAGGAAAATGGTTCTTCAAACTGGTGAAAAAAAGTATTTGGAGGGAGGAAGGGGATCTTGAACAATGTTGGGCAGAAATTTTCATAAGCTTTTCCTTTTTATTATTATTTTTTTATTTTTGAATAAACACAAATACGACACAAAGAATCCTCTTTCTTTACATGCTACAGAAAGTGTGTCAATTGGTTACAAAAAGCTTTCATGCCTATAATACATATCAAATCATATATTTTAAATCAAATATAGATATTTATAGATTTATAGATATTTAATTTATAGATACCTATATATTTATAGATATTACTACCATCATACCTCAATTTTCATTTGACCACAATTGTTTTAACGTCCTTTTGTATAAAATATTCCAAAGTTTAAAGCATAACCACATAATGACATTTTGTTAGCTATTTCCAATATCATCCAATAACATTAAATCCTTATAGCCTATTCTAAATAAAAATCAATAATATTTAGTAACCAAGTTTCTAGTCCTCCTTTCCAAATCACTGTTTACAATTTATATCCAATTTCCTTTTATTAAGCCTATATATATAGGTGGGTGGGTGGGTGGGTGGATGGATGGATGGATGGATGGATGGATGGATGGATGGATGGATGTACAAGCAGTTGGACAGTGGTGAAATTCAATTTTTTTTACTACCAGTTCAGTGAGTGTGGCTTGGTGGGTGTGGCAGGGGAAGGATTCTGCAAAATCCCCACTCCTGGGGGAAGGATACTGCAAAATATAAGTGCCCACCCCACTCTGGGGCCAGCCAAAAGTGATATTTGCCGGTTCTCTGAACTACTCAAAATTTCAGCTACCGGTTCTCCAGAACCTGCTGAATTTCATTCCTGAGTTGGAGTCAATTACCATCAATTGTTCACACGGGCCTGGTTTCTGGGATTATCTTCAAAAAACTATTGTCCAGATCCTTTGTTTCAGAACAGAAATTGAAGACAAGTGGCTTTTCTTAGAGCAGAGAGCTGGGTCCATGAAGGGGGGGGGGGCAGAACAAGTTCCCTCTATTCAGTTTTTAATTTAAGAAAGAATTTAGAAGCTTTTTTCTGAAGTTCCTAGCAAATGTTGCCTGCTCTGTTGACATTGTTAAGGTATTACATTCCAAAATTCATTCAAAGATTCATTATCATCTCTATTTATCATGTCTACTCCAGTACTGAAGATATTAATTGAAAACAATGTTGTGTTACTTGGTGATGCCTTGGTTTCAATCTGAGCACTTTTAAACTCAATCTAGAACTGAGCTAGGTCCTTGCTGTGAACATTCTTGGATATTTCTTTTTAATTTACCATATAATTTGTAGACATTCTTCACACTGCACTAACATTTAGCAAGGGTCCATGAGCAGATCAGTTCAAACCATTTTAAGAACCAAATACAGTCCAAGAGCTACTGTAGGCTCTCTCCTAATTTGACCTACATTGACCACCTGAAGGCACCACATAATTAGTTTCATCCCTTCTTCAAATATGGGTAGTCAGAAGTTATTTTCTGGGGTTCAAACCCTCTACAGAAAATTGAAGTCACTGATCAACACAGTTTAGATTATTATACACACTACATAAGTTTTAGAATCTACTCATATCCTGAAACTAATCATATAGGCCTCTATATAGGTAGTCAGTGTAACTGAAAATATCACACAGGATCCTCTCCTACAAAAAGGAGGTATGGAATACGTAGAGACGTCACATTATGTAACACTGCCCAGTATCCCAGGTCCTTGGTAAAGACACAATAGGTTGATAAAAATGCCAAGTCCAGTCTAAATAGTTGGTTGACTTTATGACCCACCATAATAACTACAACGCCATCTCTCTCTTCTCCGTGATCTTAAGGGAAGGTGGACCATTCTGGCAGTGCATGTAGTCTAAGCTAAAGATATCTGCATAAACATCTTTGTGCTTCTGTAGATGGGAGCTGCACAACACAAAATCAAACTCCTTCGAGACAACAGTATAGAGGAAAAGTGATGAGCTTTTTACGGCGCCCAATCTTGGATTTGGAAGTAGAGTCAGAAACACCAAGCTATGTGAAAGGCCAAAGTTGAACACTACATTATTGGAATTGGTGACACCTTATTCTTATTCCTCCCCAATTTCAACCATTCTGTCTCTTCTCAACCTCTTTATGAACACAGATGTCATTTTAATGGGGGGGGTCTAGCTGAAAGTGACAAGGAAGTGACCTGCGAGTGAACTCATGAGCAGGTGAGGCCTATCAGTTTCCAATTCGAAACTGTTGTCAGTCTTGAGGAATGGCTGCTATAACGCTATTTGTAACTGATATATACTGCAAACACCACAATCATTCAGCGTGTGTCTGCCATGGGCTATATGAAATTAACAATTCATGTTTATCCCTATGGATACCAAACTAAATCAAGTAGATTAAGCTACCTAGATCATCTCAGGAATATCGGTGTTGGTGTGTGTTGGTCTGAAAAAATATTACTTGGGCACAATGATCTGTTAAAGCGTCATTTGTATTAAGATGCGTATTGCTTTTAAAACTCTTGTCAGTATAAAATGCCATACATCTAGAATAAATGTGTGTGTGTGTGTTTGTGTGTGTGTTTCCTTTGTCCTGAAATTTCCCCTTCAAATGCATAGGTGTCTCTCTCTCTTTCTCCCTTCCCCTCCCACTCTTTCGTTATAAATTTGCCAAGATCTTCTATCCAAATCACCACATCTCACCCTCAGAGTCAGAAATGTCAACTAATATTTGAGCTTCCCCTGTTCTTCCATGTTTGGATAGCATTTCTACTGAATAACAAGAGGGAGGGAAGGAGAGAGAGAGAGAGAGAGAGAGAGAGAGAGAGAGAGAGAGAGAGAGAGAGAGAGAGAGAGAGAGAGAGAGAGAGAGAGAGAGAGAGAGAGAGAGAGAGAGAGAGAGAGAGAGAGAGAGAGAGAGAGATGTCTGTTCCCTTTCCATTAGACATCAACGTTATGTTCTACCATAGGGATGCTGCACTATGATTTGAGGAGGGAAAATACCACAATTTTTAATCCTACATTTGATCTAAATATTAATTTGGTAGATATCCTACTAGAATGCTACGCTAGGCACTGTGGATACGGATCCGAACACTATCAACTCTATACAGGTGTGGTGGCTGTGGTGGAGGGGTTTATTTTAAATTATATAAAAAGAAATCACAGTGAAGCAGAATTGTTTGGTATTTGAAAAAGGGAGAGCAATACAGAAAACTATGAATCGGAAAGACTCTTTTGCAGTCGTTCCTCTTTCCTAAATCAGTAAAACTTATATTCCGTATTGCTTATATTCAACATATGTTTTAAATAGAGGGCCTACCTCAGCCAAGTTAAACAACATATGTTCTACTCAGTTCAAATCAATACGGAAGTATTGGCAGCTATGCAGGGAAATGTTAAATGTTTTATATTGCTCACCAGTGTCTTTATCTTAGCAATAGCAATAGCAGTTAGACTTATATACCGCTTCACAGGGCTTCCAGCCCTCTCTAAGCGGTTTACAGAGTCAGCATATCGCCCCCAACAACAATCCGGGTCCTCATTTGACCCACCTCGGAAGGATGGAAGGCTGAGTCAACCTTGAGCCGGTGAGATTTGAACCGCCGAACTGCTGAACTAGCAGTCAGCTGAAGTAGCCTGCAGTGCTGCACTCTAACCACTGCGCCACCTCGGCTCTTTTACCCATAAGGAGACCCAATCCTTATGTAATGGTCAAAAGTGCTGGATTGGAGGCTATGAGTTCTTGTTCAGCCATAGGTATGAATGCCACGTGGCCGACTTTGGTCACTCTCTCTTCTTGGGTTTAGGAAGGAGATCCTGGTATGTATTTTCTGAAAAAGTTTCCAGGAAAACTGCATTTGTCCCTGCAGTTCTGCTCTCCCAAGGGTCCAACCAGTTAAACCATAACAGTTACAATCCACAAATCCATCATCAGTCAGAGTTACCTATAGTAAGTGATGGGGATGCAGATAAACCAGTTGTCAGCCTCTGCTTTGCTGCTGCTTCGGCTGCCATTGAAACGGGGAGGGGGAGGGGGGCATGGTATTTGGGAGGGGAATCATTATGTGCTGGAGGAAGATTCTAGACGCTTGCCTGACCATCTCATTGCGCATGTTGAGGAAGGGAGTTTCCCACCAAGGTTAACTGTCCAGCATTCCACCCTGGTGATGTTTTTTGAAGATATATCCCACCTGACAGTTGGGTGCATTATAATTGGACTATGGACTGGGGATGCCAAGGGGAGGGGATTGAACTATATATGATATTCTTTGCTTTCGCGCCTAATTAACCAGATTCAGCTTAGCTTCGCTACTATTCGTTTATAATTAGTAAAAGTACACTTAATCTCAAGCAAATGGAGTTGAGTGGTTTCTTTCCTGATTATTAAATGAAGCAGCATCAGACACTAGTTGTCACTAGTTGCCGCTGGGCGAGATCATTCGACGGCATGGGATAAAATACCATCAGTATGCGGACGATACACAGTTGTATCTGTCCGCCCCGTGCCAACTCAGTGAAGCGGTTGACGTGATGTGCCAGGGCCTCGAGGCTGTTAGGGACTGGATGGGGGTTTACAAGCTTATACTCAACCCAGATAAGACCGAGTGGCTGGTGTGCTTCCCTCCTACTAATTGGCCAAGTGTTCCATCTCTCAGGCTGGGGGGGGGGGGGGTCAAACAGTACGCCCCTCAGACAGGGTTCACAATTTGGGAGTCCTCCTGGACTCACTGCCTGGAGTTGAATCCTGACTGGCTCAAGGTCAACTCATCCTTCTATCCTTCTAAAGTCAGTAAAATGGGAAGCCAAGATTGTTGGGGGAAATACGCTGACTCTATAAACCTCTCGGAGAGGGCTGTAAAGCACTGTGAAGCGGTATATAAGTCTAAGTGCTCTTACTATTGCTATTATCTCTTCCAAAACACTAGTGAGTGGATTTATCCAGTGGCAACAAGATTCTAATAAATCAGGCAACTGCGCGACTGCTACCTGAAGCTGAGGGCCGGTATAGTTCCATTCCCGAATTGCCCTTGCAAGAAGGTAGAAATTCAGGATGCAGCCCCCACATGGCAAAGAGCTTCCAGTGCTACCTGAGGAAAATTGCAATTTCCCGGGTGTCACTTTAACACCCGAGAAACTGCAATTTGCCTGGAATGCGGGATGCTATTCAGACTACCATAAAAAGAAAAACAGAATTGACAGGTTTTGCCCCCTGCTGATTTCATGGAGCGAAGGGCCAAACTAGATGTGCTGCTAAACATGTGCAAGCACTTAACAAGTCTGAATTCTGTACTTTAAACAGCAGCCACAGGGGGAACATCAGGATCAAGACCACAGAGTGGAAGGGAAAGTGCTGATATGTAAGCCTGTACCCAGAGTTTAAGAAACCCAATGTCATAGGAGTCTTGCAATTACACAGACTTCCTGGAAAACAGCTCCTATGAGAAAAGGTTGAAGGGGGTAGCCACTCAGTATCTAAGTGAAGCCGATGGATGGATTTGGAAGCTAGTTACCACTAATTAGAGAGATGATGCCATCAATGGCAACAGAGTCATCTTTAAGGGGGCTTTTTGCTGAGCGTGTCAACTAGAAAGCTGAAGGTCCAGAATCGAGACCCAAGCGCCGCACAACAGGGTGAGTTCCGGTTACTTGTTCCAGCTTCTGCCCACCCAGCAGTTCGAAAGCATGCAGATGCGAGTAGATAAATAGATGCCACTTTGGTGGGAAGGTAGGAGTGCTCCATGAACCTCGGCATATAGCAGTTAGACTTATATACCACTTCATAGGGCTTTCAGCCCTCTCTAAGCGGTTTACAGAGTCAGCATATTGCCCCCAACAACAATCCGGGTCCTCATTTCACCCACCTCGGAAGGATGGAAGGCTGAGTCAACCCTGAGCCGGTGAGATTTGAACAGCCAAACTGCTGAACTGCAGTCAGCTGAAGTAGCCTGCAGTGCTGCACTCTAACCACTGCGCCACCTTGGCTCATATAGTCGTGCTGGCCATATTGAAGTGTCTTCAGACAACGCTAAGAAAGGGAGATGAGCACAGCCTCCTAATGCAGGACACGACTGGAAATCTTTATACTTTATTTTTAGTCAGTTTGGATAGGGAATCGGGTGGCATCTATTTTACTGTACATACATTGATTTATTGATTGATTGATTTAATTTGTATGCCGCCCACTCTCAAAGAGGGCTGCTTACATACATATACATACATGCATGCAGAGCCGAGGTGGCGCAGTGGTTAAATGCAGCACTGCAGGCTACTTCAGCTGACTGCTAGTTCTGCAGTTCGGCTGTTCAAATCTCACCAGCTCAGGGTTGACTCAGCCTTCCATCCTTCCGAGGTGGGTAAAATGAGGACCCGGATTGTTGTTGTGGGCGATATGCTGACTCTGTAAACCGCTTAGAGAGGGCTGAAAGCCCTATGAAGCGCTATATAAGTCTAACTGCTATTGCTATTGCTATATATACATTCATACACGCAACATTCAGCTATGTTTCTGTCCCGTAGGCATAGGCTTGAACGTTTTCAGAGCCTTTGTATATCCAGGAAGGGATAGGATGTGAGAGAACAAACCGAAGACAAATTTGGACAAGATGGAGTTCTTGCAGATTATGGGTTGAGATTCCAAGAAGCAAGTGAGATGCTGATTGAAGGGAGGCATTTCTTTTAAGGAATAGATTCATTACCTTTAAAGAATAAGATTCACCTTTCATGCTGGACAATGAAGCAATATATGTGGGAAAGGGAAGGGTATTGATTAGCTTCAGTTGATCAACTAATGGCACCCTTAGTTAGAGAGCAGAGACATGGCATAAGAGCCGAGGTGGCGCAGTGGGTAGAGTGCAGTACTGCAGGCCACTTCAGCTGACTGCTAGTTCAGCAGTTCAGCGGTTCAAATCTCACCGGCTCAAGGTTGATTCAGCCTTCCATCCTTCCGAGGTGGGTAAAATGAGGACCTAGATTGTGGGGGTGATATGCTGACTCTGTAAACCACTTAGACTTGGACTTGGACTTAATCTTCGTAAATGTCAACGTCCGCAAGGCAGTGACCGTTGCATTGTGAAGGCCAAAGGCAGAACGTCACGGATTACAGAGTTGTTTATCCGTGTGTTGTCCTGCCATTGGTTTCTCAGCTTGTTTCACGGTTCCGTCGCCACGGGAACCAACACTCCCCATTTATCCGGGCTTGTGACCGGCTATGGTTTCCCATAGGCTGGGAAACCACTTAGAGAGGGCTGAAAGCCCTATGAAGCGGTATATAAGTCTAACTGCTATTGCTATTGCTATGGTGTCAATGACACATGCATTGGACTACAGCAAACTACTACTCTTGGGGCAATCCTGGAAGATGGTTCATGGTGGGACAAGTTCTCACTGGAATTGAGGCAAGCTTCCTTCTTACTACTTCTAAGTTTTGACTCAATACTTTTAGAACTTCAGAGATTTAATGCTGTTGTTTTATGTATATTTATAACTCTTTACGATTGATTTATTGGCGATTCAAACCAGCAATAGTATGTTGCTATGGACAACATCCCAAACTGTAAGAATAACTAAATTAAAGGATACATTTAATTAGGTAATAGGTTAAATCCTGAGAAGGAGCTTCCGGGGTGGAAGAGACTTCAGGGGAAAGTGATGAGTTATCCTTTGTTAGAGATTTCTCTAATTTCTAAGCAGATTTCTAAGCAGGTGCTGGATGGCCTTTGACGTGGATGTTCTAGCAATGGAATTGCATCTGCAGGGTGTTAGATTTCAAAATCTAGTGACTCCCTAGAGCAGGGCTGTCAAACTCACGGCCCGTGGGCCAGATGCGTCACGCATTGACCACACCCACACCCGATTTAGCAAAGGGGGGGGGAAGTCACAATACATCACGTGACGACTCCATGACGATGCAAGTTTTACACCCCTGCCCTAGAGGACATCCATATCATTGAGCCGAGGTGGCGCAGTGGTTAGGGTGCAGTACTGCAGGCCACTTCAGCTGACTGCTATCTGCAGTTCGGCGGTTCTAATCTCACCGGCTCGAGGTCAACTCAGCCTTCCATCCTTCCGAGGTGGGTAAAATGAGGACCCGGATTGTTGTTGGGGGCGATATGCTGACTCTGTAAACCGCTTAGAGAGGGCTGAAAGCCCTATGAAGCGGTATATAAGTCTATTAAATACATAAATAAATAAATAAATTCTATGATCCATCTTGCACTGCCCCCGTAATGGGCAGGGGGGGGATTGAGAGAGGGTGCAATCAAAGCCTCTACCAATTCTATCTTTGCAAATAAGAAAGACTGTAGCAGAGTTTTGATTTTAGCATTTAACTCCTCCGTCTTAGTGTCTTTTTCGTTGTTGCTGCTGTTAAAGGCCACTATTTAAGTGAGAGCCCGTAATTGTTAACAGCAACTCTGGCAAACATCCACTAGATGTCAGTCATGCAGCTTGACATCAATTTACATCCGTAATAAAAGTGGACGTGCAGCACTTTCATATCTCAAAACACAATAAACAAAATTCCCTTGTAATGCATTTTAATTTGCCCTGTATGTGACAAGGCCACCAAGAATTCAGCCTTCCCTCTGCCCCAAATTGTGTTCTTAGACAACAGGAAGGTAGACGGTTTTATTTTTATTCTTTTAATCTCCCAGTAAGCTTTCTTCCTTCCCCTTAAAGAGTTGTTTGCCTTAATAAGCATGGAGGAAGACTAACTTTTGAAGTCCATTATACTCTGTCCAGACTAATTAAACTGAGAAAAGATGAAATAAATGCAACTGGTAAAGGGGTTTAAAGCTCAAAAACAAAACAAAAGGCACTTTAAAATGGCATCAGCCATCCTGAACCAATATCTCACCAAATGATTGTGAGAGTAACAGCTTCACCAACTGCCTTCTCCAAGAAAACTCACACTTTCTGCCTATGGTCCAGTTTGATCTTTTGTTACAGGTGGAAAATAATAAAGCAAGGAGACGCATGAGATATTTCAGTGTGTGTGTTTGTGCAATGAGTTTCATCCTGAAATTAATGTATTTATTCTCATACCTTCAGTTATGATAAATTCTCCCTTTCCTTTTTTTTTAATAAATATTTTTTTTTATTTTTTTTGTTACATAGACAACACACACCCACAACAATTTAAAAAAAACCATCATCACATATAGCATGTTGTTTGGTTACAAGTGTTTTAACATTTATCATTCTTATACATTTATTATTTCATTTAATAGGTTATAATATACAGTTTGGGTTGCTTTGTTTACCATCCCCTCCTCCTGTTATAACACCACCTTATTTTCCCTTTCTTTTCTCCCTTCCTCCCTTCTCTACTTTCTTCCTTCCTCGTCTCCTTCCCCTTCCTTCTTCCCTTACCTCTCCTTTGCTCCTGCTCTTCCTCTTTCCCTTCCTACCCTCTCTCCTTCCTCTTCTCTCCCCTCCATCCTCCTTTCCTTTCCCTTTCCTTTCTCCCTCCCTCCCTTCTCTACTTTCCTCCTTCCTCGCCTCCTTTCCCTTCCTTCTTCCCGTACCTTTCTCCTACTCCTGCTCTTCCTCATCCCCTTCCTACCCTCTCTCCTCTTCTTTCTCTCCTTTCCATCCTCCTCTCCTTACCTCTTTCTTTTCACCCTCTCTCCCTTCTCTACTTTCTTCCTTCCTCCTCTCCTTCCCCTTCCTTCTTACCTTATGTCTCCTTTGCTCCTACTCTTCCTCTTTCCCTTCCTACCCTCTCTCCTTCCTTTTCTCTCCCTTCCATCTTCCTTTCCTTTCCCTTTCCTTTCTCCCTCCCTCCCTTCTCTACTTTCCTCCTTCCTCCTCTCCTTCCCCTTCCTTCTTCCCGTACCTTTCTCCTACTCCTGCTCTTCCTCATCCCCTTCCTACCCTCTCTCCTCTTCTTTCTCTCCTTTCCATCCTCCTCTCCTTACCTCTTTCTTTTCACCCTCTCTCCCTTCTCTACTTTCTTCCTTCCTCCTCTCCTTCCCCTTCCTTCTTCCCTTGCCTCTCCTTCGCTCCTGCTCTTCCTCTTTCCCTTCCTACCCTCTCTCCTTCCTTTCCTTTCCCTTTCCTTTCTCCCTCCCTCCCTTCTCTCCTTTCCTCCTTCCTCCTCTCCTTCCCCTTCCTTCTTCCCGTACCTTTCTCCTACTCCTGCTCTTCCTCTTCCCCTTTCTACCCTCTCTCTTCCTCTTTCTCTCCTTTCCATCCTCCTCTCCTTACCTCTTTCTTTTCACCCTCTCTCCCTTCTCTACTTTCTTCCTTCCTCCTCTCCTTCCCCTTCCTTCTTAAGGGTTTAAGGGTTTATTAAACTTGTATTCTTCCCTTGCCTCTCCTTCGCTCCTACTCTTCCTCTTTCCCTTCCTACCCTCTCTCCTTCCTTTTCTCTCCCTTTGCTGTTGTTGAAGTATAAGCCAACGACCACGGATGCTTGTGTTGAACTGAATGCAAATGTACTTCTGCTTTTCTCTGGTCTCAGCTAACCCCCAAATCCAAGGTCCCCAAGTCCTCAAGCTTTCCCAACTCAGCATTCTGGTCTGCAGCTAACCAGAAGAACCTGAGAAATAATCATGCTCAACATCCCTTACCATTTTCCTTCCAAGCAACTCACGATTAGGGTATGCTCTGCCATTGGGTCTGAGCTATTGAGACCAACCTCCACATCTCCCATGGATTTGGTCTACTTTTGAAACATTGAAATATGAGTTGGGTAAATAAGTATTTCCTTTTTATCACTCTTAAACCTTCCCACATTCAGCTATCAACACTTCAGTAACACATCAACACTTCAGTAGCAATGACAGCACTGCCAAAGGATGGAGGGCAGAGAAGAAGAAGAAGAAGAGGCATTGTATTTATACTGGTAAAGAGTAGGTGTATTTCCTAGGAATTTCTTCAGCTAAATCAATTCAAGAACTCCTTCTAGTATGAAATATCTCAGTGATCTGATGAGGGATTTGAAGAGTTTTTGATGAGATATTTAAAATGTAATGAAGGCAGGAGACCTTCAGGCATTGCTAATAGCAATAGCAATAGCAGTTAGACTTATATACCGCTTCATAGGGCTTTCAGCCCCCTCTAAGCGGTTTACAGAGTCAGCATATCGCCCCCAACAACAATCCGGGTCCTCATTTCACCCACCTCGGAAGGATGGAAGGCTGAGTCAACCCTGAGCCGGTGAGATTTGAACAGCCGAACTGCAGTTAGCAGTCAGCTGAAGTGGCCTGCAGTGCTGCACTCTAACCACTGCGCCACCTCGGCCACCTCGGCTCATAAATTTTCCTCAGCTGTTCATGTTAAGAGAATTTGAAAAAAAACTAGAATTCCCCCTTTCAACCAAAACACCTGAACGTTTAGAGACAGTCAGAAGTCCCAGTAAGGCTGCATACGTTTGTCAAGAGGAGATTTATGTAAGATAACTACATCCATTCGTATTGTGTAATGAAGGGATTGTTTCTGCGTGGCTCTGTGAAGTTCTCCCTCAGAATGTTGGGTGACAGAGATTCTCAGTCATCCAAATCATGGTTGTCCCAAAGGTGCTTTTTCCAAAAGGCAAATTTATTTATTTATTTATTTATTATTTTATTTATTTGACTTATATACCACTTCATAGGGCTTTCAGCCCTCTCTAAGCAGTTTACAGAGTCAGCATATTGCCCCCACAGTCTGGATCCTCATTTTACCCACCTCGGAAGGATGGGAGGCTGAGTCAACCCTGAGCTGGTGAGATTTGAACCGCTGAACTGCAGATCACAGTCAGCTAAAGTGGCCTGCAGTACTGCACCCTAACCACTGCGGCCACCTCGGCTTAAATGGACTTACTTTGTAGATGCTTCGCTTCTCATCCAAGAAGCTTCTTCAGTTCCTCTTTCCTTGACAACTGATGTACAATGGCAGAAGAATACATATATGTAGATTTATGTGACAGGGGGGAAAATATCCATGAGTTAAATACAAGGTGATACACAGTGGAAAGGAAAAAGGAAAACTGGTTTCTTGCTGGTTTTAAATTGTATTTTGTATTAATTTTTATCTTTAAAAAAAATAACAAAATTCATACAAACACACAGAAAGCCGCTAGATTTAGATTTTTTTTTTTTTAGATTTAGATTTTATTTGGTTTGTATGCCGCCCTATTCCCGAGAGACTCAGGGCGGCTAACAATAAAAAGGGGAGGGGATACAAAAATAAAATAAAAAACAGCAATTTAAAATCCAACAATACTATTGCTCTAGAATAATCATACTAGTGATGCTACCGCTTCTAACAGTAGACCCAATTTCTTGAAGAGTTTTTCCAAAACTGTTCACATCCAGCCCATTTTTTTTCAATTTCTGTTTAAAGCTATTTTACACGAACCCCAAACTTCTAATATACTGTATTTTTATGTTTATTGCTTCTACTTTTGTTTTATTTAGTTCTCATATCCTGCCTGTATTTTATGTTTACTTTAATGCCATTGCAATAAGTTTAATATTACTTCTAAACTGCCTTGAGGGTTTAAAAATACCTTTAAATTGAAACATGGGGATTTTTTTAAAAAAAAATCTTTAAATAAATAATTAAACTTTCCCCTCATGCTTGCTTATAAGAGAAGCAAATTATGTTTGGATTACTCCCATCCCCATCAGCAATTTAATTCATGAAACTGCAAATGTCAATATTTCTGTTATGAAAAGTTTACAAGTCAATTACAATGAATAGCAAGTGATCTGACTTTTTTTTCTGTTCAATCTTACGTACAGAAAACCAAACATCTATCTTTAGTGTTGCATATTCATTTACTGAAGTAAATTGGAAGTCTTTAAATGTGTCCTTTTCTAGAGGCTATTCATTATGTCTCCATTTAAAGAACCCAATTTGAAAAAATAAAAGCCCCAAAAGCACACACCCCACCCCATTTATACTACACAAACACAATTGTCATGTTTAACACAATTACAATTGTGCTATTATTTCCAAAGCAGCTATATTATTAAATTTAATAACATGGACATTCTGATTCTTCTGACACAAGATTTCTCATATTTAATAACATGGACATTCTGATTCTTCTGACACAAGATTTCTCATACTTATATCTAACAAGCTAACCATGATAACAGAAAATACTCACCTGAAGCTGCACATATGTTCCAAAACGTACAATGCTCCACTAACAAATCAAATGTATGAGCAAAAAGGACTTCCTGGTTAAATCTCTTTTGTCTTAAAAACCACTTGATGCTTTCTTTTGAGTTTAAAACTACCAGAAACTCAACCAGATTTCTTGAGCAAGATATCCAACCCAATGTTCCTGGATTTTTAGTAAAGAGGTATCGCATCTGTAATTTTATTTCCAAGCCTCCTATGCATCTGAACGAAGATATTTGCTTCTATGCTTTCTCAGCGTTTGATTTTGTTTTTATGCTAGATGGGGTTAATAAAAATGTTGAAGAGTAAAAGCTGAGAGTGAAAATAAAAACTGAAAAGTAAGAGCTCACATCAGACTAGATTCAGAAAGGTGAATGAAACCTTTGTGGAACAGATACAATGGATATTCATTGATTCATTCGTTCGTTCCCCATCTTTGTCATTTTTATGAATCACTCAAGGCAGTGAATATATTCAATACTTCTCCCTCCTTCTTTATTCTCCACAACAAGAATCCTGCGATGAGGTTTGGGCTATGAGAGTACTTGGTCCAAAATCACACATCCAGCTTTCAGTATGTGGGTGGAAATTCCTGAAAAAAGACAACATGGAACCATTTCATATTGCTGTCAAGAAACAGGAGTCAAACTGAATTAGACGAAGACTTCGCCAATAAAAAAAGAGGGAAGCAAGAAAGTTCTCACGTAAGCTGATGAAAATTATATGGGGAGCTGAAGCCTCCTGCCCCACAGCTGTCAACTGTCAGCTATGGATCACAAGGATTATGTAGCAAAAACGCTACGTTTCTAAGGGACGAGCAAGAGGAAGTCATCACAATGAGTTGACTTGGGATGCTTTAATTTACTAATCTGTCTGCAATGAAGGGCACTCCAAGACTCTTATTTCTTGCCAAGACACTAAACTTATGGGCTATTCAACTCAACATGAATGCCAGAAAGGCATTTTTATTTATTCAAGCCTCTGCTGTCATTCTCTCATTCTGTGCACGCACGCACGCACACACACACACACACACACACTTATATATTTTGATCCAAATGGACAATGCATGGGTTGTAAACTTTAAAGATTCTAGAGCAGTGTTTCTCAACCTTGGCCACTTGAAGATGTCTGGACTTCAACTCCCAGAATTCCCCAGCCAGCATTCGCTGGCTGGGGAATTCTGGGAGTTGAAGTCCAGACATCTTCAAGTGGCCAAGGTTGAGAAACACTGTTCTAGAGGTAACTTCCTTCCCTTTGGTTGCCCTTATCTGCTTCCTTATGTAACTTTTCTGGGACAACATATCATATGTACAATAGAATGCATAATGAGTAAAAACCCTCCCTAAACGTCTCAGTAATGTGTTGTTAAACGCTTGCTTCTAATTTTCTTTTCTCATCCAAAGATCAGGGAAAGCCTTCTGCTTGCAAAGGATGGGATAGAGATTGTTTTGGATCCAACCCACTTGATCTTATTATTGCAGACAAACGTGGTGATTACAAATCAGGTTGCACCACGGCTTTTCCCTTGATTGAGACATAATGCAAATCACCGGCTTGAGAAATCTGATGGAGGGTTTATTTTTATGTTGTTTTTTTTTGAACCCTTGAACATCCGACCATAATTGGCAAGGCGGAAGCTGCTGAGTGCTGGTCCCACTAGAATGCCTGGCACTGAGCTCTTTTGCAAATCTGACCTCACTCCTCTAAATTGTTATCCCAAGGAAGCTTTGATGTCTTCAGCATAATCATTAAGTTACAACAATTTCTAGCGGCAAAGGGTGAGACAACTTGACATTCTGTACCATCTATATGGTACCCTAAAACAACATGGACAATTGTCATCTAGGGGCTGGTTGAGGGGGAAGGAGTCACCAAGCTGGTCTGCATTTAAATTGGATTGGATTGGATTTATTCGACTTGTATGCCGCCCTATTCCCAAAGGGACTCAGGGCGGCTGAACAAAAGCCAAGGGGAGGTGAACAAACACAAAAAAGTAAGACAAAAAAAAACAAGACAACAAGACAAACAATTTAAAAATCACAACAAGCAGAACCAATTCGAGTAGGGGTGGAACTCAACAGCCCCAGGCCTGCTGGGACAGCCAGGTCTTAATGGCTTTTCGGAAGGCCTAGAGAGAGGTGAGGGTCCGAATCTCCACGGGGAGATTGTTCCAGAGGGCCGGAGCAGCCACAGATATATATATATATATATATATATATATATATATATATATATATATATATATATATATATATATATATATATATATATATATATATATATATATATATATATATATATATATATATATATATATATATATATATATATATATATATATATATATATATATATATATATATATATATATATATATATATATATATATATATATATATATATATATATATATATATATATATATATATATATATATATATATATATATATATATATATTTAAAGTCACAACCCCTGGTATGCCCAAGTATGAGAGGAAGGTCACACTTCCACTCTCTGTCATTAGGCTCGTCACAAGAGACCACAAGAGACCCACCCTGGCTGGCTGATAAAGGAGTCGTTCTCTGTAGCTCAAATGGTTAACTCCCTGCCTGGGAGGCAATGGAGCACAGGTTCGATTCCCAAACTTGGGTATGGCTAGCTGATGAGAGCTAAATAGCTTGAAATAGATCTATACTAGTCTCCCTTTATTTATTTATCAGCATAAATATAACATATATATATATATATATATATATATATATATATATATATATATATATATATATATATATATATATATATATATATATATATATATATATATATATATATATATATATATATATATATATATATATATATATATATATATGCAGCAGTTCACTGAAATTCTGAATGACATATATGCAATTGCTGGTCAAAGACAGTCCTCCTATAATTTTTTTCCTAACTAGGAATAAAGCCCATTAGGGAATTCATAAGGTTATGAAAAGATTTGTAACTAGAAGCAAAGAAAACTCAGTGATCACCAGGTAAAGCACAGCGAACCCAAGCAGATTGCCAAAAGTAATGAGATTGTAAAATGTCAAGAAACTAAAACAGAAAAGCCAATGCTGATTTTTTTTTAAATTTTTACTTTAGTTTTTGAGGGTGGAGAAAATATTCAAGAAATTACAGAGCAGAATATCCTCTACTTCTGTTTTGCAACTGCTTGATTTTTTTGATTTTTGATTTTATTGAGATTTGTAGGCCGCCCTTTTCCCTGAGGGGACTCAGGGCGGCTCACATAAAATCGGGGAAGGGGAGATACAGACAATAACAAAGACACATATAATAAAAACAGTAACCAACATGCATTCATCATTCGGGGGGGGCAACTATCTTCATCCCCAGGCCTGACGGGCTAGCCAGTTCTTCAAGGCTGCGCGGAAGGCCTGGACGGTGGTGAGGGTACGAATCTCCACGGGGAGTTCGTTCCAAAGGGTCGGGGCGACTACTGAGAAGGCCCTCCTCCTTGTAGTTGCCAGCCGACACTGGCTGGCCGATGGAATACGGAGGAGGCCCAGTCTGTGTGATCTTATTGGTCGCAGGGAGGTAATTGGCAGAAGGCGGTCTCTCTTGCACCTGGAGATGTATATTTCTCATGGCCGTAAAGTCTGAGCATCCCCACACTTTAATAATCACATCTAAAAGCCTTTATCTATATATTTTATATTGGCAGGGTTGGTGAATATATATAAACATGACCTGCTCCCTTAAAACAATTCTTCCCACCTGTCATAGGCTCCATCAAAATCTCCAATACACATCAGCACAGGATGTTGCCAATCTTGCTGTGAAGTTGGCAGCTCAGGATCTCCCCTCTTAAGGGATGCATAAGAAATGTGTAGCAGAAAAAAAAAGGTTTAGACCATTATGTGGCTTATTCTTACTAGACGTCTTGATTCTTCCAGTGCAACCTTGAGACCTTTAAAAAAATGAATTTAAATAATGAAAGATGATATTGTTGTGGTTTCAGAGGTGCCTGCTAACTGTGCAAAAATGTCCTGAGCCATCCACAAACTGTATCATAACTGTCTATGCCCTCAAGCATTTAATGGATTTTCTATCCACTTCTATTTGTTTGAATGCATACGTTTCCTTCCAAGTGTCAGCGGAAAATAGCAGAGGCGCAGAAGGAATCTTTAGATCAAATATCACCAATATTTTGAAGACCTCATATACATATATGAGATGGAAAAGCAGTGACATAATAATAATAATAATGATGATGATGATGATGATGATGATGATGATGATGGTGGTGGTGGTGGTGGTGGTGGTCTGGATTGATTACAAAAAGGCATTTGACTCACTGCCACATAGTTGGATCATAAAATGCTTAGAAACAACTGGCATTAGCAAAAATATTACATCCTTTACTGAAAAGGCGATGAAACAATGGAGAACTGAGTTGGCAGTAGGGAATGAGATCTACGGAATGGTTAATATCAAGTGAGGAATTTTCCAGGGTGATTCACTTTCACCTCTTCTCTTCATCATCACAATGATACCACTATCAGTAATCTTAAAAAAAATGAAATTAGGCTACCAAACAGCCAAAGAAGCTGAAAAAATTTCGCATTTACTATATATGGATGATTTGAAACTCTTTGGAAAGTCAGAAATAGAAATCCAATCATTGACAAACACAGTCCGAGTATTCAGCACCGATATTTCAATGCAGTTTGGCATGGAAAAATGTGCCACTGTATCCATAAAAAAGGGCAAAATCACTGCATGTGAGGGAATTGAAATGCCCAATGGCCAACTAATTAAATGCAACGAAAATGAAGCCTACAAATACTTAGGCATTCTGCAGTTGGATAACATCAAGCATGGAGAAGTAAAAACTATTGTCAGGCAAGAGTACACCAACAGAGTTAGGAAAATTTTAAAATCTAAATTGAATGGTGGAAATACAAACAAGGCCATAAATACCTGGGCAATACCAGTTATAAGATACACGGCTAGTATAGTTAACTGGACACAAGCTGATTTGCACCTTTTGGACCGAAAAACCAGGAAACTAATGACAATGCACTACAGTTTACATCCACGTGGTGATACTGATAGACTGTACCTGCCCCGAAAATCAGGTGGCAGAGGATTATTACAAGTGAAGCAAACAGTTGAAGAAGAAAAACATGCACTGGCTGATTATTTGAAAGAAAGTCAAGAACATCTATTAATCGAAGTAAAGAACAAAAATCTACTGAAGGCCCAACAGACGAAACAAGAATACAGAAAACATGTGATAAAATCAAGAATGGAGAGTTGGCAGAACAAAGCACTACATGGCCAATTTCTGGAAAAAATAAAAGATAAAGTGGACAGTGAACAAACTTGGTTATGGTTAACAACAGGTACATTAACGAAAGAAACAGAGTCACTAATCCTGGCTGCGCAAGAACAAGCTATCCGCACAAATGCCATTAAGGCCAAAATCGAAAAATCCTCTGATGATGCCAAATGCAGACTTTGCAAAGAAGCTGATGAAACTGTTGATCACATACTCAGCTGCTGTAAAAAAATCATGCAGACTGATTATAAATTGCGGCACAATTCAGTAGCACAAATGATCCATTGGAATTTGTGCAAAAATTATAATATTAAAACAGCAACAAACTGGTGGGAACATCAGCCTGAAAAAGTCACCGAAAATCAGATGGCCAAGATCTTGTGGGATTTCCGTATACAAACAGACAAAATACTGGCGCATAATACACCAGACATCACACTGGTTGAGAAAAATAAGGTTACAATCATAGACATCGCAATACCAGGTGATAGCAGGGTCGACGAGAAGGAACAATTTGGGTCTTCATTTTATTGACCTCGGAAAGATGGAAGGCTGAGTCAACTTTGAACCGGTCAGGATTGAACTCCTGGCTATGGGCAGAGTTAGCCTGCAATACTGCCTTCCAACCACTTCGCCACCCCAGATGCATATCTACTACTTTCCCAGATAATACTAGTCATAACCATGTGGCAGCCCATTATCGTAGAGCGCCTCCATGCCAGCAGGCTACATTTGAAAGATGGCTTATTTTGATGTAAATATAATTAACCACATACACATTAAACATCTTGTGATGAAAGAAGAGTGCCAGATCTCTAATCCCCAGGTTCCTATCATGTAATCCCATCTTACCGCAATGCTAAGCAAAAACTGGTTGTTTTTGCTGTTTGGCAGACAGGAATGGAAATGTTGGGAGAGAAACATGCAGAAACATGCAAATAAACATGAAACACTGATCTCTACTTATTCCACATTAAAATTATAAGGAAAGCACAGTTCAGCTACCTTGTTACTGAGGCTAAATAGAGATGGCTTGTCAGGCCAGACATATTATGTTGACATAGTTTCCCCCATTTGCTCTAACTTGAGCAGCCGAGAAATGAAATAATTAAAACACAATTGATATCTATTTGCTAGTGTGGCTGACAGTACTACAGCGTTTTAATTTACAAAATGAGATGTGTTGTTAAATCCATCTGTCCATTAATGTGACCCGCCAGCCAAATCTAGCAAGCAAGAGAAAAGAACGCAAAGGCATTTTGCAAGTCAGCGCTATTCTGAAGGTTTGCTCCATTAATTATTATGCTGGGGAAATTATGCTTGTTTCCATTCCTGCTTGCTGGTGTGCGGTTGGCTTTGTTCTTATCTTAATGAGATACTGAATATGTGCTAAACATTTGCACTTTAAAGACCACTGTCTTCCAGCATGAAGGGGACGGATACATCCAAGAAGCACTCATAACTCTACATGGGGCTACCCTTGAAAAGCGTTCGGAGATTGCAGCTAGTCCAGAATGCGGCCGCGTGAGCGATATTGGGTGCACCGAGGTACACCCACGTTACACCTGTCCTCCGCGAGCTGCACTGGCTTCCAATTGGTCTCTGGACGCAATTCAAGGTGTTGGTTATTACCTTTAAAGTCCTACATGGCTTAGGACCAGCGTACCTTCGAGACTGCCTACTGCCACACACCTCCCAGCGGCCAGTAAGATCCCACAGATTGGGCCTCCTTCAGATGCCGTCAGCCAGACAGTGTCAGCTGGCGGGCCCCCGGAGGAGAGCCTTCTCTGTGGCTGCTCCGACTCTTTGGAATCAGCTACCCCCGGAGATCCGGACCATACCCACTCTCATGGCCTTCAGGAAAGCTGTAAAAACCTGGCTGTTCCGGCAGGCCTGGGGCTGTTGACCTCACTGTTGAGGTCCAGCCCCGATTAGAATGAATGTATGAGGTGTTGCTATTTTAAACTGTCTTTTTTTCTCTCTTTTCTCTCTCTCTTTTTTGAGTCCTTCGGGATTGGGCAGCATATAAATTTTGATAATAGATAGATAGATAGATAGATAGATAGATAGATAGATAGATAGATAGATAGATAGATAGATAGATAGATAACATGCTGGGATTCCCAAGATTTCAGGAGATTAAGTTGGCATCTATTCAACTTGATCAAAACATAGGATGTTTTGCAGGTGAATTATTGCATAACATTTATACAGTGGGAACAAAAGCTTTCCATGGGTTGTAGGTTCTTCAAAAACCGATTGGTCCAAAAGAGCGGAAAGATACAGATGGTCCTCGATTTACAATAGTACATTTAGTGACTGTTCAAATTTACAACATCACTGAAAAAGTGATTTATGACCGTTCTTCACATTTACAACCGTTGCACCATCCCTGTCCCCCTTTACAAACCATCTTGACTCAATAGTTAAGTGAATCACTGCAGTTGATAAGTTACTAACTGTTAGGTGAATCTGGCTTCCCCACTGCTACACACCTTACAACGTCCGATAAGAACCTACAGGCTAGGCCTCCTCCGGGTGCCGTCGACCGGACAATGCCGGCTGGCGACCACTCGGGGGAGAGCCTTTTCTGTAGCTGCTCCGGCTCTGTGGAACGATCTCCCCGCAGAGATCCAGACCCTTCCCACCCTCGTGGCCTTCCAAAAAGCCACCAAAACCCGGCTGTTCCGACAGGCCTGGGGGTTGCTGATTTTTAAATCAGGTCCATCCCCCAGTTAAGCCAAATGTATGTTGTGTTTTTTTTAACTGTTTTTGCTTCTTTCCCCTATTTGTTATTTTATTTTATCTTGCATTTGTAAGCCGCCCGGAGTCCTCCGGGATTGGGCGGCATATAAGCTCATTAAATTACAATTAAATTACCATTACAATTGACTTTGCTTGTCAGAAGGTTGCAAAGATGATCACAGGATCTTGGGACATAGCAACAATCATCATAAATATGAACCAGTCGTGACCCGTCAAAAACGCGGAGGACAAAATCGCGATCGACGAAAGCGCGCATGTGACGTCATCACAGCGCGACGAAAAAAATTAAAAATTGAAATAAAAATAAAATTAAAGCAAGCCGATTCACATAAAGGTAAGGGTTAGGGTTAGGGTTAGGGTTAGGGTTAGGGTTAGGGTTAGGGTTAGGGTTAGGTTAAGGGTTAGGGTTAGGGTTAGGTTTAGAGCGTTAGGGTTACGTTTACGTTTAGGGTTAGATTTAGGGTTAGATTAAGGGTTAGGTTAAGGGTTAGGTTTAGGGTTAGGTTTGGGGGGGTTAGGGTAAGGTTTTAGCTTTATTTTTACATTTTTTGATCACAGCGCGATGTTTTCGTCGCGCTGTGATGACGTCAAATGCGCGCTTTCGTCGAGCGCGATTTTGTCCTCCGCGATTTTGTGGTGGAACCTGAACCAGTTGCCAAGCGTCTGAATTTTGATCACATGATCATGAGGATACTGGAAAGGTCTTAACTATGAAAAGCTGTCATAAGTCACTTTTTTCAGTGCCATTTTAACGTTGAATGGTCACTAAACGCACTCTTGTAAGTCGAGGACTACCTGTAATAAAAATTTTCAGAGAAATTTGGACACACAAATACATTTGATTTCAAATGCAATATTTGGAAAATTGATATCTGACAAGGTTTGACTGATTATCTGTAACGGCATCCTTGACAATACCCGAAAGATAGTTGTGTTTCATATTGGGCTTGATAGTTGATCTGCAGTGCCATGTAACTCTTGAATAAGCTGTTAACTAACAAGCTACCACATTGCACATTGTGGGTGGGAGCTTTCTAGGGCTTCATCCTAGTTTATCATTATGGACAGTCCTAGGTAACTGAAAATCATGTGGTCGATGTGAAGATGGTACAAATTAATTTCAGCAGAGTTGATTTACTGAGAATAATTTAGAAGTGGAGTGAGAGAGTTATCTGTAATCAACTCAGATATAAATAAACCGTTATGGAGCCTCATAAACATCTTCAGTTTTATTACTTATGAATAGGACTCTTAAAATTGAATACTGCAACTCAGTTCTCTTTTGGAGAATCAGTGGGATTTTTCATGTTTTCAACAACCAAACCCATCAAACAACCTCACACAGGGTTCAACAGTTCAGAATTAAGCCTGCAACTATAACCTACTACCATTTCCTGATACTCAAAAAGAAATATCTACAGTATATGTTTAGAGAGATGTTAGAATTTGAACTGAGCGATATTGGGAAGCTTGAACTGTAAGCATGTTGTGATAGTGTGCAAAAGTGAAATGATAAGTTGGAGGTCCATATTATTTACAGTCACCCACAGGGTTTGGCATTTTGGAGGACCGAAGAACAGATACTTTGAACAGTGTAATGTCGATCTAATCATCAGACTAAAAGAGACAGACTCTGACTGATATTTGCAAGGTAGCGAACTGGTTGGGTAACCAGAGCATGAATGTCGCACAGCTGCCACTGTGGAGAACTGCATAGAAGGTGCCAGGCTCCCCAAACCAAGAAAAACCTATGGTGATTCTTCCAAGTTGAGTTCTTTATTATTCCACATTTATAGACAGAACGTTGCAAAACCGAAGCCTTCTAATATCTGCACCTACCGGTACCACATGCACTGAGAACTATTAAGGAGAAGCTGTCTTCACCTTCTTTCTCCCACACTAACTACCTAAACTGAGTTGCCACTTATTCCTCTGGAACGCAGCCCCTCTGTCCTGGGAACCCAGCCTACTCTATTGCATCGCAGGAGGACCTAGATGGAGCATATTAGTGGGGAAGCACTAATTGTCCTCTCTTGAAGCCGAGGTGGCGCAGTGGTTAGAGTGCAGCACTGCAGGCCACTTCAGCTGACTGTTATCTGCAGTTCGGCGGTTCAAATCTCACCGGCTCAAGGTTGACTCAGCCTTCCAACCTTCCGAGGTGGGTGAAATGAGGACCCAGACTGTGGGGACGATATGCTGACTCTGTAAACTGCTTAGAGAGCCGAGGTGGCGCAGTGGTTAAATGCAGCACTGCAGACTAGTTCAGCTGACTGCAATTCTGCAGTTTGGCTGTTCAAATCTCACCGGCTCAGGGTTGACTCAGCCTTCCATCCTTCCGAAGTGGGTAAAATGAGGACCCGGATTATTGTTGGGGGCAATATGCTGACTCTCTAAACCGCTTAGAGAGGGCTGAAAGCCCTATGAAGCGGTATATAAGTCTAACTGCTATTGCTATTGCTATTGAAGCATTTCTAGTTTGCCAGTTACTATTCTAGTTCAGGTATTAAAGCACCCCGAGTTAGCCCTACAAGAACGAACCATGGGTCATCATCAGCCCTCCCCCACCAGCCCATAACCTATTAATCTCCAAAGCATCATGGAATAGATGCCCTGTAAGAGGCTCGGAGGGGGGTGTTTAACTCTATGAGGAGATGTATAATATTGCTATTGGCCCCCATTTGCAATTTGTTCAAGCCGTACTTTGAAGGTTCTTTTTTTTTTCCTCCAGAAATGTAAAGTATTCATAAAAGCTAACAACTGAGTAAATTAGCATTGATGGAAGTTTTCTTGCTCTCCATCAGGAAATGATGTACTTGAAACTCATTACAGATCTTCACAGAATGTCTGTCGATGGTGCCCTGGGCTTTGTGTGAATCAGCACACGCTGCTTTTGCTGCATAATTCATATCTCTTGTGTCATGTTTAATGTCTAACATGCATTCCTTGTTAATTAGCAAAATAAAAATTGCCCCCCTCCCTTACTCTGAACTAGAACCAGAGGATTGCTGTAAAAGTCAAGAAGAACATAGATTTTATTTTCCACACTATATACATTTTAAACTGAAATTTAATGGCCACTCTATACAGTTTTTTAAATGGAGTATGAAAGGATTAGACTAATTCTTGAATGCTTACCTCTCTGGATTTTGTCTGGCGCTTATTTATGACTTGAATTGATTTGTAAGGCCAGCCATTAACCTAAGTGACCCTAAGTGGCTATACAAATCAAATAAATAAAAAATACAAATGAGATTGAAATGTGGGCCTCCTGTTCTGTTTTATCTAGCATACTACATCTAAGCAATGGAACTTACTAAGTTACTGTGAGTTTCATGGGACTATAAGTTTCCTTCCTTCCTTCCTTCCTTCCTTCCTTCCTTCCTTCCTTCCTTCCTTCCTTCTGCTGTAGGTTTCAATTATGGTAATACTTTAAACAACATAAATGTTGAATCCAAATTTTACAGGCTTTTATTGAAACTCTTTGTTCAGAGTTTCAGTAAGATGTTAAAAGATTATCAATCTCCACTGGCATTTGTTCTGCAGAATTTTGGGTCAGCTCAGTCTTAATCAGAAGATTATAGTCCAATTGAGATATTACAGGATCCCAGATAATTCGAAATAAATTTGAAGTATTATCAGCGTGCCCCAATAACTCTGATGCTGTCTTGAGTTCTGTCTGCTCCAAGACAAAAGGAAACTACTGGACTTGATAAGAAAGATAGAATTACTGAAGAAACTGAAGAAATGGAAGGAAGATTCTACCCAGGAAGAGAGAGAATTTCAAGCAGTGATCATGAGGACCAGGAAAGAGCAGAATCTGGAATTCTGAACTTGGATGATTTAATAACTTCATAGAACTCATGGATATTCTTCTTTTCTTAGTGGTTCATTTCCTGCTCTAGACTTGAAGCTCCTTGATCCAACTCCAAGATTCCCACCTAGATCAATGCCTGCTAAAACTCTAAACCATAGTTACTGTACATCCATACCAGAAATAGCTCATGGGCATCAAGGAATACATCTGAAGGAAGGAGGGAAAGTATTTTTAATGGCTTTTCCATTCTTTGAAAATAAAAGCATTCTGTATTATTTGGGGAAATGGTGAAAGATATTCACCACTATTGCATGGTGAAAGTTGTCTTCCACTCTTGTTCAGTGGGAGCCTTTAATGCAGTGTTTCTCAACCTTGGTAACTTGAAGATGTCCGGACTTCAACTCCCAGAATTCCCCAGCCAGCGAATGCTGGCTGGGGAATTCTGGGAGTTGAAGTCCAGACATCTTCAAGTTGCCAAGGTTGAGAAACACTGCTTTAACGGATCTCAATCCTTTCTGTAACCACAAGGATCCTTCCAATAGCGCACGGGCAATCCAAGATTCAATTAATTCTCACTGTTGAGTTGAGTGAAAACAAATAATTGTTCCTGGTGTAATATGCACTGCGCTAATTGTGTTTGCGTGGAGAAACACTCACAATTACCAACACTTCTCTGTAACTGCTTGCAGCATAAATAAGGTAATCCTGATTGCACAATTTGATATTTTGTGATCTATGGTTTCATTATTGTTTAGTCCATCTAGCACCAATTACAAAATATATGTAAAGCAAGGAGACGGGCAGAATGAAGAAAACAGTATTGGGCACAGTGAACAAAGATTTAACAATATTGACTGGTGAAATATTCTTTCGTTTATGAATCGCAGCATTTTTGCATGCATTAGTTCATTTACAATAAAGATTTTTCCCATCACTTTAGCATTTCACCCCAGGGCGAAAAGGGAAAAAAAAAATTCATCCCAAGTATTGATTCTTCGTTCTATCCTAAATGAGAAATAGGGATTAATTTTTCTTACTCAAATCTAACTCTGCTTTTGAAATGTATTGTCTTGGCTCAGCAGAGTCCAGCATTTTGAGCTGAATTACATCACATTTAACCTCCTTGTGAGGATTTCACTGTTAAAAATGTTTAATTTCTTTTGACACAAATCCTACCATTTTGAATATTGGTTAAAGGAGAAAGAAAAGCAGTAGAATTATTAATAAATTGAGGTGAAGAATATTCCTCAAGGAAAGAATGTGCATATGGTTAGCCTAGAGCTCTCAAATAATTTGAGATGATTAATTAGTTTCCATTCCTTTCCTGAATATCTAAGGCAGAAAATCTAAATATTTAGAACTGTGTACTTAATGCAATTCTTAGAAAGTAATCCAGTTGATCTCGATATGCATTGATTGACTTTAAATATACACATTGTTGCATACTTCTGCAGTGGTTTAACCAAATAGTATATCAAGGTGATAATCCATCCTTTAAATACTTGTGAGAACTTTTGTGCATATGTACCTTCTGATCAATGTTAACTCTTGGAATCTACCCAGACAAGTCTCACCAGCTTTCTTGACGAAGTTTTTCAGAAATGGTTTGCCACTGCAAATACTGTGATAATGTCATCTGTATTGCTAACATAATTTGTGGCTTATATTTAAAATGTAAACAGCAACAAAAACACAGAATAAAACAAACATGCAGACAGTACCAAACATTAAGAACAATTAAAACCATGCAATACAGCCACGAGGAGAATACAATAATTCATGAACAATGGACTTTGCTCCACACGCAGGCCACAAATGCTGAAGTCATCTATGAACCTCCTAACAATTCTCCATGCATTTATCCAGAAGGAAGTTCAACTGAGTTCCATTGGCCTTGTTTCTGGATTATTTAATAGGTGGTTCATTTATTCTGGATTCTTTCCTTCCTGATCCTATTCAGAAGCTTCTCAAAAGCTTTTGAGAAACCTGCGGGTCAAACTCCTTCTGTCCAATTTCCTTTTAACAAGAAGAAACTGCATAAACCGCCTTTTTAGTCAAAGCACAGCATACCCTTAAAATATTTTTAAAAATAAATCCAGCAAAGCAGAAGTACCAAATCAATTCAGCAGCAGTCAGTGGTGTTGATAAAATATAGATAAAGTTTCTACTCCATCCCTTCCTCCTTGTCAGGAGTTCACAATGACACAGCTTTTCATCAGGCAATTAAAAAACGTTAACATTGATGCCGGGTGAAAGTCCCTGGAAAGGAACCTGTTTGATTTCATGACAAAGAAAATTCAGAAGACAGACCTCTATAGTCTACACTCAGGGACATATATGCAGTAGAACAGCAGAAAGCCAAAGATTATATTATGTAAAAAAATAAAATAAAATGATAAATTAACAAAACTTTTTTGCTGGCATTTTCCACAAGTTTTCCAATATTACCTAAAAGTGGATAAATGAAATTGATTTGTCAAAAATTTTGAGACTCTAGAAAGATTGTAGAGAAGAGCAACAAAGATGATTAAGGGCCTGGTGATTAAAACATATGAAGAATGGTTGTAGGAATGGGTTTGTCTAGTTCAGTGATAGTCAACCTGGTCCCTACCGCCCACTAGTGGGCGTTCCAGCTTTCATGGTGGGTTGTAGGGGTTTGCTATAACTCTGCTTTATAAATTTTATAAAGTTACTTCCCTGCTTTATACTTCCCAACAACTGATAAGATCGCACAGGGAGGGCCTTCTCCGGGTGCCGTCAGCCAGACAATGTCGGCTGGCAACTACCCGGGGGAGGGCCTTCTCTGTAGCCGCTCCAACCCTCTGGAATAAACTGCCCCCAGAGATCCGGACACTACCCACTCTCATGGCCTTCTGTAAGGCTCTTAAGACCTGGCTATTCCGGCAGGCCCCGGGCTGTTGAACTCACGATTGAGTTCCAGCCCCGATTAGACTGGGTGTATGTTGTGGTCTTTTTTAATCTATGTTTCTGTGTTTTTAACTATTTTTAAAATGCATTGTTGTGAGCCGCCCGGAGTCCTTCGGGATTGGGCGGCCTATAAATTTATTAAACATCAACATCAACATCAAATCACCATTAATATGGAACCGGTGGGAAGTTAGAAAGTTTTACTACTAACAGAGATACAAAAGTGGGTGGTAGGTATAAAAAGGTTAACTACCCTTGGTCTAGTTTAATGAAAATAAGGACTAGGGTTGAAATGATAACAGGTGTTCCAATATTTAAGGCAGTGGTCCACAACCTTTCCAGCTTGGCGGCCCAGCAGGAGGGGAGAGGGGATGGTTCCATGTAAGTGGCAGGTGCACACACTCATATGCAAAGCTCACACAAGTGAAGCTTTGTGGGTGAGCTTGTGTGTCCACCATTCATGCAAGCGGAGCTGCGCATGGACACTGCTCGCCCAATGCTTGCACAGCCTGGTTCTGAACAGGCTGTGGCCCAGTAGTTGGCCATGGCCTACAGCCCTTTAGATCAAGGGACCCGAGCCTTGATCTAAAGCCGAGGTGGCGCAGTGGGTAGAGTGCAGTACTGCGGGCCACTTCAGCTGACTGTTATCTGCAGTTCGGCGGTTCTAATCCCACCAGGCTCAAGGTTGACTCAGCCTTCCATCCTTCCGAGGTGGGTAAAATGAGGACCCAGACTGTGGGGGCGATATGCTGACTCTGTAAACCGCTTAGAGAGGGCTGAAAGCGGTATATAAGTCTAACTGCTATTGCTATCTAAAGGGGTGCCACAAAGAAGAGAGGATCAACCTATTCTGGAAAGCACTTGAAGGCAGAACAGGAAGCAATGGATGGAAATTAATCGAAGAGAGATCCAAGAACTAGAACTAAGGAGAAATTAGAGTTAGAACAAGTTAGAAACATTAATCAGTGGGACGGCTTTGCCTTCAGAAGTTGTGGGTGCTCCATCACTGGAGGTTTTTAAGAAGAGATTGGACAATCATTGCTCTGAAACAGTAGAAGGTTTCCCGCTTGAGCAGGGAATTGGATTAGAAGACCTTCAAGATCCCTTCCAACTCTGTTATTCTGTTACTCTTATTACATCTTGCTCATCTTCCTAACCTACATCAATGGTTCCCAACGTGGGTCCCACGCCCCACAGGGGGGGCAATTTGATTTTTAATGGGGGTAATTTGAACCTTGTTTAAACCAAGTTAACGGCCTTTTAGGCTTCCTCCGTGTGAGTATAGTTCACTTTTTGAGTAAAGTAAGAATTATATGTCACGGGGGGGGGGAGGGAATCAGCATTTTAGAGATGCTTAGGTGGGGCATGGCCCAAAAAGAAGATTGGGAACCACTGCTTTACATCATCATGCCACAATTACAATGTTCGCTGACATTTCATCTTCCATTATCTTCCCCACCACCACAGGCAACGTTTCTGTAAGGATGATTACACAACTCCCGAATGAGAACTTCCCATGTGCGATTTGGTGATCAGCTTGGAAAGAATGAAATGGCGGCTGATACCAAAACTCCCGTCTCTTTTTCTGGGTTGCAGAAAGGGGCTTCCTGTATCAATAGGACCCGGATTGTTGTTGGGGGGCGATATGCTGACTCTGTAAACCGCTTAGAGAGGGCTGAAAGTCCTAGGAAGCGGTATATAAGTCTAACTGCTATTGCTATTGCTATTCTGCAAATCCTTCACTTCAAATCCAAAATTCTGCAATCCTTCACTCAACTTCTGTGCGCTGAATGATAGCAGGGACTATCAGCCTGAGATTCCCTTCCCTTCGAGGAGCCAAACATGAAAAGCAAAGTTGTCCAATCTACAGTACACATTCTCCTGATAAGAGAGCGACTTCATACATTGTCAGAGGGGCTCCTCCTGCTGATGCAATGAAACATTGCAGATGTTAAAGACGGACTATATAAGCAGTGAAGTCTGTACATTTAGAGCTGTGCTCCAAAACACATATGCAAATAACATGCCAAAAATTCACCTTTCCACACATACAATTAGAGGCAAAAGCAATAGGCTACAAGTAAAATGCTTTAATGAAGTATAATTGAGTCGTCTTCCTTTTGTATAAAACCATTTAAAGTATTCCAACATGAAATAAAGATAGCACACAGCTTATAAATAATGTATATTCCATGACAGGTAGCCCTCAATTTACAACCATTCGTTTGGCGAACGTTACAACAGCACTGAAAAAAGTGTCTTATGATTGATTTTCCGAGTTACAACTTTGCTTCTTGTCCTGCCCTCAGGTGCTTTGGAGATTAGCTTGACTCCTTCTTTGTTGCAGTCCCTGAGATATTGGAACACTGCTATCGTGTCTCCCCTAGTCCTTCTTTTCGTTAAACTAGACATGCTCAGTTCCTGCAGCCGTTCTTCATATGTTTTAGCCTCCAGTCCCCTCATCCTCTTTCTTGCTCTTCTCTGCACTCTTTCTAGAGTCTCCACATCTTTTCTACATCGTGGAGACCAAAACTGAATGCAGTATTCCAAGTGTGGCCTTACCAAGGCATTTATAAAGTAGTATTAACACTTCACGTGATCTTGATTCTATCCCTCTGTTTATGAGGCCCAGAACTATGTTGGCTTTTTTGGCAGCTGCTGCACACTGCTGGCTCACATTTAAATGGTTGTCCACTAGGACTCCAAAATCCCTCTCACAGTTACTACTATTGAGCAAGGTACCACCTATACTGTATCTGTGCATTTCGTTTTTCTTGCTTAAATGTAGAACCTCACTCTTTTCACCATTGAATTTCATTTTATTAGATGTTCAAGTTTGCCCAATGTTCAAGTTTGTCAAGAGCCTTCTGTATCTTAAGCCTGTCTTCTGGAGTGTTGGCTATTCCTGCCAGCTTGGTGTCATCTGCAAATTTGATGAGTTCCCCATTTATTCCCTCATAGAATTCATTGATGAAAATGTTGAAGAGTACTGGGCCTAAAACAGAGCCTTGGGGTACTCCACTGCATACTTCCCTCCATGTAGATGCAGTTCCATTGAGGACTACACATTGAGTATGGTTGGTCAGCCAGTTACAAATCCATCTGGTGGAGATTCTGTCCAACCCACATTCTTCTACTTTATCTAGTAGTAGATTATGGTCTACTTTATCAAATCCCTTACTGAAGTCCAGGTAAACTATATTGACGGCATTCCTCTGGTCCACTAATTTTGTCACTTTGTCAAAGAATGCAATAAGATTGTCTGGCATGATCTGTTTTTGACAAACTCAAGTTGGCTTTTGGCTATTACTTTGTTTACTTCTAGGTGTTCGCTAATTCATTGCTTGATTATCTTTTCCAGAATCTTTCCTGTATTGAGGTCAGGCTGATAGGTCTGTGGTTTCCTGGATCTATTTTTTCCCTCTTTTTTGAAGATGGGAACCACATCAGCTCTTTTCCAGTCCTCTGGCAGTTCCCCGGTGCTCCAGGATCTCTGAAAGAGATAGTTCAGTGGTTCTGGGATCTCGTCTGCCAGTTCCTTCAGAACCCTGGGGTGTAATCCGTCCGGTCCTGGTGATTTGAACTCATCTAGGGTAGACAGGTGCTCACTTACCATTTTCTTCCCTGTTTCAATTTGTGTTCCTAATCTGATTTTTGTGGTGCTGTTTTTGATAGGTTGGACTGTTTTATCCCTTTGTGTAAAGACAGATGCAAAAAATGAGTTAAATAGTTCTGCTTTCTCCCTGTTGCTTGTCACCTTCTTGCCACTTTCTCCCAGCAACGGACCAATTGTTTCCTGGACTTTTTTCTTGTTTTTAACATGTTGGAAGAAGAATTTATACTGACACATTTTAATTTAATCTAAGTATTGATGATAACACTATCTTGGTTCATCTTGGTTCAAAAATGACTACTTTGTCTCAGTCATAGAGATCTCACAGATTTTTCAAAACACCCCTGGAATGTTTGACTTAATAATTCTAATAAGAAGAAAGGGATTTAACTTCAAACTAGTTTCTAGAAATTCAACTCAATTACTCCCGAAAGATTTGACCTCTGTTTCCACGAAGTCTGTTTCTTCTGTAGTTTTCTACACTTGAAAGTCTGTGGTATTTCCTCTAGAGAATGGGATTTTTTCCCTACTGCTACAGCTATAGCAATGTCAACTGTTCTGGCAGCCCAGCTATCATTTTACATCTGACACTATGCACCAGGATTATTACTAAAGGGAAATGACATTTGCCATACGAAATGTAATGGAAAGTATTCAGGAAACTTTCAGGAAAATGGCTTAATGGAGAGAGAAAAAGAAGAGCCATAAAAATATATTGTGAGACGTGAAAACATAGGAAACAAGTAATGTAAAGATCTGGCATCTTAAGAGGATGCACCTAATGCAATATGTAAAAAAGACACCACACTAGCTGTCTCAAAAGTTGGCTGTTCCATTCTCCTTTGAGGATAAACAAAGTGGTGGGATTCAGCCGGTTCGCACCTATCCGGGAGAAGCAGTTGGCAACTTTCAAGCAGTTCAGAGAACTGGTTGTTGGAAGAAATCTCCTTTTGTTTTTTCCCACTTTACAGGGCTAATCCTGTAAGGAAGGCAGGAAGGAAACATTCTGGTGGTGTTTCTAGCCTCATCTTTATTGCCCTGCTTACAGAAACTGCCTCTCCGGTTAACCCTTATTGCATTGTAACAGCTAAGGCTGTTATATTGACCTGAGTGACCTTGAGTTGGCCACGCCCACCCAGTCACATGACCACCGAGCCCCACCTACCCAGATGGTCATTAGGGCAGAGAACTGGTTGTTAAATTATTTGAATCACAAATTATTTGAATCACCACTGGAATAAGCCTATTCTATTTTGCAAATATTTCTAAAAATTTATGAATTATGAATTTTTTTTAGACTTGTGGACTTCAACTCCCAGAGTTCCCCTCCTTCCTCCCTCTCCCCCTCCCTCCCCCTCTCTCAAACACACACACACACAGTTGCACCAGGAGGATGAAGTTTGAATTCTTCCCCCTCTCTCCGACCCACATGTACCTTTTCCAGCTGTTTCAGAGATGATTTCAACTCTGCTCTTGCCTGTCATCATGAAAAGAAAAGAAAATGTAAAAGGAAAAAGGCAAGAGCTGAAGTCAGGCTGAGCTAGTTGCTGCCAGAGTCACCATGGATGACTCTGCTTAACTGTTTAAAAAAGTGTCTAAAAAGCGCCCTCTACAGGAGGAGGGAGAGAATGACGTGCCTCACCTACATCAGGAATTTTTAGGCTTTTAACCCTTGCTTAACTCTGCTCGAGTGATTATAAAAAGTCAGACTAGATGAGGCACGTCGTTCTCCTGCTACCTCCTGTAGAGGGCGCTTTTTAGAGGCTTTTTTGAACAGTTAAGCACTAATCAGAATCATCCATGGTGACTCTGGCAGCAACTAGCTCAGCCTGACCTCAGCTCTCGCCTTTTCCTTTTACATTTTTCTTTTCTTTTCATGATGACAGTGGTGAGGCTCTGCCTAATCTGCCTCCGCTGACTGCACGTCCCTGCTTAAGATGCATCTTTAGAAATAACTGGATATTTCAGGGGCAAAGATGTCCTGTCATATTTTTAGCATATCTCTGGCAGAACAAAAAAAAAGAGTTTTCTTTTACAGTTTAACTCAGTGTGAACTGAAGCTGACTGTGAGACCAATTGTCACTGGGTTATCAATGACCTTTTATGAATAGTATACAGAAGGAAGAATAAGCTGGCCTTGAGCTCATACAGTAAACATTTTATGAATGATACCCCGTTTTGGGGGTGGATGGGTGGGTGCAGGAATGATAGAAATATGTTTTCCAGACCATTTTTCCAATTCTTTCCTCCTTTCCTCCCGGCTTCTTTTGATGCCAAATGCTTTTCAATCTGACCAAGGTGCTTGTTATAGAGAAGGTTGGGGGAAACAAAAGGCATCGTGTTAATGATAAATTGAAAAATACTTGGAAAATACAAGGAATTGATGCTCTGGGAGTCATGGTGACTGGAGTTTCCTCAAAGGATATTAAGAAGGATCCAGTTGCAGTAACTAAAGATGGAACCTTGCCACATCACACTACTGCAAAAAGATAATTTATTTTCAAAGAAATCGCCCTCCGCAGAGTTTAATCATTCATAAGTACATAGAAGGACATCAATCAATCTGGAGCCAAAGCTGTACTTTAAATAAAAGTTATTTAACTATGTCAGAGGCGAGCAATATGGTTCTGATGTGTCTAGCATAGGCCTTTTCACGGGATCACTTATTTGTTTTCATTAATAAGCCTGCTCAATTTTATCCCGATGGTGTAGAGTTGCTGTCATGTTTTGTTTAATTTTATTTTTAAACAGGTGGGGGGAGAGAGAGATGTAGAAACTTAGGTCAGGAACCACAAAGTCCCAGAGGAATTTTCTAGGCCCCTTTTGGTACATCAAACTCTTTTTTTCCAAGTTTTAGAAAGACTCTTTAATTCTGAGAACCGTTTACCATATGGAATAGAAGCTTATTTTTCTTTTGTCTTTTCCTTTTTTTTTTTCAGTTTGTAAAAAAAAACCCAAAACTTTGAGTTTTATTTCAAAGTCTTCCTAACATTCCATTTGAGATTTTTTTAAAAAATCCCAAGTTCTCTTTGTTTCACTTCCTTTTAAACAACAATAAGCTGTCGAAAACTGGAGGGGGGGGGCAATCATGTCACACTATAAATAGCAATAGCAATAGCAATAGCAGTTAGACTTATATACCGCTTCATGGGGCTTTCAGCCCTCTCTAAGCGGTTTACAGAGTCAGCATATCGCCCCCAACAACAATCCGGGTCCTCATTTCACCCACCTCGGAAGGATGGAAGGCTGAGTCAACCTTGAGCCGGTGAGATTAGAACCGCTGAACTGCAGAACTGCAGTCAGCTGAAGTAGCCTGCAGTACTGCACCCTAACCACTGTGCCACCTCGGCTCATTAAAACAATGGCCGTAAATCAGGAACGTATTAAATCAAAACATCTTGAATAAGCTTCTGGATCCGTTTTTATTTTTTATTTTTACAAAGGACAACAGAATCCCAAAAGTAGTGGGATTCCAAATCTTTTCCTACCGGTTCTGCGAGAGAGCGCTTTGCACACACACACACGCACGGCACTCAAAGGCCGCCCTCGGATCAACACTGGGGAGCTGAGCTGTTGTTTAGAATATAGGACAGGGAATGGTGGGAGAGGGAGGGCGGGGCCAGCCAGAGGTGGTATTTGCCAATTCTCCGAACTACTCAAAATTTCCGCAGCAGTGCACCAGAACTGGTCCAAACCGGATGAATACCACCTCTGAAAATGGTGCACAATCTAGAATAACGGCGAATTTGCCTGAGTCCGGGCAAAACTGACTTCCGATATAGAATCTGTAACAATGATTTATTTACTGTAACCCATCTTTGCCTTTTTTCTCTCTCTCTTTTTCCAGTGCTTAGCCTGATCAAAGCTAATTGTTTCGCTGACTTGCTTTGCAATGTAAGTTTCTCAGAAACAGAGTAGAAAGAGGATTTATAGAGACGATTTTAGGGAACTACTTTCTTAGGAAGGAACTACTGAAGAAAGTTTTCCTGTTTGCTTCTATTAATTAGAGCCGAGGTGGCGCTAATTCTTCTGCTCTGCAAACAGCAGTTTTGTATTGTATTGGCAGTGATTCCTTCATCCTATGTCTGAGGAAAGGTAATTTGGCAAAAAAGACACTCTGAGGCAATTCTTTTCCCCTGAGAAAGGACTACTTGAAAAAGCTCAGAAGGATTCTGCCAATTGATGAATTAACAGAAGAAAGACCCACATTTGCTTCATGGCAGACTGTAAACAAATATGTAAACTATCTAGGACAGTGTTTCTCAACCTTGGCCACTTGAAGATGTCCGGACTTCAACTCCCAGAATTCCCCAGCCAGCGAATGCTGGCTGGGGAATTCTGGGAGTTGAAGTCCGGACATCTTCAAGTGGCCAAGGTTGAGAAACACTGTCCTAACCACTGCTGGGGAATTCTGGGAGTTGAAGTCCGGACATCTTCAAGTTGCCAAGGTTGAGAAACACTGTCCTAACCACTGCTGGGGAATTCTGGGAGTTGAAGTCCGGACATCTTCAAGTGGCCAAGGTTGAGAAACACTGTCCTAACCACTGCTGGGGAATTCTGGGAGTTGAAGTCCGGACATCTTCAAGTTGCCAAGGTTGAGAAACACTGATCTAGAAGAACATTAGGGAATATGTTCCACTCCTGAAGCCATTGTCTTGTTTCTTTCTTTCCCTTACAAACTCTTCATGTTTTGACACCACAAAGTTTTGTTCTAGGCAAAATGTTTGTTACTACCACAATTCTACTTTCATGAAATTAAAAGAACTTGTGCCATAAGTACTTTAGCTACGGGGACCCAGAGAAACTGGTAGTCTCCAAATGCTGCTTGAACCATGAAATCATAATACAGCCTTAAACAAATCACTCTGTCATCTGCAGATATTGAAGATGTTGATGTTGTTTGAGCCAGTTTCTAGAACATTGTGTGTTTTATCAAAATAATATAGATAAAACATTTGCTCCTGTGTGTTTATCTTGCAGTATGTCTCCGATTATTAGCCATAGTATTAATATTATTATGAGTAACACATAATACTTTGTGAAGCTTCCCTTTTTCACTGAGGTTTTATGGAGGAATCCCGAAGGGATTGTGACCTCTTTCCATTTGCCTTCAAGTTCCGGAGTTTAATTTGTTCTATTTAGAAAGTCTCCTAGGCCATTTCATTATTTGTTCAATTATTAGGGCTTCTATGAACTGCTTTAAAAAATGAACAGCCTCAGCTGGTTACTGGAGGTAGAGCTATATTTTAATAATACAGTGCTAAGAGAATTTAGATTGTCTGTATCGTGGAAAACAATCAGATGAGACATCTTGACCCAGGATTTCCATTACCCAGTTTGATTGAAAGCTTTTATTTTATTTTCTGAGGGATAAAAAAAAAGGCAAGAAAACAATTGTTCAAAAAATATTCTTCTGCTGGTCCAGTCTGAGCACTCCTGCCTTGTTCCTGCTTTGTAACTACTGAAACATCCTTCCTGAGGTTGCTGCATAGATGATGTTTTGGTCTTACTGTCCCTGTTTGGTACAAATTCTGGGAGTTGAAGTCCACAAGTCTTAAAGCTGTCAAGTTACAAGACACTTGCACCCCTAAGCCTGTAGGGAAAAAACACCCAGGGGTGTTCAAACTTGACAGCTTTAAGACTTGTGGACTTCAACTCCCAGCTAAGCAAGAGTGTTGTTATGTGAGTTTCACCACATTTTACAAGTTGGCCACACCCACCCAGTCACATGACTGCCAAGACACTCCCACTCAGTCACATGGCTGGCAAGCCACTCCCACCCAGTCACATGGCCAGCAAGCCACTCCCACAAAGCAGGCCACACCTACAGAAGAGGTTCTAAAAAAAATTGAAACCCACCATTGGTGTTTGGGGACTGTATTTTCTCTCTTTCATGTTCCAGGGAATCTCTGTGCCTTGATTATCAAGTGCTATTGTGTTTATCCCAGAAAAGCAGGGTGGGCTGCTGGGGGTTGGAGGGGTTCGGGAGAACCTCTAGCTAAGATTCTGTGCAGTTTGGAGAACCCCCAAATTCCACTCCTTGTCTTTCACATTGAACATTGATCAATGTTAAGAACTGAAGTTCACTACGTACTTCTCTGAAGGTAATTCCTACTGAATGTAGCAGAACAAATAACTACATAAAACATGTCTCTAATGTTCCCCCCTTTCTGTACTTTATCGTTTCCTTTTCTTGAATTTCTACATCAGTACTTTTTAGCACTAGGTATTTATTTACAGTACATCAAATGTTATACGATTTCCCGAATTTGGAAGCTCTTTATCTTCTGGACTCCCCAAGAATATTTAGAATGTTCTCGCCCCTTTTGATGTATTTCTCTAGTAAGCGTATTAGCAACTCCTACGAGTAAAACCCAAATTCCAGGATAACTATGTAGCCACTCATCCATGGGAGTTCAGAATCATCTTTCCATAGATAAGCCATGGTGACTAAGGATGATGACTGCTACCTTTTAACAAATATTCAAAGCAACGTTTTATGGGGGGAAAAAACCATTAGGATAGATTTGAAAAGAATCCGGAGCAAATAAGAGTTCCAATGACTCTTAATTGCCTCTGTGTCGTTAACAATGAAGTAACACCACAAAAACAGGATGTAACCACATACAGACAGCGTCTTACTATAGAAAGAGGTGTATTTCAGCTAAAACCTTTGAATGTACTAAAAGAGGAAAAGGTAATCCAAACATGGTTTCAGTATGGACAGTTACAGGCCAGATGGAAAAAAGATCCGAAAATTGGTATTACACAAGATGGGAACAATCTACTAAAACAAATTAGGGATCAAAGCCAAATGCATATAAAAAGGTTATACAATGTATTAATAGAAATGGATTCTGAAACAGAATTAGTCAAAGACTGTATGATAAAGTGGTTTGAAGAACCAATAATGCTGGATACATGGGGAAAGATATGGGTAAGAAATGTAAAATTCACACAAGCCCAAAATCTGAGAGAGAACTTCTACAAGATGTTTTATAGATGGCACTTAGATCCTAAAAAAGTGGCTTGCATGTATCCGAATTTACAACCCAAATGCTGGAGATGTGATTGCGTTGATGCTACATATTACCATATAGGGTGGACTTGCAAAAAGATTTAAAGCATTTTGGATAAAAATATGGTGGGTTATGCAAAATATTTTTATAAAGAGGTTAAAGTTTACCCCTCAGTTATTCTTCTTAGGTGTAACTACTGATTGTACTGTTATAGAGACTAAATTGATTTTGAACCTAATAACAGCAGCAAGACTGTTGGTGGCGCAATACTGGCAGAAGGAAGATTTGCCTACTATTCAAGAATGGACACTAAAAGTAACAAACTTAGCAGAGATTGCTAAAATATCAGCATATCTCAAGGATCACTCAGACGAGAAATATAAACTGGAGTGGAGAAGATGGATTGATTATATTCAAAATAAATATGGGACTAAGAAATTCCAGATAGCCTATGATTGAAGAAGCAAGGATTGACATAATTTGTTTAGGGTTAGCCTAACAAAGGAGGAGTTAAAGTACAAGTGAGGACAAGTGAAGTTTTTTTTTAGTTTACTTTAGAATATGATTGTTAAAGATTTATATCCTGTAACAATGAAGCAACACCTATATGTTAATGCATAAAGATTTTTTGAATTTGTCATTTAATACTATTGTGTACATAAACTATGATTTGCAATACACAGATGTACCTACTTTCCTCTTCGTATTTTTAGATACAGGACACATACAATGATACATGGGGAGACACTAGTGGCCTAGTGGTTAAGGGACCAGGGTAGAAAGCAGGAGAATGTGACACCTTGGCTATGAAAGGCAGCTGATTGACCTTGGGCCAGTTTAACTGAAAGACATTGATGACTGAGTGTCTTATCCGTGTATGATTTGGACTGTTTGATGGACTCTGATACCTCTATTTCCTCGAAAGTAACAGCCTATTTAAACTGCAGTGTCTTTGTATGCTGGTTTGTGTGTTCTCCAACACAACTCTCACAACGCTTCTCTGAATGCACTCGCTCTCCCAACAGGGAGCCTACCTAACACTCATGCCTATGGTTTTGGTGACTCCATCCAGCCACCTCATTCTCTGTCGTCCCCTTCTTCTTTTGCCTTCAATCTTTCCCAGCATTAGGCTCTTCTCTAGTGAGTCCTTTCTTCTCATTAGGTGGCCAAAGTATTTAAATTTCATCTTCAGGATCTGGCCTTCTAAAAAGCAGTCAGAGTTGATCTCCTCTAGGACTGACCGGTCTGATCACCTTGCAGTCCAAGGGACTCAATGCAGGAGTCTTCTTCTCCAGCACCAGAGTTCAAAGGCCTCGATTCTTTGGCCCTCAGCCTTCCTTATGGTCCAACCTTCACAGCCATACATTGTAACTGGGAAATCCACAGCCTTGACTATACACATTTTTGTTGGCAGGGTGATGTCTCTGCTTTTTAGTATGCTGTCTAGATTTGCCATAGCTTTCCTCCCCAGGAGCAAGTGTCTTTTAATTTCTTTATTTAGATTTTGTTTTTATTTAGAAATTTAGAATATCAGATTTTTAAAAAGCTTCAGCGAAACTGGAACAAACACATAGAAGACCAGGGAGAGGGGGGCGGGATCTGGTGACTAAGTGTTAAGTTGTGACTGAGGGAAGTTGATATGTTTAATATTGAGTGGGAAAATGACTAAGGGAATATTTACTGCTTTGGGGGTGTTTGAAAAATGTATGTGATAAAAATCTGAGATTTATTATCTATCATCCCAGAGTACCAAACATGGAATTATGGCTGTAAGCTACAAGAAACCATAGTTGACTAAAATGTTGTTGTTGTTGTTGTTGTTGTTGTTGTTGTTGTTGTTATTATTATTATTATTATTATTATTATTATTATTATTAATCCTAACTGAGAACAAATTGGCAATGGAATTGGTTACCAAAAGAGGTGGTGGGTTCCCCTTTACCAATTGTGTTGAAGGAAATTCTTGCATGGAACAAGAGTGGATTCTCGCCTTGGCAAGCTGGACTAATAGCACTTACTTGGAGAAAACAAAAACTATAGACCAAATCATCCCAAGTATTTATTTCTTTAAAAAAAAATAACTCTTTTTGAAATCATTTAACAGATTCAATCATGGTATCACTTGTCAATCTTAATTCGTAATTCGTAATTTAATAAATTTATATGCTGCCCAATCCCGTAGGACTCCAGGCGGCTTACAAATACAAAGATAAAACAAAATAAAAAATAAGGGAAAGACGAGGACAATTTAAAAGGAACACACCATACACTCGGCTTAGCTGGGGGCTGGACCTCATTCATGGGTCAACAGCCCCAGGCCTGCCGGAACAGCCAAGTTTTGGTGGCTTTTTGGAAGGCTGAGAGAGTGGGAAGGGTCCGGATCTCTGCGGGTAGATCGTTCCATAGGGCCGGTGCAGCTACAGAGAAGGCCCTCCCCCAAGGGGCCGCCAGCCGGCATTGTCCGGCTGACAGCACCCGGAGGAGGCCCAACCTGTTCTTGTTGGTCGTTGGGAGGTAAGTGGCAGGAGGCGGTCTCTCAGGTAGCCAGGTCCTAAACCATGTAGGGCTTTAAAAGTAACGACTAGCACCTTGAAGTGGTTTGTTATAGATGCTAAATATTCAGATTTGGGCTGGTTGCCAGTTTCGAATGTGGGATGCCTTAAATCTACAGTTACTTGGGATACAGTCACCTATATGCTATGTGAAGACTAATTGTAACCTTTGGCCAAGAGTTTATATTGAACACGTTATGAGGAAGCTTAAAATATTTGGAGAACTGTCAGGGTGTAAATAAACTGAAGACGAAAACGTTGTTAAAGAATATCAGTGAAGAAGGCCAAAGAAAATGGGAAAATAAAATGAGATTTAACCTTACAATTTTATCTCATTCCACGTTTTAGTTGTTTTTATACAACTTAGAATTTTTATTACAAGGGATCACCTTTTTCACAAAAGGTGATCCTGTACAAGGGATCACCTTTTGTGAAAAAGGTGATCCCTTGTAATAAAAATTCTAAGTTGTATAACAACAACTAAAACGTGGAATGAGATAAAATTGGATTTGCACAGAAGGGAAAAACTAGATTTGTCACTGATGGGAAGAATTTCTGTTGTTAAAATATCTTTTACCTGTCTTGGAGGAGTATTTAAAAAGAATCCGAGGGATCCTTATTTCTAATCCCTTCTTCAGCCCTGGTGCCATCAAACCTTACTGAAGAAACCAAAACTGAAGGTCTGTTTTAGTTGACAGCCTTCCATATGTTGAAGGATCTGCAAAATTCTCCATGAAATATTGAAAGTATGAACTGCCAGACTAGCCTATAAATTATTTTCAAAAGTGGAAAGGGGTTTGTAGATTTATTTATGGAAGAGAAAGTGCTGTTCATAGCCTTTGGGGGCAATAACTACGTAAAGCCCTTAGATTCCAGCGGGGGGGGGGCTCCTTCGTTTTGTTTTTTAATCCTGTCTTCTACAATGATCAAGGCAATAGCTTCCACAGAACATAATTGCTTTAACACAATGACTTGTAGCTTAAACACTGAAAGGTAACTGGGAGTTTTGCTCTGCTAAAATTTACTAATGTATCCATCAGTCTGGTGCTCTCATGTGTAAAAAACTTCAACTCCCAACCTCTCCATTCATCATCCCTATCAGGCTGGCCATGCTGGCGGAGAATTATGGAAGTTGGTGTCCAGCACATTTGAAAGGCACCAAGCTGTGGAAGATCCTGAGATAACATCAGGGTAACAAGTCACATTCCATTTCATAGAGTCAGTATCGCTTGGGGAATTTATTTGGGAAATACACCTAAAATAGTTAAAGCATCTATTGTATATTCCTCCCGCTATATAAAGTTTAATATACACTTTGCCTAATATGTACATTTATTGCAAACATTTTGTCTAATATAATTCCTTTTGGTGTCCTGCGGTGCACATCATTGCACTATATCTAATGTAAACCATATGTCAAAACTGAAGAAAGAACTTAGCATGTAGTCATATTCTTTTTTTAATGTAAAGTTGCAGGAAGTATAAATTGGCTAAGGTCACATTAAAATGATAATCAAGCAAATTTCTTCCCTCTGCCTTCCCTAAATGCCTATCTTAGCCGATGGGAAAAATCATCTACTATATATACATAGTCACCAGTTTTAATAAAAACTGGATTATTATCAGTTCACTATTATATTTATTAATAATTTTAACATCTCTTCCATGTCTTTTAATGTGAAATGTTCTCAAGAAGGTTTGCAAATTTTAAATTTTTAACTGGGAATAGATTTCACTGAATTTCGTAGGTTTTAATTCAGTAGAATTTCCTCTGTATAAATATATATTAATTGTCTTCCCCTGAGACACTGATGTATTTGATTTGAATACCAGACATTTCAGAATATCAGAAATATTTGCAAATATCAGTTGCAAAATAAATTCACCGCATTGGATAATAACAACATGATACTAAAAGAGTTATGGGACTTCCTGGAGAAAGTTAGGGTTGAAAAATATTTCATTGAATAAACTCTCAGAATTTATGTAGACAATAAAAAAGCAGAGAAGCAAAAGAGAAGTGAACTAAAATTTCCAACATTTTCAACAAAAAGAGTCACTATCACAATAGAATAGTAGAGGAAGAACAAGGTCACTTTCCAAATACTACAAGAATTAAATAGACTTGAAACCTACCAGGGATTTTCTTGGAGACAAAGCCAGTGCATTTATAAGGTCAAATTTGTTATTTAAAAATAACCAAATTTGAAAAGTTTGCATTTCATTATTTTTAGTGTCTCTCCTTTGGGAACATCTCCAGTCTTTTGATGACACTTTTGTAGATGTCATCCTTAAAGATAGTGATAATAATTTCATCGATAAGCCTTTGAACAAGACAATCAAATCTTTAGCGTTTGATTTCTTAAAACTATGCATACTTGCACTAGCTGGTTTCGCCTATCGTAAAATGGTCTCTCATCAATAGGGAAACAGCTCTTGATTCATGTTCATCAGAATTTCATCATGATAATGACACCCTTTCCCTCATATTTTATTCATTAAATAATATTTGTCAATGCATTGGACTATTTTAAACGCTTACTGTAAAGTACACCATTATCACCTTTATAGCTTGAGCATTTGTCAATATGATTCAGACAACCCATGTATTTAGAATTATATACATTTTCTCTGCCTTTCTAAGAGCCAGCAATGTTTCAATCAAGCTTAGTTCAAGCATCCTTATTTAGCCACTTCGTCCTTCAGGCTATAGATTTTTTTTTTAGAGAGAGAGGGAGAGAGAGGGGGGAGAAGGAGAGGGAGGGAAGGAGAGAGAGAGAAAGAGAGAGATTGGGAAACAATTAAGTTGTTTTATTCTGTCACATTTAAAATAAGAGGTGGTCAAAACCATGGAATCAATTTGGCTTTTTACTCCTGCAGAACCAAAGTATGGTTTTGTTCTTCACCCAAAGAGTTAATGTGTGTTGTAAATTAATTATCTGCAATTAACTCAGAGCTACAAAATCTGGGAATGATGAAGATGTAATGTTTAAGCATTGTACTTCCTACCACCAATTCCCAATTCTTGTTCTGAGGTTTTAATATACTGGGGAGTAAAGCCTACTTTTGTAGTGGGTGTTGTTAAGGATTCTTAATGTTCCTCTAAGGAGTGATAGATAACCGAAGCAGGCCAGAGCATAAATTTCTTCCCAGTGTTTTTAAGCTGTCCATTGAAATGAGTTTTGTCAAGAATCTTTGCCTGAGGAGTTCTTGATGTTTGAAATATAGCACTGCTATGTTATTCCTAAAAAGTGTAAAGTCAAAAACTTCGCCAATACATCACAATTGCCATCCATAGGCCGATCACACTTTTTTGCACACACATGCATACAGCTTCAGTCAGGTACTTAAATGTTCATCTCCAAATTTCTTAGAGAGGAAGGGCAAAAGAAGGTATTTGATTCTAGGATACTCTTCCTCATCCTGAATTTATTAAATAACCTTTTGTTTGTTTTTTATATTAATACTTTGCTTGTACAATAAATAACGTCATTCGATTTTTTAAACAGGAAAATTAAAATTAACATAAACTAATATTTAAGATAATAGAAAGAAATGAACAAAGCCAAAGGTGTAGGGAAAAAGAAATAAATGACTTTCAATATTCTTTTACAGCAGTTATAGGCATAAATTTAAATTACACTCATTGTTACAACATAACTTGCAGCTTTCTATCATCTTATTATTTCTTGCAGTCATCAAACCCATATATCGTAATTTCACTTTTTTTTCCGTTTCATGCAAAAAGTCCATAATGGACTTACAATGCATTTTATCTAATCTATGCAAGCTCCTTCATCTTCACAATCCACACTCTTCCATTGTGGGATAATATTCCACCTTTCCACCATTGTGCATATAAAAGTCTTGCTGAAATTATATATAAAAACAAAGTCTCATCAGTTTTTTCCAAGTTTTTGCCAGTCCCCAAAAGAAACATCTCTTTTGCCAGTCCCCAAAAGAAACATCTCTGAGTTCAGTTGCACAATTATCTTCAAAATCCTCTGAAATAATCCTATTTTTGTAGCTTTTTTACACATCCACCAAGCATGATTAAAAAAAAGGCATCCTCTTTTTGTTCACATTTCCATGTTGCTTTGTTTTTACATACAGAACATTCATTCTTCCATTTTTTTTCTCACAACAAAACCCCAATGGGATAGAGGGAGACTGATTGGTCCAAAGTCACCCAATGAGACAAGAACCTGTGTTTCTCAGGTCCTAGTCCAGTGATGACAAACCTATGACATGCGTGTTAAAAGTGGCAAGCTATTGAATTGAATTGAATTGAATTTTATTATTTGTATGCCGCCCTTCTCCGGGAAGGACAATTCAAAAAGGGAAAAGGGGGAACATAAAACAGAATACAGATAATTAAAATAAACAAGAATCACGCAACCACACAAGTCGAGAGGGGAGGGAACTCATCAACCCCAGGCCTGCCGGCAAAGCCAGGTTTTGACGGCTTTTTGGAAGGCCTGGAGAGAGGTGAGGGTCCGAATCCCTACGGGGAGTTCGTTCCAGAGGGCCGGAGCTGCCACAGAGAAGGCCCTCCCCTGGGTAATAGCCAGGTGGCATTGGCTGGTGGACGGAACCCGGAGGAGGCCGACCCTGTGTGATCTAATGGGTCTTTGGGAGGTAATTGGCAGCAGGCGGTCTCTCAAGTACCCAGGTCCAATACCATGAAGGGCTTTATAAGTTACGACTAGCACTTTGAAGGGTATCCGGAGACTGATCGGTAGCCAGTGCAGCTCGCGGAGGATAGGTTCTCAAAAGCACATTTCATTCTTGGCCAATTTTCAGAGGATGCAGAGTATGCTCTTGTGCATCCTCCAGAAGCTGTGTGAGAGGGATGTGATCTGGAGCCTCCAAAAATTGCACAAGAATGGAGGAGATGCTTTGGCATGGGTTTCGGAGGCTGCGGAGGCATTTTCTGAAGCACATTCAAGAATGTAGGCCTTGTGAAACTAGTGGTGGCCTTGGGTAGGCTGCTGAAGTCTGTCAACAGAAAAAGATTATCTCTTGAAGTGGCATGCAGCAGCTCCTGGGGTGTGCTAAGCAATGGGAGTAATTATGCCTCTCAGAATTGTGCTGCTACTCAAAAAGGCCGCCTCGCACCATTGCCCAAGGTGCAAGGCAACCTTTTTGAGGGCCAGCAGTGGCACTAGAGCTGAAGCTGAGATCCAGGCTTCTACTTCAGGCCCAGCCTTGATACTGCCACTAAGTGTTGTTGTTCAGAGTTATCAGGAGGGTGGAGAAGTAGAAAAATATATTTTGTTCAGAGAGGGAGGGAGGATTGTGACACGCCTGCAGAGTCAAATTAGATGTTTTCTGAAATTTTGGCATGCCAGACCCAAAAGGTTTGCCACCATTGTCTTTGTCTAATATCTGAAGTAATACACCACACTTGCTCTCAACTTGGAACACAATGAGTAAGTTCTCCAGTCTATATTAGGTTTCAAACAACACCCTAGCAAATACATTTTGTTCCTGAACTTGGCTATACAAAATTCATTGCCTATTAGAGGCACAATTTCTAACTGGATCTATGCCCGTCTGTGTGTCTTCCTTAAGTCTTGTAATGAAGATAAAGGTGTGTAGGGGTGTGTGTGTGTGTGTGTGTGTGTGTGTGTGTGTGTGTGTGTGTGTGTGTGTGTGTGTGTGTGTGTAGCTGTATAATAGTTCCACATGAGAATTAGGATGCTGAAGTCACCTTTAATTCATGGAGTAAAATTATTTTATTTAAGCTTTTGGTTCTACTTCATATGTGCCCTTGTTAATTTGTACAGTGAGAAAGGGGGAACACTTTATAAAGGATGGGTAGAGTTTTATAATATGCTATCAAGAGTGATGGACTCTTGGTTGTGAACGCTTCAGCGTAAAAGCTTCAGATACCTTCTCCTTTTAACAAGTAAAGGAATGGGGGGAGAGACTTGTTATTTCTTCAGAATTGCATTGCTATTAATAGCTATGGAACCAAGGTTAGTAGATGAGGTGGCCCAGTTCTCCACACAACATAATGGTTCTCATGTTTAAGAATAAGGAAAAGAAACAAGTTGCTCTTGGAGTGGAGAGAGAGGAGAAGAGAAGAGAAGAGATAATTGTGCTACAACGAACTGTGCATGGTATTAAGGTCAACTGACATCTGGGGTCTATTTCAGTTCAGTGTTGAATGATGTTGTCTTCTTTCGGACAGAGCCTCAAGCCTACTTCACTTCCCTTGACAAAAAGGTCCTGCCACTTATAAATCTGTTCTCTCCCAGTGCAGTTATTAGTGTCAAAGTATGTCAGCTCAGCAGGACATAAAAGTTACAACAACGTCAGGAGAATGCAAGTATCTGTACTGTGCCCTGCTCATATTCTCCGCTTCCCAAATCTTTGATTATTATTTTTTAACCAAACGTTTCTTCACCTTAGAACTCTTAACAATCCAATTTGAATGGCTCGTCTTTAGAGAGAATATCATTGTGAAGATTATTTCAGTTCGCGCAAAATACCTGTTCTATAAACGTGGGATTTAAATGTGCAAATAGAGAAAAAGGAAGAAGCAAATCTGCTGATCTCACAATAGTCTTTAAATTATTGTTCCTAAAGAGTTGAGAAACGTGTATCTTTCTTTCAAATGATTCACCAGAGCAGTTCCATATAGATGACTTCTATTGTCCTTCGCTGGCTGGGGAATTCTGGGAGTTGAAGTCCGGACATCTTCAAGTGGCCAAGGTTGAGAAACACTGGACTATAGTCACATACAACTTTGTATAGAGATCTTTTGTGTTGTGCACATAAAGTACTATCATATGTTCCCCAAGAAGGAAGATCATCACTGGAGGCTTTTAAGAAGAAACAGTGCAGACACTTGTCTGGAATGCTTACGCAGGGGATTGGGCTAGAAGACCTCCAAGGTTCTTTCCAACTCTGTAATTCTGCTATAAACTGAAGATACTTTAGAATGGAAGAGTCCATACTCTATCAGTCAAGCATTCTGGGTCTATGAGAAGTTCCAAAACAGGACATAAGGTCCATAACTCCTTTTGGTATAGTTTACTAACAATTAAGGGACATTATGGCTAAGTGGCTAAGATGCTGAGTTTGTCGATCCAAAGGTTGGCAGTTCAGCGGTTCGAATCCCTGGTGCCGCGTATCGGGATGAGCTCCCATTATTTGTCCCAGCTTCTGTCAACCTAGCAGTTTGAAAGCATGTAAAATGCAAGTAGAAAAATAGGAACCACTTTGGTGGGAAGGTAACAGTGTTCCATGCGCCTTCGGTGTTTAGTCATGCCAGCCACACGGCCTCAGAGACGTCTTTGGACAGTGCTGGCTCTTCAGCTTTGAAACAGAGATGAGCACTGCCCCCTAGAGTCAGGAACGACTAGCACATTTATGCAAGGGGAACCAGTACCTTTACCTTTACCAGCTAAAATTACCAATTTTCCAGATGAAAATTACCGATTTTCAAAGGCATGCTACCTCTGATCTTGGGAGTAGCATATATGTATATGAGTAGTAGTCATTTTTAACTTTATTATGAATTTAATAATAAAAAATAATCCCTACTGTAATAATCCCTATTGTAATTGAATTTGGTAGCACTTAGCTCTGTTAATGCTAGAGAAATCCAAAGATAAAGTGTGGATTATGTCAAAACATACTTGGTTTCATAAAGAAAAATATGATTGAGAAATTCCTTTTTTCTTCTTTTATAGTATGTTTTATGTTGGGGTTGAATGGTTCAAAGCAGCATACTATAATGTAATTTTCATTTTGAATAGTTTACACATTCCAAAATAATGAATACACCCATGATCTGTCCTAAGCAGCTGAACCACTAAATTCAATATGAGTTTTAAACATTTATTGAATGATTGAAATTGATACATCAAAGTAAAGACGTTTTATCATCCAAAGGTTCTAACACTAGTCCCATAAGTGTGGTTACAAGGGGCCTATAATAAATAAGAAGGAACAGCAGGGCGCTGGTGGTAGAAATTTCATGCTGATCATGATCAATTGCATCATACAGGGTGTTTGAAGCCTCCAGACCATTCAGGAGATGAGTGTCAGCTTTTAGGGTAGATCATTTCCCCAATGACCTCTGCGGTTGAACTCTCTTCCATGTGGTAAACGTGTCTGCATCGAATACCGTAGATTGCATCAATCTAACCAGCAAGGACTTCGCATTATGTATTTATTTGTTTGCTTAATTACATTGGTTACAGCCACCCAATGCCAATGAACTCTGGGCGGTGTATAAAACCAAACGATCAGGAAATCTCACTAAGATTGAAAATGAATTCATTTTGTTATCCTCTGTGTGGTTTGAGGTTTGAGGTTTGAGGTTTATATGCCGCCCTTCTCCCAAGGACTCAGGGCGGCGTACAACATTGAAAGAAACACATACTACAAAAGTTAACAAGAAATTAAATAGGATACCCCCAAACCCAATTAAAATTAACAATGACACATTCTTTTAAAAGAATTCAAATTAAAATTAACAATAATCAATACTTTGATTTGTTTTGTTCAGCTTGCTGGAAAAGCCAACTTTTTAGGGTGCGTCGGAAGGACCGGAGGTTGGGGATTATGCGAAGCTCCGGGGGCAGCTCATTCCAGAGGGAAGGCGCTCCCACAGAGAAGGCTCTCCCCCTGGGGGTCACCAGTCGACACTGTCTGGCCGACGGCACCCTGAGGAGGCCAACTCTGTGGGATCGCACTGGACGATGGGAGGCTACCGGTCGCAGTAGGTGGTCTCGCAGGTACCCTGGGCCTAAGAGGCCAACTAAATACATGGCACATATGCAGCCAACAGCATTTTATTGATTTGAGAAAGTCAGAACATATTGATTTCAATTAGCTTAGAAAAAGGATTAGTACTGAATGCGATCTATTTATAAGTGATATTGCAATAGAATTTTAGTGGTAGGTTATAGTTTTTCTGGTTATATAAATGTATTTTAACTCTTGTTGAATCTTTCATTTTAATTTCATTGCAGCTGATTGACAACAATCTGGATCTCTCAACAGCACTGAAAGGATTTCTTTGGAAGCCCTCCTAGCAGACCTTCGTCACAATTTATGGACAGGAGTAACTCGCGTGTATATAAAAGCCAATTTTCAGTTTTTGATGGAAATTGTTTTCATCACAGAGAATGTGAGAATGTAACTGATACAAAGGCATCTACCATGGGATGTCATTCTCCTTTTGCTTTACACATCCTACACAAAAAATAGTGGAGGGAGGGAGGGAGGGAAGGTTTTTGTGCAGAAAACACTTGCTCAAATACACACTGGATTATATCCCAGAATGCAATATCTAAATTTATAATTAATGGAGTAGAACCACTGGATTCAGTATTCCTGTAATTTTCATTACCCTTACCCTACTGGCTAAGGCTAATGAGATTTTAGGTCCAATTATCTATAGAAAGAAGAGGGTTCGTCATCCCACAAACTTTGTTCCAAACTTGGGTCTTCCTACGCCCTTTGTTTTTCCAAATTATGATCCAGGATTACTTGTTTTTTTTAGTTTCATCATCCCAAAAGTCAAGACTGAGATACATATGATATTCTAATGTTGCTAAAAACAAAATTTCAAATGTTTCCAGGCAGAAAGACAAATAGGAATTGTAGCATCTGGAAGATCATTGACTCCATCCATCCTGTCCTCACAAAAGAAAACAGACAACATACAACTTAGTGGAACACTTCTTTTTCAGAATAAAGAACTGATGTGCAAAGAAATCCTAATGACCACCAGATGGCAACAAAGAGATAGATGAAAACTTCTTTGCTGCCATCTAATGAATGTTTATATTTTTGCAAGCCTTGTATGTGCCTATACTGTATTTGGCCTATCTGAGTGCACTGATATGTATCCACAATTAGCTATTTCCCCAAAATTGGCCTGTTTTTGTTCTGAACCCTCTTCAGTTTTGAATGTTTTAAATTTTTTTCTGTCAAAACTATTTCTTCTTCTCAATCTAGGGGTCCCACTTTTTTTCACTCAGCATTTGGAATAAAGACATGCTTGCCTGCTAATCATCAAAATATTCAGCAAAAAACGTTGATATTCACACATTTTTGAAATCCACAAATAAATGCTCTGGAAAAGCATTCTCTGGGAAATAAAACACTGTAATCAACCACAGATTGGAGCAAGAAGATTGGTGTTAGATATAAGTATATATATATATGGGATTGTTTTTTTCCAGAGAAGGAATTGCTTTCAGTAAACAGGAAGGAAGATTGTGAATTCCTTTGTTTTATAAGTCTATGGAGATTCTCAGTCATCCAGTCATCATTGTCCCAAAGGTACAAAAGACAACTGGACTTTGTTTTTCTGGAAGAAAAACGTCCTGCTTTTCAGAACTGAAGAAGCTTCTTGGATGAGAAGTGAAGCATTTTCAAGGAAAAACAAAATGTTCACTTATGACGAAGTTATAGAAACAATACAAGAAAAGTGACAATCTAAGGTTTGAAATAAAGGCAAGATACATTAAAGCTTTTTATAGAGAGAGGAGGGGTGGCTCAGGCACTTCTGTAGAGAATTGTGGTAGAGTAAACCACAAGAATAATTTCCAAGCCACCATTCTGTAACCAAAACACTTATATCGGTGTGCATGAATGAACTCAAAGTTCAAGTTAGTCTATTTCGGAATAACCAGCTATGCATACTGCATATTTTTTTTAAAAAAAAATCTATGGGATTCATGGGTCATTATCCTTTCTAGTGTTTTCTCTCCATCTTTTAAGATAGTGAAACAAAGACCGCACAGAAAAATTATATACACAAATGTTGGGAAAATGGAGTGTTTGAAATCAATTTTAATGTTAAATGCAAAGGACATCCTCGGCTCATTAAGTAAAAATATCTCATTTAATGAGCAGGAAAGCACTGGAGCACACTGAACCTTGACACAAAGCAAATTATTTAAGTGATAAATTATATTTTATGGGGAATGTAAAAGTTAATAATACTCCGGAGTAAGGCAATAAGTGCAGAGGTGTAACTAACATCATTGGCAGCTTTACTTACAAACATGCCATATGTACTCAGTTACTTACACATGTAATAAAAAGGGAAGCCACAAATTCTTGAGGCAAAAACTCACATGTCTTCCAAAGTAACTTCCATTTCTGTTCTGTAGCTTCATCTCTGTCTTTCTTTTTCTCTTTCTCTCTCTCTCCCTTTCTCTTCCCCAGACTGTTTATATCTCAGTAAGGTCTATGCAGCTCTTCACCTTTCTGAATTTAATTTCTTTTATTGTGCTCATTTTGCTAACCAACTAGGTGGTTTTTGGCCAATTATTCTCTCTCAGCCCAACACACCTAGTTGGGCTGAGAGAGAATAAGTAGTTGTTGTGGGGAAAATAGGAGGAGGAAGGAGTATTAAGTGTTCACCATCTTGAGTTACTTATAAAAGTAATAAATGTGGGATAAAAAGAATCCAATCATCTTATCTAATCTAACAAAAAAAATTATACGCACACAAGGAACCCTTTGGACTTAATAATATTACATGAAGTTAATATTCACTACAGTCACACAAAACATAAGTATTGTAAATAGAAGGATAAGATGCAGAAATGTTTGCATTTAAGGAAGCCTGGATTTATCCTTAGCCTATCAGATGAAGTCAACAACTCCTTCCTTATATCTTCTGGAAGACACTAAAAACTATGACGGCTAGAAAGCAATTCTTCAAAAACAAAGGATGATCAGGACAGATTATTCGGTCAGGCATGGCATGAGATTTTCTTTCTAGACCTCTCCCCATCAATACTGCCTCCCTTTCTTCCAGGAATGGTCATTTATTAAGTTCCGAGTCATACTGTATGAATAAAATATGGAATTGTACAAGTTGGTCCTACTCTAAAACTCCCAATTCTCCCCAAGGAAGAATTGCTTTATGCAGTGCCCGCTTAAAAATATCTTGCAGGGATGGTCATCCCAAAAGCTGGCATGAGATAGAAAGCTACAAGGCGCGTGTAGTATGGTACATATAAATTATAGCTTTCCCCCAGCCAAGATTCAGAATGATAACGCAACCTATTCCGAAAGCATTAATGCCTTCCTTCATGATTTAAATTAATGAAGGCAGGCATTAATGCGTCCAGAAGAGGTTGCATTACCATTCTGAATCTTGGCTGGGGGAAAGCTATAATTTACATGTACAATATCCTTTCCCGTTGCCTATTCATTATAGGCATAGTGTGTCTCTTTACAAGCAATCCGTTCGAAAGCATATGCTGCAATAATTAAAATGTTATTATGCTGACAATGCCTTTCTTGGAGGAACTTGTAACATCTGTATTGACCGTGATAAGCATTGATTATCTCGAGTGATATAAATATTTGGGAGCTAATAACAATCAGGTAGGAATTCAGCCCATGCCATAAGCAGCAGGAATAAATTACAGGAAGCCTGCATCAAAGCCCAATGCGCAAGTTTGTTTTTATACTTAATGGCTCCTAATAATGCGCGCAGAGAGAAAACTCTTCAGAGATTTAACGCATGAGGAAGTGCCGTCAAGACACTTCCCATCCTGTTGGCATCCAGCATTTTGGAACATCTGTAGAGACTTAGAAAAAGTGGTGAAATTAGAAAATCGGAATGGGGGGAAAAAAATATATGCCCAGTGCTACACTGTGGATAAAGCCAATGCAATTCTATGTAGACTAAGCAGATTGTGTTTGGAAGAAGAGATAATAGGGCTACCGAGACCTTCTAGAAGTATGTATAGCATAGAGGGATCTACTTTGCATCCATCAATCCCCCCCACAGCCACCTATAAGGCCTCTTTTACAATCTCTGCATATTAAATTGGATGCCTGCATCCCAGGTGGAAAGACTCAATAGGTATCCAGTTCATACCAGCACACAGTTGGTGGTGGATAGCAATAGCAATAGCAGTAGACTTATATACCGCTTCATAGGGCTTTCAGCCCTCTCTAAGCGGTTTACAGAGAGTCAGCATATTGCCCCCAACAATCCGGGTCCTCATTTTACCCACCTCGGAAGGATGGAAGGCTGAGTCAACCCTGAGCCGGTGAGATTTGAACCGCTGAACTGCTGATAACCACTGCGCCACCTCGGTTCTACTCGGATGTTACCGAGTAGAGCGGTAAGAAGGAATTACCACTGCTATCTCTGTCTCTCCCAATTGTGGCTATTTTATCAGGCCAGGCTTTTCAAAAATCCATTCATTTCTAAAATAATGTTATATCACCTGTTTATATCAACTCTTACAACCTCAAAGCTGCTTGCCACAAAAATAATGTTGATATGGATAACAATGCATGCAGAACCAGAATAATGCTATTTGGGCCTGTATTTATTTGTCTGTCTGTCTGTTTGTTTAATCAACTTCTATAGCCACCTAAAAGGAAATCAGTGGCTAAGACGCTGTGCTTGTCGATCAGAAAGGTCAGCAGTTCAGCGGTTCGAATCCCTAGTGCAGCGTAATGGAGTGAGCTCCCAGTACAGGAGCCGAGGTAGTGCAGTGGTTAGGGTGCAATACTGCAGGCCACTTCAGCTGACTGTTATCTGCAGTTCGGCGGTTCAAATCTCACCGGCTCAAGGTTGACTCAGCCTTCCATCCTTCCGAGGTGGGTGAAATGAGGACCCGGACTATGGGGGCAAGTTGCTGACTCAATTTGCTAAAAAATTTGTAAACCGCTTAGAGTGGGCTGAAAGCCCTATGAAGCGGTATATAAGTCTAATTAATAAATAAATAATAATAAATAAACTCTTACAACCTCAAAACTGCTTGCCACAAAAAAAAAGTTGATATGGATAACAATGCATGTATAACCAGAATAAGCCGAGGTGGCGCAGTGGGTAGAGTGCAGCACTGCAGGCCACTTCAGCTGACTGATATCTGCAGTTCAGCGGTTCAAATCTCACCGGCTCAGGGTTGACTCAGCCTTCCATCCTTCCGAGGTGGGTGAAATGAGGACCCAGATTGTGGGTGCGATATGCTGACTCTGTAAACCACTTAGAGAGGGCTGAAAGCCCTATGAAGCGGTATATAAGATTAACTGCTATTGCTAATGCTATTTGGGCCTGTATTTATTTGTCTGTCTGTCTGTTTGTTTAATCAACTTCTATAGCCACCTAAAAGGAAATCAGTGGCTAAGACGCTGTGCTTGTCGATCAGAAAGGTCAGCAGTTCAGCGGTTCAAATCCCTAGTGCAGCGTAATGGAGTGAGCTCCCAGTACTTATCAGTTTCTGCCAACCTAGCAGTTTGAAAGCATGTAAAATTCAAGTAGAAAAATAGGGACCACTTTGGTGGGAATGTAACAGTGTTCAATGTGCCTTCGGTGTTTAGTCAAGTCAGCCTCACGACCACAGAAACGTCTTTGGACCATGCTGGCTCTTCAGCTTCGAAACAGAGATGAGCACTGCCCCCTAGAGTCAGGAACGACTAGCACATGTGTGCGAAGGGAACCTTTACCTTATCGCCACCCATCAATGCCAGTGACTCTGGGAAGCTTACAGTTCTAAGACTATAAAAACAGTTAAGGCAATAAAAACATTATATGTAGCCCATCGATCCATAGATTCCTTTTAAAGTAGCTTTCAAGGTTAAGTTTAATAAAATTAATAATAAGAAACGATAAAGCAATGAACCGAACAAAAAGAAAAGACTGAAATCAAACATAAATATCAAAGTGAAACACACTAGAAAACTTTCCTTCAGACTTTTTCTAAAGCCTGCAAAGATGGAAGCCTACCTCCCGGCTCTCAATGATCTATTAATGGGATGCTGCAACTAATAATTAAGAACTTCGCTAGAAACTGGTTAAAAAAGCAAAGTGCTTAAGGCAGTGTTTCTCAACCTTGGCAACTTGAAGATGTCTGGACTTCAACTCCCAGAATTCCCCAGCCAGCGAATGCTGGCTGGGGAATTCTGGGAGTTGAAGTCCAGACATCTTCAAGTTGCCAAGGTTGAGAAACACTGGCTTAAGGCTTTTCAGAACAGAATTTTTAAACTGGGCCCAGGAAGACTCTGGCAATCTGTTCCACTGACTACCAGAAAAATACTGGAATACTGAAAACACCACGCAGGGTATATACTCTGTATAAAAATACAGAAATCCCCTCCCTTCCAAGAGGAGAGGGCAGATGCCATGTAAAACATGTGGGCATGACAGTGTAACATCTGTATATCTTTTTGAGAGATTAAAGGAAACTAAACTGTATATAATATTCTGATAGGCTGCTGGCAATCCGTGCAGATAACATGAGTGCCACATAGTTTAGCCCACATCCATCAACGTGCCGACAGCTCAGCCCTTCAGCGGTTGCTGTTTCTGTATCACTGTTCAAGACAACCAGAGGCAAAACATGGAGCAGCGATTCAATCCTGTGTGCACTGTAGCAAAAATGCTGTCTTGTAGTTGTTAATTATTCAACAATAACATTAACTCAGTGTACACGGCCCCTGTGAACATGATAAATTCCCTACTGAGTACCATGAGAAAAGGAGCAGAAAATAAAACTGCTAATACTGTAAGTACAAACCATGGGCTTCAATTTCCATTAACCTTAATCAGGATACCCAGGGTCAAGAGATTGTGAGGGTTACATACATTTAACACACCAAGTTGCATACTGATAACATACTATAAGCAGTTCTGCTCATCTTGTGCCTTAAAGGGGACATTAAAAAGTTGAAGAACGAGCATAAAAAGTGATCAATGGATTGAAAGGAACAATTCTCATATAAGAACAAGATGGCATCTAATTTCAGTTCAAACTTCCATTAATACTAGTCACCAGTTCACAGTCCTATCTTCTTCTCAAAATTGCTAGGAATTTTGTCTGAAATGTTATAGTTTGTCTGAAATATTATAGGTTTCCTGCTTGAGCAGAGGGTTGAACTGCAAGATCTCTGAAGTCTGCTGTTCTATAGTTCTGTTATTCTTTGTCTACAGAGATGGAGAGAGATTTGTGCTGAGTTTCTTCTAGTACCGTGTTTCTCAACCTTGGCGGCTTTCAGTCCTGTGGACTTCAACTCCCAGAATTCCCCAGCCAGCTATGCTTGGCAACTTGAAGATGTCTGGACTTCAACTCCCAGAATTCCCCAGCCAGCATTCGCTGGCTGGGGAATTCTGGGAGTTGAAGTCCAGACATCTTCAAGTTGCCAAGGTTGAGAAACACTGTTCTAGGATGAGAAGCAAAATGTCTTCAAATCAAAACCAGAACGTCCAGCTGCCTCTTGAAAAAGCACCTTTGGGACAAGCCAGTTACTAAGCATCCAAATTTTGATCAGTAACAATGGGGATGCTGCAACGGTTGTGTGAAAAATGGTCATAATTGACTTTTTTCAGTGCTGTTGTAATTTCAAACAATCACTAAATGAATGATAAGTACTACCTGGAGTTAAGAAAGAGAGAGAGCACTTGGATATCTGAAATAAAAGAATTACGGACTTGAGAATACAAACACAATTAACACCCTGCTCTATGATCTTTATGAATCTACGCTCTCAACAGACACTCCCTGTGATTGTTGGGGTAGGGGAATTCCATGAATTCACATTATATTTGGTTTGAATTTTGCAGTGTCATGGGCCAGGTATCTTCATTCGACTATTGCTTTTAAAAAAACAACACCTTTCTTCATATATTTCTGTTCTATCAGTGGATTTGGACCATATGAGATTGGAACTGGAATTGCTCACCTCATAACCCACACTCTGAACTTCTATGTTTGTCTGCTTAGCAACTTAGCTTTAGTCCTGGTGTTTAGGGGTGTCACCACAAATAATAATGCTTAAAGTGTAAATAGTTATATATCTAGCATGTTCTTAATGAGGTTAGCACTTTGTCAGAATTGTGTTTGTTTGATCTTTTGCTAAAATTAGAAGATATCACACTGAGTTTGAGTTTGAGTTTATTGGTCTTGTATGCCGCCCACTCCCGAAGGACTCCAGGCGGCTTACAATAAACAAGGGAAGGGGATAAATAAACAAAACAACACTTTAAAATACGCAACATTCACAGTTACCGTGGGGCTGGATATTTCACAAGCCCCCCGGCCTGCTGGAGCAGCCAGGACTTGGTGGCTTTGTGGAAGGCCGGGAGGGTAGTAAGGGTCCGGATCTCCACGGGGAGCTCGTTCCAGAGGGCTGGAGCTGCAACAGAGAAGGCTCTCCCCTGGGGAGTCACCAGCCGACAGATGGAATCCGGAGGAGACCTAACCTGTGAGATCTAATCGGTCTATGGGAGGTAATCGGCAGGAGGCGGTCTCTCAGGTACCCAGGTCACTGGAAGATTCAGGCATGGTGCTGTTGCTGATGGTGTGGATCTGAGAAGATCTTGTACATAAACTGGTCCACCTCCATCACATTGTGCTATGTAACACTGGTTGTTAGCGATCAAGCAGACCATTGTATTTGCTATTGCAACAAACCTGGGTGTGTGGTTAACTATTAGATTACAACTTCCATCATTCCCAGACAACATAGCAATCGTTGGAAGGGGTATCTTGGCATATTTGGAGGGTCAGTGGGTTAATATCCCTCAGATAGCAACTATCTGAGTAGAACACTCTTGAGCATCATCCGATTATTCATCCTATAGATCCAAGAAAGTGCTTTTTAAAAACCCGCACAGGTTTAGTTCTGTTTTCCAGTTCCAAAATGAGCCAGCTATGCAGCTGGTGGCTTCAAGTTCCCTTGTTGTAGCTGCTTATCTCTTCTGTTATTGCTCATTGTCTCTTCATGTCTTTATCACAGTCCGCTCCATCCCCTCCTTCCCTCCCTTCGTCCTCCCACTTCTTAGCTGTCATTCAACTATTCCATACATCTTGCAAAATCACACACTGTTGTTGTCTAGCCATCCGGGGGAGTTTTGGCATTTTTTTTAAAAAAAAAATAGTTACAAAATTAGAGACTTTTGCATTCCTTGTCAATATCATATCAACTAAGATACTTTATCCAAAGAAAAGCTACCTTGAGACATAAGGCCATTTTGTCTTTGAATCCTTAAAGAAATGTTGCTCTTTTTGAAGTGAAATAATATTTCATCTCAGCAGAAGCTTCCTCCCAAGAAAAAATCTTATGGATACAAAATATTGGCAATCTTAACTCTTATAAACCATTATGAAGATAATTCAGAATTCTATATGGATGAAAGAGCAGGTATAACAACAGTATGATCTGTTTCGGATGTGGTTGAACAGCTGTTTTCTACTACTGGCTGGTGTTTTAAGGAATGGTTCAAGCTACTTATCTCTTTAGGACATTATAGACTCCAGAGCTTTGTGCCTCCAGATGTGTTCAAACTGCAATTCCCAGAATTTATGGATCAATATTGACTGGGAATTCTTGCAAGTTAGAATGCAGCTTCTGGAAGACACTAAATTGCGGAAAACTGGGTTGCCGTGTTTTAAAATAAAAACGTAACATATCAACATTTAAATGTATTGAGGTTTCCTCTTGTTTGAACTCCATAAAGGCCATATTTTCATGCTAGAGATTTGTAGGCCAATTTTACTGATTATTACTCTTATTAGGGAAATTGGTTCAACTTCGTAAACTTTACATGCATCCAAATTATTGAAAATATCTGGCCATAAATAAAAGGAGAAGGATTGTGATGAGTCAATGCTGAACCAAAAATAAATGGGGAATAAATGCGACTGAAAATTTAAAAGAAAACAAAATGTATGTAGCCTGTTCTTAAGAGATCTTGGTGTGGACTGAATTATTTAACTGAATCTATGTGTTATCACTTAACGTCGGTAAAGGTGTTAGAAAGCCATTTATGAAAATAGTATAATTTCTTTTGCTTCCTCTATAACAGTAGAAGTAGCCATAGTAATAATCATAATCATAATTAGTCCACCCTATATAAATACATCTTGAGTTGTAAAAACTCCTGTAGTATAATTGAAGAAAAAAATGTAATTTGTAGACAAAAATAAATTTTTCATGCCTCTATCAAACATTGATAATAAAGGTTTTAATATTTATTGTTACCTATGGCCAAAGTCAGAATTTCTGTTCCAAGAAGGTCAACACATTTAAATAAGGGATTGCCTATGGATATAATTGATTGGGAGGCTGTTGGTGTTAAAGATTCCCCCCTGGAATTTCACACTGGTCCTCAGTGCTGTTTAATCTCCTTCATATTCATACTTACATATTCATCCGTATTGAATTATAATGTTTTCTCAATTTATTTTGCTTCTTTCTTTTAACAATGGCAGGAAGCACCCTTGAGGTATTCCCATTAAGATCAGGAGGGCCGGCTCCAGCTTCATATTCAAAACCAATTGTCTCCTGCATTAATTCTGCAGAGGCAATTCTCAAAGCAGTAAGCAGAATTTCACTTCATCCTGGTTCATGTTTAAAGGTTTATCAGGCTATTCATGGCTTTATTAGGTGTTTTTTTTAAATATGTTTAAAATCATTAAAGAATGATTTTTATTGAAGAAGCACAGAGACTTCAGTCAATGAACTGATTGCTGCAAAATGCATGCTCCCCCACGACGCCGAAGTAAATGTTCAAAGAAATGGTAAGATCCAGTGCTGGCTAGAGAGAAGATGGCTCCAGGGAGTTACAATAGGTTGTGACTTTGACCCCTAGGTCATTGTTATGAATATGACCCAGGAAGCAGAAAGATCAAAAGTTACCCCCGCCTCACAGCTGGTGAGCTAGTTAATATATTTTTCTATGTTTTGCAGAACACCTTTATATGTTTTTTTTACGCTTTTTACTTTTTAATATTCTATGAGAAAGTAACCATCAAATACCAAGAAGCCTTTCGAGTGACTGAATGTGCACTTTAATTCAAACTGCAGAGCTTTATCATCTGTATTTAACTGGGCAATTATATGACATAATCGTAATTAAAGATCCATGTAATTAAAGATCCACCACCCAATTGCATGTGTGAATTGGCCATTAACGAGAACGGGATCAACTCTTCTCTCTCATTCATCATTTTCTATTATTTCCTTCTTACATTTTTTGTGCTGCAAGTTGGCTGTGTTAATAGTAATCACCCTTCTTCCTCCCTTCCTTCCTTTCCCTTCCTTCCTTCTTTCTTTCCTTCTTTCTAGAGTAATCAGTAGCTGTCAGCTGCATCAAATCTTATATCAATGACTTAACTAAGTGATTGTATGTCTTCTTTTAGGATTCGCTGAATTCATGAAGACTGTAAGTGTTTTTGTGTTCAACACAAAAAAATCTGCTGTTTGCTCTTTTGTGTAGAATACTTTCATCACACATAGGATGGGCACTTTGTCCATGCAACGTGTTTACAATTGCCTATTGAAATGAGCAATACATTAATTGCTTGGTATTATTTTATGACATTTGATTACATAATTTAACTTGGAGGCAATATAGGATACAGTGGAAATAAATATTTATCACTGTATTGCTGATAGGTACAGTGAGTTTAGAAACTATCAAAAAGCAGTTTGGGAAACAAATTAATCCTATGTGAGTTATTCAGAACAAAATCCTATTTATTTACATGTGTATCCTCTGAGATAAGTAATTGTAATGTCAAATAATTATGAAATTTATATCTCCTACTATTGCAAACAATTAAAACCTAATCTTAATATGAAGTTTTAGAAAGTTGACACTGTGGATTATGTGCTGTGATATAAATTCTACAAAATTATAATTAGCGATAAATTAATACAAAAGGCAAGCGCATCATCATTGGCCTGAAGGAAAATCCAGGAATTCATACCGGAACAGTACTTCTATTTCATTAAAAAAAAAAAATGTGATAGATACTGTATGTCAATGATTTGTTGAAAGCTATATATTGCTATTTTTAACCTCCCATCATAACTCTATTAGTAATTCTAACAGTATTAGTAATTCTCAAAATCAGTTCTAACGGGATAATAACTATAATTTACATAATGGTAGGTTTTCCAAAAAATTTCATCTGCATAATTTTCTATCCCATGTTGATATCATTTGTAATTAAGTCTAAAACTCTCAATTCATGAGTCGCATCTAAGGTTATTCAAAGGTTTACTTAATTGCCTATTAAGTTTCTTGCTTCTCTGTTATGTGAAAGCGGGACAGGTGCTCAATCCTCTGAAAAGTCACATCAAAGAGGAACAACAGGAAGTTTCGGAAATGATCCGACAGTGGGTTGAGTCTTGTCTGCCACTCTTTGGCCGATGCCTCGTAGAAAATGTGATTGCAATCGTCTTCAGTTTTTACACAGTGGAATTTTTTATTGTAAATCTCTATTCAAAGTGGTGTCTCAGTTTATTCTAAAGAAGACAACATGATTGTTTTAAGACAAGGCAATTCCGAGTTTTTATATTTGAAATATTTTCAATTTTTCCTTAGAATAAAATATCCAGCCAAAAACTTCCCTTTTAGATCAATATTTATTTAAGACAAGTCCTGTATATATTATATATTAATAATACAGATTTTCTAGATTTACATATCAAATTAAATGTGGATTTATACATATTTATAAAAAAATGTATATATAAAGCATATGCATAAATGTATAAAGAAATTTATGTTTAATATTGTTATTATTCTTACTAACTGCTTGGGGGTTCAGGTGGCACAGTGGTTAGAGTGCAGTACTGCAGCCACTTCAGCTGACTGCTATCTGCAGTTCAGCGGTTCAAATCTCACCGGCTCAAGGTTGACTCAGCCTTCCATCCTTCCGAGGTGGGTGAAATGAGGACCCAGACTGGGGGGGGGGCAATATACTGACTCTGTAAACCACTTAGAGAGGGCTGAAAGCCCTATGAAGTGGTATATAAGTCTAACTGCTATTGCTATTGCTATTCTTCATCTACAAGGAATTTTCCAAAGTATAACATGAAGCTTATCAATCAGGCTATGGGTCAAGTTGGCTGCCCGAGATAAAGGTTGCTAAGAGAGAAGGGAGGAGGGAGAGAGAGAGAATGATTGTGTTCTATGGAAGTTCATAGACATGCTTGATAACTGTCACATCCCCTTAAAAGTCTAATAGCAGATAATGCCAAAAAATCTCTTGTTTTATTTCTTTTATCCCTATTATATGGTTTAGAATGGCAGGTTTGATTGCTCCACTAAGGCTCTTGATCTGGCCTGAGAAAAATCTCACTTAATGGTTACAAAAACCCTGATTTTTCTATTTTGTTTTTTCAATGGTTATCTAGATTATCTGAAGGCCACATCTGATAGCCATAGCTCTTCCAATATTCAATGGTTTATTGGGCAAATTGAAAATGGGAGGGAGGGGAAAGAGCAGGCAAAAGATTTCTTGAAGGGTATACTATTTTTTAATGGGAAAATCATTTTTTTCTTTGTCTCCCCCTTCTCCTTCTTATCCTCCTTTTCTTTTTCTCCTTCTCCTTCTTTTTCTCCATTTTCCTCTTTCCTCCTTCATTAGGCAAGCTTTCTTCCTCAGCTGCTGTCTCACACACAAAAAAAACTACACTTAGCTTTCTTAAACTAACCCAAGGTCTCAGAACTGCACTACGCAAGCTTTCAAGTTTTCCAAAATGAAACAGGAGGAGGCAGGGGGATGGATAACCAAAAAAGTAACTGTTATTACAGCCATGGCATCTCCATCCAGTTACAGGACGTGGGAGGAATTCTGGATGATTGGGAAGCGACTTTGTGGCCACTTTCTGAATAGCAAATTGTGAGAGAGGTACAAAGATAAAGTGTTGTTGTTCACTTATTACCATCTGAAGACAATTATAGCTTTAGAGAAATGGAAGGATGCCATATATCAGGAGCATCTGGTGGGCCCAAGTCACAGAAGATATAAACCCAGGGAGGGGGAGGGGAGTGAGGAAAAAGGGAGAGAAAGAAAGCATAGACACATGCTGGACATTTTAGTGATGAATGCCAGGAAGGATCAAGGGGAAGTCTGACTCCTCCGTAAGACTTGGAAAGGTAAAACAACAAAGAAAGATGTCCTAGTTTTGAAAGCCTTGACCTTGGTGATAAATAAGGTATTTCTAGGCTGTAGATACTTAGCTCTCAATTATAGTAGAAAAGGTAAATTAATTTTGAGAGGTCTTATCAATATGTGAGTTTGTCACGTGTGCACCTTGTATCACTCCCTTGATAGAGTTATGGTCTTTGTAAGGCGCCTAGATAAACTGCACAAACTTTTCATGAGAGGAAGGGACCAGGGAAGGTAGAAGCCATGGAAGGAGGCGGAATGTAGAAGGTAGAAGCAATGGGAATTGCTTAGAGTACAATGGCATCAATAATGGAAATAAATAAAACTGATTAGCTGTGTTTTTTTATATTTTCAACTGATTCAACATTAATAGCAGAGAAATTCTTCATGTGCATACCATTTTTTTTTTACTATGATATATGACGACAAAAGGAGTTTTCTGTGACAAAAGAGCACACAGAACAAAACCCAACGAAATAAAATAACAATTATATGCCAACAGTTTAAAAATCGTATATAAAAACCTGTGAATAATTATATTAGGGTCAGTTGTTTATGATATCGGCATCTCTTGCTTATGGGTGTTTACTGCTGCTCTTCAAAATTTGGCGTTCTAGAGGCTGATTGAAATTATTCTGAGAGGAAAAGATCAACGTAAAAATCATCAAAGCAGACCGGGGGGATGTAGTACCAAGGGAGAAATAAGAGGTTGAGAGGGTTTTTTTTTATAAAAGGAAGAGTGTAGCAACACCTGGAAAATAGGTTTAGAAACATCAGAGCTGTAGGAACTCTATTAAACTTCCCTTGGAGAACTGTAATTAGTTCTAAAAAGAATCTTTGTAGGGATGGCAAAAGAGGTTGAAGTGGTATTTTCCTCTCTGTTTCCTTTGAGGTCTCTAACCTCATTTTGATGTTCAGTGGCTTTTATTTTCTTAGCATGGCTGAATTCTAAAAGATGTAAGAGGTATATCAAAAGGCCACATGATAAAGATTTTCCCATAATTACCTAGGACCATGAGGCTTATGTATTTGTTTGGGGAGAGAATTAATAAAGTTGGATGAAATTGTGATTTACAGAACAGAAACAATTTAGTTCTCCACCCTGATACAGATGAGATGGCCATAACTGATCCTGATGATGGAAATCCAGCTGAGATTTCCCAGGCTACAATTCCAGTGATTCTATCAGGTTTGAGGAACTGTAGATAAGGTGCCCTCAAGCCATTCACAATCAGTTGCCCACAACTTCCTCTCCTCCTAAGCAATGCAGTCTAGAACACCGGTGTCAATCTCACAGAGTCACGGCATCGTCACGTGATGTATGAGGACTTTTTCCCCCTTCACCAAACCGGGTATGGCTGTGGCCAGATCATGACAAAACCGGCCCACAGGCTGGAAGTTTGACAGCCCTGGTCCAGAAGATTTAAATTATTTGCTTCCTCCAGTTAAACATATACAGTAAACGCTGTGGCTTTACTGAAATTAATCAGTTAGGAATTTTGCAGTTTCCTAGATAAGGGGGAACCCCTATAAGTTCCGAATATGATCAGGGGGAAAAAGAATGTTTGCATGTTTCTGGTTTTAAAGTTTTCCAGTAACTGTCCTAAGATGGGAATAAGAATCAGCTTATATAAATGAAATAGGAATAAGCTTTTCAGTATTAAACACTATATTTACATCAACCAAAGTAGTTTTACTCACTCATTTTGTACAGTTCTGTAAAAATATTCCATTCCGTAAATGAGCGAGTAGAAAATAGGTCTCTGCAGAGTCTTTAGCTGACCCTTTGAGGAATAAAAAATGCTTCTGTCTAGGAACTGAACAGTCAACACTTGCTGTAGCGCAGAAATGACTCTCCCCTTTCACATGTACAAGCCCTCTGCAACCTAGCCGAACTGCTCTCTGAGACTAATTAGTATTCTCCGAAAATGTCTAGGATATTGATCTGAGATTTTGAAGACTCTATTGATGTACAGTCGTCAGTTACAGTTGAATGAAAATTACCTTTAAAGGGAATTCAGAAGGTGGAAACATACATCACAGATTTTGTGACTTCCATTGTTATGTAAACTGGCAGCTCAGCTAAGAAATGAAATGCATATCCTTTCAAATTCTTTAAACTTTTTTATAACCCCCAGAAGATCAGAAATAATCAGGCACGGAGACTTTTTTACAGGATATACTCTGCCATTCCTTTCCTGTTTTCTTCAGACCCGTGAATATCTTCAGGATGTAATAGCCCAATAGACTTCTTTGTTTATTAAGAGATATTTTGTTCCTACCTTATATAACAGTCACACAGAAACAATATTATACATGAATTGCAAACATCATAGCAATAGCAATGGCAGTTAGACTTATATACTGCTTCATAGGGCTTTCAGCCCTCTCTAAGTGGTTTACAGAGTCAGCATATCGCCCCCAACAACAATCCGGGTCCTCATTTCACCCACCTCGGAAGGATGGAAGGCTGAGTCAACCCTGAGCCGGTGAGATTTGAACAGCCGAACTGCAGAACTGCAGTCAGCTGAAGTAGCCTGCAGTGCTGCATTTAATCACTGCGCCACCGCGGCTCTCATAAATACAATCATAAATTGTATTTCGTTCATCCTAAAGGCAGAGATGAGTTTATGAAGTCCTATGTACTAAACCTTGATTTATTCTCACAGGAATACCAGACATGATAAGAACTTGTTTGGTGACCCCCAAAGCTGGACATGTTCTCCCTTCTGGATCTCATGTTGGCTGGTCATAAGTAAAAGTCTCAGTTTTCTGAACAAAATAGGACTGAGAACAGTACTGAAGAGGTCCTATGGGATTCCAAGGACCAACGGAAGGAGGAGATATGCAAATGAAATGGGGATATTAATTTTGAGTCATTTGCTTATCAATTTGCCTAACTTGTTTAGTCAGCTGGTCCTATCACCTCAACCTCGATCTTCAGTTGTCCGTAAGAAAGTAGATGGGAGCAAACAGGCTGATGTTAAGAATCTGACAAGAAGGAATATTCTTTGTTGCAGAACCTCTGTCGACACTGGAGTTATCTCTGAATGGACAAACGTGACTCTTGAAAGAACATGTTTCCTTCTGGAGTCACAACTCCTGCCTGAGAGCAGGCAAAAGCCATAACCAAGGCAATCTTCACCCGGTTTCAGCTGGTACACCAATTGTGACTTTGCGTCATGTAGGAGGATCTGACTATACTAATTCATGTACTCATTACTATCTGGTGGAACTACAGCAATGCCATCCTTCTGCCCTACAAGGCAAAGGTTACTTGAAAAACACAGTTGTTCCAGAATGTGATGCTCCTTGGGTTGACAAGCAGCTAACTTTGGAAGCATACTTCGGGCATTATGGTGTTTATCAAGCAGGTTTCCAGTTCAAATTAATTTTGACCTATAAAGTCCTTTATGATTTGACACCTGGGTCTCTGCAGAAGCTCTGGCCTGAATGGGTTCAACTTATGAGATTACCCATTGTGAAGCAGAAGGAACCAGAATGATGCCGTGAGCAGATCAGAGAAGTTTAATTATTGTTAGTGACTTATTTACAAGAATCCCACCAGATTAACTGCACTCTCTTGGGAACAATCTGATAAAGACTTCAGGTTTTGGAGTGGGGGAGATTGGGTCAACTCCATTATCCACTCTAGTTGCAAATCTGCCCCCCCCCCCGCCAAACTTGGGGAGAAACTTCTCTTGGTCCTGCAATTTTAAAATGTACAGGGAACCAAAGTTAGGCAGTACAACTTCATAGTGGCAACACCATGTGGCCCAGCAGGAGCCGTTGGAGCTGCCACCAGACTCCAACAGCGAGGAGCCCTATGAGTCAGCTCTGGGGGATGTGGAGGACCCTGGACAAGGTTCCGATTCTGAGCAAGGCACAGAGAGGCTGGTTGGCCACCAGGAGGCACCTGAGCCTTGGACCAGTGGGGAGGAGACAAGGGAGAGTGATCCTGACGTCAGCAGTGAGTTGTTCCTGGATGCCCAGCACCAGAGAGCTAATAGGTGTAAGGAACAGTTGCGCAGTTACAGGAGGTAATTGCACTCAGTTGCTGGTAATTAGGCTCCTCTCCAGACTATAAAAGGACTGCTTGTGCACACACCCCTTTTGCAGAAGTCAACGCATGAACTAATGTTGGAGAACAGTACTGTGAGCCTGGCAAGCTGGATTGCTGCCAAGGCTTATCTGTGCCGGTTTGCTGCCAAGGACCTGTCTGTCTGTTAATAAATTCTGTAAAGTAGATTTGACACGGAGTGTGTTGGTGTGGGACGAGGGGGGTCAGAACACCATCCCTTTAACAAAGATGAGGTTAGCCCCTTTCTTGAAGGCTTTCTGGAGAATGCCCAAAACTAAGCTGGTTCAGACCAGAGGGGGGTATTCAGCAGGTTCTGACCAATTCTGGAGAACCAGTAGCAGAAATTTTGAGTAGTTCAGAGAACCGGTAAATACCACTCTGACTGGCCCTGCCCCCATCTGTTCGCTGCCTCCCGAGTCCCAGCTGATTGGGAGGAAAGAGGGATTTTGCAATAACTTCCTCCTGCTATGCCCACCAAGCCACGCCCACAGAACTGATAGTAAACAAATTTGAATCCCACCACTGGTTCAGACAATATCCCAACTACATTCACGAGCAATTCTATATTTATTTTTATCTTCCCTTTTACGTTGTTTATTCGGTTTTGTTTTAATTTGGAGTTCCGATTTTATAACTTAGCCATTATAACATGCGACCAACCATGACTGTTTCAATGTTCTCGTATTGTGTAAACCGCCGAGCATCATCAGATAGTGAGAGAATATAAATTTAATAAATCAATAACCAAAGAAATTCAATTATGGGGCTGCTGGCATAAAAAGAGCGCTCTAAAAACAAAACTGAAGAAAGCTTATCAGAAGAGACAGGGAGAAGCAAAGAGAGGAAAATCATTGTAAATTTTGGTGTTTGCCTCCCACCTGAGCTCCCATTTTTCATATTCAGACCAGGTACAGATCAGAGATCAGGGTTGCTGCCGGTTCAGCCAAACCAGTAGTAGCACCAGCGGGAGGCTCCGCCCACCCCAGGGACGTGCAATCAGGGGAGGCAGGGGAGGCGGGGCCTCACCAGTGTCATGAGGAAAAGAAAAGAATTTTTAAAATAATTAAAAAGGCTAAGGTAGTTGCTGCCAGACTCCAGAGTCACAGTGACTCTGAGTCTGCTTAGTGCTAACTGTAGGGGGAGGCAAGAGAACTACGGGCTCAGAGTTAAGCAAGGGTTAAAAGGCGAAAAATTCCTTACGCAAAGGAGGCACGTGATTCTCCCGCCTCCTGATCTGGGAGCAGCAAATCATGCCTTTTCTCAGAATGTGATGACCTGGCTGTAGGGATCTTCAGCTTCTTTATATTATCCTTAATCCGCCACTAAAAATGCTATCAGTTGAAGTGGTTAAGCAGGCCATGAATCAACACTTTCTCAAGAAAGTATGCCCACCTGTGCTCTGCATTTCTAAATAATACTGACATCAGCTCAAAAAACTGGGCTCCTTCCTTCCTTCCTTCCTTCCTTCCTTCCTTCCTTCCTTCCTTCCTTCCTTCCTTCCTTTGTCAATCGTATTTTTCAAAATATAAGATGCAGATTCTCTCCCCCCCCCCAAAAAAAGTGTGGAAATGTTTGTGTATCTTATACACCGAATGCAACCATTTTCACCCTCCTGAAGTCCCTCCCACTCATCCCATTTTTGTAAAAGTGGGCAAAAAATGAACCATTTTTCGCAAAAATGGGGGCGTTTTTGCTCCTCTCCCCCCACCAGAAGGACTCTGCAGGTTTCAGCAGAGCTGGAGGAAGGGAAAAATGCCCCCGTTTTGGTGAAAACGGGCCATTTTTTGCAAAAACGGGGGTGCATTTCCCCCCCCCCCGAAGCACTCTGCATGATTCAGCAGGGCTGGGGGAAGGGAAAAATGCCCCTGTTTGGGTGAAAAACAGAGGCGTTTTTGCCTTCCGCAGCCCTGATGAAGCCTGCAGAATGCTACTGGGAGGCCAGAGAGGACAAAAACTTTTTTTTTCTTCCTTACCTCTTTGAAATCTTGGTGCATCTTATACACTGGTGCGTCTTATAGTCCGAAAAATAAGGTAGCCCTTTTTTTATTTTTGAATGTGTGAAAGGAGGTAAATAGGTGTTTGCCCTCATTTTCAAATATCACTTTCAGAGGAAGTAGTCCCTGTAGTAGTGACTGTTCAAAATTACAACAGGCCTGAAAAAAGTGAATTACGGCCGTTTTTTCACACAGCCGTTGCAGAAACCTGATGGTCACATGATTACAATTTGGATGCTTGGCAACTGGCTCGTATTTATGACTGTTTTACTGTCCCGAGGTCATGTGATCCCCTTTTGCGACCTTCTGACAAGCAAAGTCAATGGGGAAACCAAATTCACTTAACAACCATGTTAACCTATAAGATCGCACAGGTTGGGCCTCCTCCGGGTGCCGTCGACCGGACAATGCCGGCTGGCGGCTCCCCGAGGGAGGGCCTTCTCTGTAGCTGCGCCGGCCTTATGGAACGAGCTACCCGCAGAGATCCGCACCCTCACCACTCTCTCGGCCTTCCGTAAAGCCACCAAGACCTGGCTGTTCTGGCAGGCCTGGGGCTGCTGATTAAAATCCAGCCCCACTTGATTGAATGGATGATGTCTTATTTTAAATAATTGTATTTTTAATATTTTTGTGTTTTACTTTTGTTGTGAGCCGCCCAGAGTCCCGAGGGAGTGGGCGGCATACAAATCTTATTAAAGTTGCAAAGTTAACTAACTTAACAACTGCAATTTGATTTGAGTAGAAGTGTACCTACATTTTTTATCAGAATTTTTCCCCAGAGAGGTTCTGGCTTTGAATCTTTTTAGCAAAAAAAAAAAAAACAACAACAACCTAGCACAATCTTTTTGACTTTCTGGGAAGTTTCCTGATTCTAAATTGACTGCTAATGACCTGTCTGTCTGTATGGCTGTGTCGATAGAAAAGATAGCATTGCTGATGGAAGACCTCAATACAATTGATATTTGTATTAAACGCTGGCTGTTACATTGTTGTCTTTACGAACATCGTTATGACAGAAATGGACAAAGCCATATTGGAAGCAAGAAGTCATATTCAGCAAGTATTCACAGAGTCTTGACAGATTTCATCCCCAGTATTTGCATAAAATATTTCAGGATTTGACACAGGTCTTGTTCAAGGATACCCAACATAAGATTCACTTAAGCAAAGATCCTGTCCAACTAATCAACTAGAATTTTTGGAGGGTGCTAATAAACAGTGTAGGGAGCCAGTGAATATCATCCAAGAGCCGAGGTGGAGCAGTGGTTAGAGTGCAGTACTGCAGGCCACTTCAGCTGACTGCTAGTTCAGCAGTTCAGTGGTTCAAATCTCACCGGCTCACTGGTTCAAATCTCACCGGCTCACCGACTCAGCCTTCCATCCTTCCGAGGTGGGTGAAATGAGGACCCGGATTGTTGTTGTTGGGGATGATATGCTGACTCTGTAAACCGCTTAGAGAGGGCTGAAAGCCCCATGAAGCGGTATATAAGTCTAACTGCTATTGCTATTGCTATCCAGTTTGATTTTCAAAACGCCTTTGACAAAGTCCCACATTGAAGATTTCACAATAAACTTTACAGTCGTGGAATAAAAAAAAAAGGAAGCCCTCTTGTGGATAAGCAACTGGATTGGATTGGATTTATTACATTTATATGCCGCCCTTTTCCCCGAAGGGGACTCAGGGCGGCTCACAATTCAGTCAGGGAAAGGGGTACAGACAGGGGATAAAAAGACGAACATAACAGTACACAATTTAAAACACTCAACAGCCATACCATTCGAGGAGGGGGGCAGAAGCTCTTTAGCCCCAGGCCTGTCGGAACAGCCAGGTTTTAAGGGCTTTGCAGAAGGGTGGTGAGGGTTCGAATCTCCACGGGGAGTTCGTTCCAGAGGGCCGGAGCAGCCACAGAGAAGGCTCTCCTCCGGGTAGTCGCCAGTTGGCATTGGCCGGCGGATGGAATTCGGAGGAGGCCTAATCTGTGGGATCTAATCGGTCTATTGGAGGTGATTGGCAGCAGGCGGTCTCTCAAGTACATAAAGAAAGAAACGCAAAGAATATTTGTGCGCAAATTCTCTACATAAGTTACTCTTGGATTCAGGATGTATGATGCCACTGAAGTCAAAGCAAGGAGTGAAAATATAGGTAGTCCTTGACTTATGACGACAGTTGGGCACAACATTTCTGTTGCTAAGTGAGACCTTTGTAAAGTGGGTTGTAACTTTGAATAGTCACTAACTGAACCCATTGTAAGTTGAAGACTACCCCTAATGGCAGGTTCCAAAAAGTTGCTGAGATAACTGGAAATTACAAACTATGGGCAACACGACTTTATTGATTGCATAATATCTGTGATACTGAAAATATTCAAAGATTAGATGACTCGGAAGCAATGGCTCCCAAAGGCCCTCATCATATTCCATATGGATCAAATTTCGTGTGTCTGAGTTGTCCCATTCCAACTTTCCTGTTATTGGAGGTTCAGGCAGCCCTTGACTTACAACAGTCCATGTAGTGACCATTTGAGGTTACAAGGCATTGAAAAAAGTGACTTGTGACTGTTTTTCCCACTTATGATCATTGCAGCATCCCCGTGGTCACAGGATCAAAATCTTAGCAACTGGCTCAGAATCCTGATGTTTGCAGCATCCCCAGGGGCATGAAATCAACTTTCCCGACCTCTGACGAGCAAAATCGATGGAGAAGTCAGATTCAATTAACACCCGTGCAAATTTTTTACTACCGGTTCTGTGGGCGTGGCTTAGTTGGTGTCACTTTGTGGCCGTGGCAGGGGAAGGATACTGCAAAATCCCCATTCCCTCCTGATCAGCTGGGACTCAGGAGGCAGAGAATAGAAGGGGGCGGGGCCAGCCAGAGGTGGTATTTACCGGTTCTCTGGACTACTCAAAATTTCCGCTACCGGTTCTCCAGAACTGCTCAGAACCTGCTGAATGCCAACTCTGCACCTGTCTTACTAATTTAACAGCTGCAGTGATTCACTTAACGACTGTGGCAAGAAAGATTTGTAAAATGGGACAAAACTCTGTTAACAACTGTCCCACTTAGCAACAGAAATGTTTGGCTCAGCTGTGTTTGTGAGTCAATAGCAATAGCAGTTAGACTTATATACCGCTTCCTAGGGCTTTCAGCCCTCTCTAAGCAGTTTACAGAGTCAGCATATTGCCCCCAACAACAATCCGGGTCCTCATTTCACCCACCTCGGAAGGATGGAAGGCTGAGTCAACCCTGAGCCGGTGAGATTTGAACAGCCGAACTGCAGATAGCAGTCAGCTGAAGTGGCCTGCAGTACTGCACCCTAACCACTGCGCCACCTTGGCTCTTCGACACCTCGGAGTCAAGCGCTCCCCAGAGGTATTCACGGAGGCAGAGCCTTTCCTGTAGTGGCACCCCAGCCTTTTAATTTTCTCTGTACTAAATTGTGTTTAGCACCAAGTGGTTTTTTTCCCCCTCCCTTTTAGTTCTATGTGGGGAGGGTTTTTTCTGTTGTTTTTCTTGGCTTTTAGCCTTCTGCTTTTAACTGAGATTTTTGTTTGCTGTGATTATTTTTCATTTTCACTCATTGTTTTTGCTTTCGTACTGCATTCTGCTCTCATCATTTACTCTAAAAAGCCAAATATGAAACATTTAAAGGAATGGATTAAAGTGTAACGAAACATCAAGGACAGAGCTGGACACATTTTCATATACCTGGGCAATAAAAAATAAAATAAAATTAGCTTCTTTTTTTGTTCATCCACTAGCTGTATGAGGCTGAATGTTTTCCTTTCAGTTCTGTTCTGTGAAGGGATAAACGCCGACATTCTCCGCACATTTCCTTACTGATTACTGTAAAAGATTGAGATCATTCTTCCCCTCCTCTTTTTCTCTCTTACACACACACACACACACACACACATGTTCTTTTGTTAAGTGCACTGTTTATATATCCGAACAATAGAAAGTTAATATAGTGAGTTTGTTTAACAGGAAATATCTGTTTTTTTTTTAAAATGAAGAAAGCTGAAATTTCTCCAGCTCCTCTAGCATTTCCGATGATTCTGCAGGAAAGGCCTGTAATTTTGCACTCCAGTCCTGTACGTATCTCTTTAAAATGCAGGTGGGAATGGGATACTCTCAGGAAATTTATGGGTATAGCATTTTAATATTGTACTGGATTTAATTTTGATTGCCTTGATTTTACACTCATGTCTGAGAGTTCATTTTTTTTGTGTGTTAAATAAATATATATATATAGCTGCCCACTCACACAGTGACCTTTTATGAATTAGTTACAGGTAGTCCTTGACTTAAAACAATTCATTTAGTGACTGAGGTGGCGCAGTGGTTAGGGTGCAGTACTGCAGGCTACTTCAGCTGACTGTTATCTGCAGTTCAGCGGTTCTAATCTCACCGGCTCAAGGTTGACTCAGCCTTCCATCCTTCCGAGGTGGGTGAAATGAGGACCCGGATTGTTGTTGGGGGCAATATGCTGACTCTGTAAACCGCTTAGAGAGGGCTGAAAGCCCTGTGAAGCGGTATATAAGTCTAATTAATAAATAAATAAACAAATAAACAAATTCGAAGTTACAACAGCACTGGAAAAAGTGACATACAACCGTTTTTCACACTTACCATTGCAGCATCCCGATTGGTCATGTGATCAAAATTCAGATGCTCGGCAACTGATTCCTGTTTTTAATGGTTTCCCGAGATCATGTGATCACCTTTTGGGACTTTTGCTAAGCAAAGTCAATGAGGAAGTCAGATTCACTCGACCTTTGGACACAGCAAGGTGTCATGGATATGAAAAAGTTGCCAAGTTCAGTTTTGATCACATGATTATGGGGAGGCCGCCAAGGTCATGAAAAATGGCCATAAGTCACATTTTCCAGTGCCGTTGTAACTTTGTGACTAAACTGTTGTAAGTCGAGAACTATCTGTATGATGTTCGAAAAAGTTGTTTTGGTTTATAAACTGCAATCTGTGGATTAGTAGTTATATGTGAACCAGGGCATTCTGTTTTCTTTAGGAAACCATGGTTAAAATAAGCTACCTTGTGGTATAATGTAAGAGCCATGGTGCAATATTATTTTAATCATTTATTGATAGATTTACTTATTTCTCCCCAGGATCCGAAGATGTGGCTTCAGAGTTCCAATCTTACTGAGAAACATAGGAAGGAATCACTCAGCTAAAAATATCATTGAAAAAAAAGTCTGCAGAGAATGTGATGTGATACTCACACGCCTGGCTGGCTTGGACCGAAGCATTGTCCTGCTTCAGAAAGAAAGAAAGAAGCAAATAAATAAACAAACTTCTCCACAAATCTATTTGGTCTCCCCTAAGATCGTTAAACTTTCTGGAAATGAGCCCCTTCTTTCAAATATTGGCAGATATATTGTTGTGGATTGCCTGCTTTAAGGAAAATATTTCAATTGATAAATCCTAGCTGCACCATTTGTTTTCAAGGTCCCTGCAACATTATCAATATTTGGCACTGTTTTACATCCCTTGATCCTGTACAGAGCAGAAGAGTGCTGTAATACTATATTAGCTACTTCTAAGAAGATTCCCCAGTCACCCTAGTAAGTTTAGAACTGCATTTAAATTAAAATACCAGGGGTTTTTTTAAAAAATTATTTTTGCTTGTCTTGGTCGTTTTTGTTCCATATTGAACACTAATGAGAAAAGAAAGTCTGAAAGACACATATTTGCTATGATTATTCTGCCTGAAGATCATTAGCCTCAGTTCATTGCCTAAAATGAAAGTAAATCCCGTGACCCGTCAAAACCGCGCTGGACTAAGCCGCGCCCGATTAAACCGCGTCGCTGACGTCATCAACAGGGCGACAACAGCCAGCGCGGAGAAAGAAGGGCGCTTTAAATAGCGCTTTGAAAGCAAGCTGATTCAAATTAAGGTAAGGGTTAGGTTTAGGGTTAGGTTTAGGATTAGGATTAGGTTTAGGGGGGTTAGGTTTAGGTTTAGGGGTTAATTTTAGGTTTAGGGTTTACAGCGTGCTTCTGTCTCCGCACTGTTGTCGCCCTGTTGATGACGTCAGCTACGCGGTTTAGTCGGACGTGGTTTAGTCGAGCGCGGTTTTGTGGTGGAACCAGTAAATCCACTCAATGGAATTTGCTAAATATTCTCCACTACATGAGACTCCAGGATAAGTTGCATGGAATGCATACACTGCAACTTCTGCCAAACATTCATCACAGCAAGGGTGTCAAACTGGCAGCCTGCAGGCAGGATGCGTCACGCAGAGGCCACACCCACCCCGGCTCCGCAAAGGGAAAAAAACGTCACAATACATCACGTGACGCAATCAAATTTGACACCCACGCATCATGGGTGTGTCCTAATACAAGTTTTTGTGCTGTGGCGTGAGACAAAGCGCATTTTGTCACTTACCCCAAATTGGTGGCTCTTTCCTGTAAATGTTTAAGATGCTTGTTTGGAGGTTCTAGCAGGGGAGCACAGCTATCGTAGACCCTTGACCTAAGATCGGTACACTCCTTCTATCTGGGATGGTCGTCCTCTTCCACTGAGCGCGCAGCTTCGGGAGGGACGCACATGGAGCGGTGAGGGAGGAAGGGGTCACCCGCCTAGCCAGCCAGATCAGCCGAATCAACCCTGGCGATCAATGGGGTGACAGATGTCGCAGCCAGATCGCCCTCACATCCATGCTTATATTTTTTTCTGTTTTGAAGAGCCTTTAGGAAATGCTTGGTGGTGTTTGCAACATTGATGGCTGGTGGCTTTCAGGAATATATACAGTTTTTATTTCATTTCATTTCTTTGTATATTTTATTTATCTTACTTTATTGTTGTTACTCAACTCCAGCTTCTGACACTCTGATGGTATCTTATTGTATTATTATGTTGTTTTGTTTGTTGAGGTAATTGAGACTTGAGGTAATTGTAAACCAGCCTGGGCTAGTCTGACAGAAATTTACAGTCTGCAACTTATGATTCTTCACTTAATGATGGTTCAAAGGCACAACAGCCTGTACTCATCTTTATGATCATCTCACCATCCCTGGGTCACATGGTCAGAATTCGGGCTCTTGGCAATCAGGTTGATTTATGACCAGTTGAAGATTCCTATGGGTCACATGATCATCATTTGAAACTTTTGGGGGCTGATTTCTAGCACACACAAAAACCCCACCCATTGGGGAAGATGGATTTGCTTAATGGCATGTGATTTGCTTAACAACTGTGCGATTCACTTAATGACCACAGGGATTTGCTTAACAACCATAATAAAAATTGCCATTAAATTGGTCAAGACTCAACTTACGACTGCAATGGCTTACAATGGGAATTGCACTCCCAGTCGTGGTTGTATATCAAGCACTCCGCACTCTTTCTAGAGTCTCAACACCTTTCTTGTATTGTAGTGACCAGAACTGGACACATTCCAACCAATCCATTTACTTTGCATACCTTGAAAATAACACGTAAGAGCTATTCTGAGTTAAGTCATTCCATTTCTCGTGTAGTTCTTTCATCTCTCCGGTGTAATAAGGTTTCTGGAGTTAAATTTCAGAACACTCTAAAAAGTTAGTTTAGGACAGTGTTTCTCAACCTTGTCAACTTGAAGATGTCCGGACTTCAACTCTCAGAATTCTGTGGGTGTGGCCTCCTTTGTGGGAGTGGCTTGCCGCCCATGTGACCGGATGGCAGTGGCTTGCCGCCCATGTGACCGGATATGAAGATGCCGACGACACTTGTCAGAACCACCTTAAATTACCTCACACACAGCACTGGCATGCATAAGAATAGGATGTAAACTTGTTTTTTAAAAGGCATCTTTGGTTTGCGTTAAAAACAACTTCAACACACGCAATGTTCTGATTGCACCACAAACGCAGTAGTCATCCTTACCTTCCACAGAGGCCCTGAGTTTTATAAATAGGAGCATGATAGTGTAGAATAATCATATCCAAGGACCAGTGGTGGGTTTCAAAAAAATTTGGAACCTCTTCTGTAGGTGTGGCCTGCTTTCCGGGTCCACTGGTGGAACCTCTTCTAACCGGTTCGGTAGATTTGACGAACCGGTTCTACCGAATAGGTGTGAACTGGTAGGAACTCACCTCTGCCCAGCAGTGAGGATACAGAACCAGGACCCAAATTAGTTCTTTTATTTTTCTCTTTCATGGATGCCATGTTCTTTGGAACCTTGTTTAAACCAAGTTAATGGCCTTTTAGGCTTCCTCCGCCTGAATAAGACTTCACTTTTTGAGTAGTAAAAATTATATGTCATAGGGGGAAGCATCAGGACTTTAGAGATGCTTAGGTGAGCATGGCCAAAACAGGTTGGGAACCACTGGAATAGACTAAAAGAAGGTGACGTAACAATTTCTGCTTACAGAGCTAAGCATTGTAGCTGTAAGTTTCGAAGGCTCCTTTTTACATATGAACAGTTTGTCTTTATATCTTCAATTTGTTTTTCTGATATCTATTTTTGTAGATGTCAAAGGAAAGAGAAATCTAGACACCCCATCCTCAACTTGAATCCGAAACCTAGGAAAAGTTTACAACATTGCGGCTTTGATTCTCTGTGCTGGTGCCAGGTATGTTTTTATTTCCTAACTATAGGGATTCCAGGTGGAAAAATTCGGCTTGGAAACTTTGGCCATTTCATTTCATTCAACAAGTGCCTGAATTGTTTATGCCCTGAATTGTCTCTCGCCTATTCCTAAGAATACTTTTTCAGGCCTTTGCCTTTGGGGAAAAAAGGTTTTTCCTATACACATATAGTATTGTCCGATTGTTGAAATCGTATCAAAGCAATGTTATTTTAGTTAGAGAACACTTAGAAGTACAAGAGGGGAGAATGGTGGTGAGGAGGCAGCAGCTGATTCCTGGTAAACCTCTGGAGGAACTGATTTTTAAACAGAAACTCAACCGTCAGTGAGTCACTCTCTCCTTTTTTTTGCATCCTGAGGGTGGGTTCAGCTATTCACATCTTTGCCCTAAGAGGTATCAGTGCTTTTGTTTTGACCTGGGAGGCTTAAACCGAATCCTTCTTTTATTTATTTATTTTTTAAAACTAATTTTTATTGAATGTTTTAATCTTTAAAAACAGTAAAGAAGACACAACAAGGGGTAAAAAAGATAAAATAAGACAAAATAGCAATAGCAATAGCAGTTAGACTTATATACCGCTTCATAGGGCTTTCAGCCCTCTCTAAGCAGTTTACAGAGTCAGCATATCGCCCCCAACAACAATCCGGGTCCTCATTTTACCCACCTCGGAAGGATGGAAGGCTGAGTCAACCTTGAGCCGGTGAGATTAGAACTGCTGAACTGCGGATAACAGTCAGCTGAAGTGGCCTGCAGTGCTGCATTTAACCACTGTGCCACCTCGGCGCAAAACACAGTTGCCAATTGTTTGACCATTTTTCTGCCTCTTGACCTACATGTTCCTCCCTGCCTGTTCAGGCCCACAGATGCTCTTCACTTTGCCCAGGCTCTGCTTGTTCCTATGCATTGCCATGCCATCCCAGGCATCCAATCCATATCCTTTCTACACAGCATTCCCTTTCCGTTCTTCAACAACTCAAAAATAACCAGCCGGGCCCTTCAACATGCCGACTTCCTTTTTCTCCCAGGGAGCTAAATATCTGTCAAGTATCTTTCTGGGTTTCCTATCTCTTCCTGTTTGATCCTTGAGGAAAAAAAATAATAATAAAAAGACTGTTCGCTCTGAATTGATTTCCCGCATCGCTTCCTATTTACACAGCCCTCTTAGTGCTAAGGCAGGCAGAATTCCCACCTAATATGAAAAAAACAAAACCACCCAGCCTTCCATATATATAAGTGAGTCATGCAGCTGTCATCCCATAAAAATTGTCAGCTAATTGTGTAGTTCTTGGAGCCAGGATTCCTCATTGATGTCAAGTGTGTGGCTGTTCCTGTTTATCTTTACTGGTTGTGTTTTCCTGCAGATACCAATTTTGGGGAAGCAAATGTTTCTCTCCTTCTTTTTTCTTTGTGGGGAATATCTGCAAAACAGCCAAACGTTCCTTTGAAAGCATAATGCAAGGGCGAATTTCCATTACTTTGGGACACAGCATGTCCTAAACCAGTCTTTCTCAACCTTGTCAACTTGAAGATGTCCGGACTTCAACTCCCAGAATTCCCCAGCCAGCGAATGCCACTGCTGCTGGGCTTCCCGCAGCAGCCATCCACTCTGTCTCCCCACAGAGCAGCTCTCCCTGCAAACATCCAGCAGCAAAACCCAAAGGGGGGGGAGAGAGGGAGAGAGAGAGGAGAGAGAGAGAGATGGAGAGAGAGAGATTGAGAAAGAGAAAGATAAAGGAGAGAGAGAGAGAGAGGAGAGAGAGAGAGAGATTGAGAAAGAGAAAGAGAAAGGAGAGAGAGAGGAGAGAGAGAGACGGGGGAGAGAGAGAGAAAGAGAGAGAGAGAGGAGAGAGAGAGAGAGATGGAGAGAGAGAGATTGAGAAAGAGAAAGAGAAAGGAGAGAGAGAGAGATGGAGAGAGAGAGATTGAGAAAGAGAAAGAGAAAGAGAAAGGAGAGAGGAGAGAGAGGAGAGAGAGAGAGAGAGACGGGGGAGAGAGAGAGAGAGAGAGAGAGAGAGAGAGAGAGAGAGAGAGACTGACTCTGCCAGTTCCACGATCCTTAGTGGGAACACATCTGATTGGCTGGCAGTTGCCCCCTCCATCCCCCAGCTGGGATAGCCTTTTCAGAACAGACCCTCGGAAATGCACTTTAACAAAGACAATAAATAGGTAAATCGAACACAGCTGTTTTATCACAAATATATAAGAACGATTAGCGGGCTTTCAAAAATTCAGTTAATAGCTCATTTTCGAATTGCCCCCCCATTAAAAATCAAACTGCCTCCCTTGGGGCATTTGGGAACCCCTGGCCTATTCTGATTGTGTGTTCTGAATATTCATAGAGAGAGGGAGGAGGTAGAATACTGCAAAATAGCATTCCTATCATTCCGATTGCAAAGATCTCAGTGGAACTTCAGAGGTTTACTAGCTGTGTCCTAAGGTTCTTAGGAAACTCTACTTGCCCAAAGTATTGCACACCCATTCTCAAGTGTCCAGTATGAATGAATAAACTTCTTTAGTCACCCTGTTTCCTAGAAAGTGAGGAAATCATCCAACTCGTTTTTGGAATCACAGTTGTAACTGAACTTTAGAATCTTTATACATTGGTTAAGACTCCATTTTATGCAACCAGAAATGTTCTTAGATTATTGATTATTGGATTATGATTAAGGAGCATGGGGCCTAGTGGTGAAGATGCTTGCCTCCCAATCGAAAGATTGAGAGTTCAATCCTAGGTAGTGGAAATTGTTCCTCTCCTAAGGCCCAAAGAAAAAAAAAATCTGCTGTCAACCCCGCATGGCATCAGGAAAGGCACCTGGCCAGCAAATGCTCAACTCCATCCAGCCTCTCTGACTCTACCTGATTTAAGGGATTATAGAGTTGTAAAATGATCTTAGATTACAGAATCCACAAATTATATTTCCTTCGTTTAATGAACTGTGATTCTCAGAAAGGTTGAGCTGTTGATGATGATGAAGGCATGTTTTCTTTGTAAATTATTTTTTATGCTGTCATTTACCATAGAATGGCCTATTATATACCTAATAATTATAAATTTTGATTTAAATATAAGGTGAGTAGCCATCTGAAGGAGGAAGAGGAGCAGGGAGGAAACTTCTTCAACCATTAGGCTGTAATAGAAGGTCAGTTTGGGGTGGTTGAGTTTTTGTGCCAAGGTTCACTTTGGAAGTGAGCGTTCGGCTTGTTTTAAATGCTGGTGCTTATTATGGCCACTATTTTTAGCTATTTTTTAAAATGTCTCTGATGTTATAATTGGTTGTGGAAATGTTTTTATTCTGAAACATACCTAGGGAATTCAGTTTTCAGGTGGTACCTCTTTAGCCTATACTGCAAGAGCAGAGCAGAGAAAAAAATTCATACAGATATACAACATATTGATCCAGATAAAGATTGCATTGGCTGAGGAAGAGATAGACTATTCCAGAACATACCCCTCTCCCACAAAAAACCAACACAGAGAAATGTTGATTTGAAAAAATTTTTGAAGATTTTGTTTTTATTTTCAGAAGCTGCAAAAAAAATCGGAAAGGAAGACGGGGGATCGGGGAGGAGGGAGACAAACAAAATAAAATCCACCTTGTGGAAAAACCTTATCCTGACTCCAAAATTCCATCTCTCTTTTTCTTCCCTTGTTGTATTCTTGAAGGGGGAATCAAGCCAAATGCCCAGCTCTCGCCCCTTCCTCCACACCCTCCCCATTTCTTATAAAACAATTTCCAGTGAGTGTACAGCTAAGCATAACCAGCCAGTATGCAATTGTTGAACAGATAACAGTAATAAATGTCCCTGCGAATTTATAGCTACCCATTGTCTTGCACTGAACGGCTCGTAGGTTACATTAACCAAGTTCCCTCCGATAGCTTTCTTCATCAGGCTGTAGTGCAACCTGAGCGAGGGGTGAAGCTTCTCTGACTGATACGTGACACATGCCGTGTCAAGCTCTCCAAGAGCTGTCATTTTTCTACCTTCCTGGGTCTCCATCAGGCAAGCTTAATCAACATATATTGAGTTCTTCTTCAGCCGCAAAGGGTGCTGTTTATGTTAGGCAAACAGTGCGCTCACACGCATGACCATAGTTGAAGACAAAGGGTATCCACTGGACTTTTCATTTAGCATGGCTTCATGTAGCATGGCAACATGGCTTACTGTAACATGAGTTACAGTAACATGTTGCTGGATCATCAGCGCATTTTGATGTAGTTAGTACAAGGAGGGCCTCGGCAAAGGAAAATTGTGCATTGGCTCTCCTTCCTTCTACTGCAGGGAAACGATTACATGACTGAATCCTTTCCTGGGAAAAAGTAGATATAAAAGAAGAACAGAGTTGGAAGGGACCTTGGAGGTCTTCTAGTCCAGCCCTCTGCTCGGGCAGAAAACCCTAAACCATTTCAGACAAATGGTTATCCAATCTCTCCTGAAAAACGTCTAGTGATGGAGCATTCAAAACTTCTGGAGGCAAGTGGATCGGTTCCACCACAAAACCGCGGTAGACTAAAGCGTGCTCGACGAAAGCGCGTACGTGACGTCATCACAGCGCGACGAAAACAGCACGCTGTGAGCGGTAAAGTTAAAATTAACGCGTAAATCTAAACCTAACCCCCCCAAACCTAACCCTAAACCTAACCCTTAATCTAACCCTAAACCTAACCCTAAACCTAACCCTTAACCTAACCCTAAACCTAACGCTAAACCTTAACCTAACCCTAAACCTAACCCTAACCCTAACCCTAAACCTAACCCTAACCCTAACCCTAACCCTAACCCTAACCCTAAACCTAACCCTTACCTTTACGTGAATCGGCTTGCTTTAAAAGCGCTTTTTAAAGTGCCCTTTTTTCTCCGCGGTCGTATTTGTCGCGCTGCTGATGACGTCAGGTACGCGCTTTAATCGGGCGCGCTTTAGTGGACCGCGGTTTTGTCGTGCCACGAGTGGATCGACTGATTAATTGTTCTAACTGTCAGGAAATTTATCCTTTGTTCTGGGTTGCTACAGGAACACTGCTATCCTGTCATGTCTAGTCCTTCTTTTCATTAAACTAGGTAAAGATTTCCCTCACACATATGTGCTACTTGTTCCCGACTCTACAGGGTGGTGCTCATCTCTGTTTCAAAGCCGAAGAGCCAGCGCTGTCCGAAGATGTCTCCATAGTCATGTGGCGGGCATGACTAAATGCTGAAGATGCACAAAATGCTGTTACCGTCCCACCAAAGTGGTCTCTATTTTTCTACTTGCATTTTACATGCTGCATGCTGATATGTTTTCAGAAGCTGGGACAAGTAATGGGAGCTTCCTCTGTTATGCGGCACTAGGGATTCGAACCTCCGAACTGCCGACCTTTCTGATCGACAAGCTCAGCATCTTAGCCCCTAAACCATTGCATCCCTTCATTAAACTAGAAATACCCAGTTCCAGCAACCATTCTTTATATGTTTTAGCCTCCAGGCTCTTAATCATCTTTGTTGCTCTTCTCTGCCCTCTTTCGAGAGTCTCAACATATGCATACACATGAATATACATACACACCTCTATAAAGCAACTTGACATGTGAAATAACTGAGAATACTTCTCTGTTAACTTCCACTTGCTATATAAAGACATTTGCTTTCTTTTTTAATTAAAACATTCAATTGTATCATCCTTCTCCTTGCCATCCAAATGACAGACTAGAGCAGTGGTTCCCAAACTTGGCCACTTTAAGACTTGTGGACTTCAACTCCTAGAATTCTCCAGCCAGCTGCTGGCTGGAGAATTCTAGGAGTTGAAGTCCACAAGTCTTAAAGTGGCCAAGTTTGGGAACCACTGGACTAGAGGAAAACTTGTGTTCTGTTGCTCCCGTTGACCTTAGCAAAGGAATGGGCATGAGACCATAATAAAGCTCCACTGAAATTAATCCAGGGTGGATTTCCCCCATCTACTTCCTTCATCTGGAGCTTTGTGTTCTCTTACACATCATTCATAATCTTTAGTCTTTGGACTCTAATCATAAAACAAGCAGATGAGAACAATAAATATCAGATTAGGAACTTTAAAAGGATAACATTAACAATATATAATCTCAGTCTTCAGCATTTACAGTAATTCCACTGAAGTGGTCACCTGGAAATTCAAGTACCGTATCTCATTGCACTCTGGTGTCTTCTGTTTTGTTGCTGCTGATGTGGAACGCGGAAGTTGCAAACAACATGAATATTTCATGCTACTAATCTTGTTCATCATTACAATGTGAAATCAGATCTGCAACAAGATCCCAAGAGGAAGAAACGTGGCTCAAGGATTCCAACCACCTCTTTCAGCAAGTCCATTCATTCCCCCCTCTACCAATTCAAAATCCTCAATTTTTCTTTTCCCAAGTTTCAGTCAATGTTCTTTGGCTGCTACCCAGTATTCTTCATTGGACAGTTACAATGAGACAGAAAAAAGTGACTTATGACCATTTGCAAACTTACGACCTTTGCAGCATCCCTGTAGTCATGTGATCAAAATTTGGATCCTTGTTAACTGACTCATATTTATGACGGTTCCCGCATTCCAGGGTCATGTGATCAGCTATTGCAAACTTCTGAAAAGCAAAGCCAATTGGGAAGCCATATTCACTTAACAACCATGTTATTAACTTTGCAATGATTCACTCAACAACTACAACAAGAAAGATTTGTAAAATGGGGCAACACTCACTTAACAAATGTTTTGCTTAGCAACAGAAATTTTGGGCTCAGTTGTGGCCATAAGTCAAGAACTATCTTATTAAAATATTAAGATCACTCAGCCTTACCAATACCTTCTTGCTTCTTAGGTTTTGCTGCTTTGAGTTTGCTCTTAGACATAATTGCTTTGAAGAAATTCTACAACAGTTGATGCAATTACTATAGCAATAGCAATAGCAGTTAGACTTATATACCGCTTCGTAGAGCTTTCAGCCCTCTCTAAGCGGTTTACAGAGTCAGCATATCGCCCCCCAACAACAATCCGGGTCCTCATTTTACCCACCTCGGAAGGATGAGTCAACCTTGAGCCGGTGAGATTTGAACAGCCGAATTGCAGAACTGCAGTCAGCTGAAGTAGCCTGCAGTGCTGCACTCTAACCACTGCGCCACCTCGGTTCTCATTGTCCTATGCCTGGTCTTCATTTTTTTTTATTTTGCCCCACTTTCAGAGCAGAGAGATTGGAGAGAAGATTTGAAGAAAGCAAATTGTATACTCTTACACACATTGAAAGTACTGAAATTATACGCACCACACAGACACTTTACAGTTCTCTCTTGAATTTCTTTCTTTCCAATCTCTCTCCGCTTTAAGATGGGGCAGTGGGGTGGGGTTGGGGGGAACAATTGATTGCTATAGGCAATATCTCCTTTGCCTGTCCCTTCCATCCATAGAGCAGAGAAATTGGAGAGAAAGAGATTTCAAGAGAATAGCAATAGCAGTTAGACTTATATACCGCTTCATAGGGCTTTCAGCCCTCTCTAAGCGGTTTACAGAGTCAGCATATCGCCCCCCAACAACAATCCGGGTCCTCATTTTACCCACCTCCGAAGGATGAGTCAACCTTGAGCTGGTGAGATTTGAACAGCCGAATTGCAGAACTGCAGTCAGCTGAAGTAGCCTGCAGTGCTGCATTTAACCACTGCGCCACCTCGGCTCTACTTACTAGCTGGGGAAGGTAAAGAATATATATTTCAGAAACAAAAACAATGATAATATGGAGGAAAGAATAAAGAATGCATGTTTTTCTAATCCTGCTGTGACAGTATAATATCTAAAGTGATCTTAAATCACAATCAAATGGCTTGATTGTACCCATGTTTTTTTGATGTGCTACTGATTTGTTGCCTTAGCCTAAAGGAAACATTTTACATTAAAACATACATATATAATTTCTCCATCTTATGGCTTCAAGTGGACTTTAAATTACCCAGGACTTAAACACAACTGATGTGTGTCCGGTAGAAAGAATCACTCTGATCTATGTAAGTAGCAACACCTGTAAATGTACCAGAATATTAAAATGGAAGTGGCTGGATTTCCAGCTGTGTAAACAAATATAATCTGATCTGATTGGCATGAGAAACTTTTTTTTCCCTTCCCACAATCTTCAATTATAACCTCGGAATAATTCTCCATGAGCTCTCATCCCAAACCATATGGTTAATTTCCATGGTCAAAATACAATATGTATCTGATTCTTTGCCAAAACACTACCCATTGGAGAACCAAAACTTCGATCCATCTTATCTCTTATGTTTCGTTGAAGATATAATACCACCAATCGAGTCTGGGAGAAAAATCCACAGCCTTAATCTATTTACTATTTATGTATGTTCTGCTTTTATTATTTTCTAGCCTGGTGGCTTAACCACTAGAGCAGTGTTTCTCAACCTTGGCTACTTGAAGATGTCTGGACTTCAACTCCCAGAATTCTGGCTGGGGAATTCTGGGAGTTGAAGTCCGGACATCTTCAAGTTGCCAAGGTTGAGAAACACTGTACTAGGGCAACCAGGTTCTCCTCCCTATTTAACCTGCATTACAGGATTGTGTCCTGTCCTGGATCAATTTTATGCCTATCACCCTAACAGTGCTTTAGCTGTGGAAGAAAAGTTGCTTTTAACAAGATTTAACTCATTATTTGTCAATTTGGACTGCCTCAAGCCTGAAGTTCTTGGTGTACTGCTCCAATTGGCAACGTGAATCTTCTCTCTTTTCCAATAGCTTATTTTAATTGTTTCAATTCAAGATTTTCTGTTAGATTTTCAGGCATTACTTCCTTTTTCTTTTGCTGCTTATTGTTTAATGTTGCAAATCAGTGTCACCACGCTTATGTGTTAAATTGCAATTTCCATATTCCTGGGGCTTAAAAGAATGGTAACCCACTGTAATTAGAATGTAGATCTGTGGGTGCTGGTTTAAAACAACAAAACAACATAAATAATCTTGTGGATGACCAGGGCTGTTAAACTAACACTCCTGGAAGACGTTGGATGAGTTAGGCTTTTTCTAATATTGATCACTTTGAACTTTCAAAGAAAGTCATAGAACAAATAAGCAAACTAGTAAATATATAACTAAAGAGATAACCAGCAATAGCAATATCGGAACATTCCCAAAGCAGGGACTATCCCCAAAGGAAGGATATTATCCAAATCCGCAGCATGAAAGAAAAGTTTAAACTTCACACGGTTAAACTACAGCATGGGAAAAAAATGGGTTAATGGTGATGTTTAATGGGTTAAACCTATTTCTTCACTTCCCCAAAAGACCTTATTTCCATTGGTTCAAATGAAGATTGCAGTTAGAGAATGGGGGGGGGGGAAATGTAATCACCCTTCAGATAATGTTGAATTTATAAATAAACTTCAGCCTCCAGCATCCCTTACCATTAGCCAAGCTGACAGGAACTACTGAGAGTTGTAATTCAGCAATTTTGCATGGCTTTTCTGTCTTCTGATTTTAAAATAGGACTCAGCTCTACTTCTCAGTTATTAATTGAAAGACACATGTGCATGGTCTAAGCCAGTGGTTCCCAAACTTGGCAACTTTAAGACTTGTGGACTTCAACTCCCAGAATTCTCCAGCCAGCTCTGGCTGGAGAATTCTGGGAGTTGAAGTCCACAAGTCTTAAAGTTGCCAAGTTTGGGAACCACTGGTCTAAGGAACCCTACAATGAATTCAGCAGCAAAAAAAAATTACATAGGTGTATTAGAGCTACCAATTTGGGCTTCAGAAATCTGGGTAACCACCAGGTGGCAAGAAAAACATACACACGAAATATATATATATATTTTACCATCTAGTGCTAGGGTGGGGAAACATGGCCCTTTTATGACTTGTGGACTTCAACTCCCAGAATTCCTGGGTCAGCTCCCAGGAATTCTGGGAGTTGAAGTCCACAAGCCATTGAAGGCCCATGGTTCCCCACCCCTGATCTAGTGGATATCTGAATTATTTCAACCCGAGTAAAGAAGAAGTGGCACATTTTTTATTCTTCATATTAATACAGAACCTGACGCAAAATTTGATACCTTAGCTTTGCTTTTAAAAAATAGACTCTAGTCCTCAGGCTCAAGAGAGATTTAAACCTATGTGCTGAAACACATAGGTTAAGGTGTGGTACACCGAGGTGGCGCAGTGGTTAGAGTGCTGTACTGCAGGCCACTTCAGCTGACTGTTATCTGCAGTTCAGCGGTTCTAATCTCACCGGCTCAGGGTTGACTCAGCCTTCCATCCTTCCGAGGTGGGTGAAATGGGGACCCAGACTGTGGGGGCAATATGCTGACTCTGTAAACTGCTTAGAGAGGGCTGAAAGCCCTATGAAGCGGTATATAAGTCTAACTGCTATTGCAATTGCTAAGTTAATTACTGCAGCCCCACAAGAGGGCTCAGCAGGGGAATTATCTGCTGCTGGAAGAGCTAAAGAGGTGTTGTCTATGTATGTTTGTGTAAAAGGAGCTGGAGAGATATGAGAATGAATTATAGTTCTTCACTTCAGGGTAGAAATTGTAGCTGTCTGCAAATCATAACATTAGACAAGCTTTTAAAGACAAAACATGACCCTGCAGTTAAGAAAAACAAACAAAACACTATCTATATGTCTGTAAAATGTGCTATACATCCTTAAACTGTATGGGTGATTTGAAGTGTTATCTGATCATTACAATCTATTCCATCCATTATTAGCAGTGTCTCATCCAATCTGAAAGTCAGATCAGTCTTTTGAGAAGGAAAATCAGGAGGGTCACCCATTTGTTTTCAATAACAGCACAATCAATATTATGCTTGGAAACTCCTTCTCCTATTAAATGCCCTTAAATGGAGTAGAAATATGGTAATTTTATCATCATTGAGTGTGATTATTAAAATAGTCATAAATAAATACTTCAGTTGTTGTTGTTTTCATCTTTCCCGCCTTCTCCTACTATGCATTTTGATCTTCTGGGCTCATAACAATATGTGTGATTTATTTAATCCATCCCTTGGGTGATTATGATTGTGTGATCATATTGTTCATTATATCCCAGCCTATAAGTATTTTATTGTTTACCATGTATGCTGTTGTTACCTGCTTTAACATGAAAAATAGTCAACAGCCAAGAGCAGGTGATGTAAATATATTAAAAGGTAGAGCACGTACTGATTTGCACTGCTAGAAACAAAATATTGGACTAATCAATGTTTATTAGATCATCTCCCAGTTACTATTTTCACCAACAATGAGAAAATTGGTAAATAAGTGATAAAAGACAGCATGAAAATAAGCATGAACTTATGTTGCAGATTTATACCTTTTATAAATATGTTAATCATAAGTTATATGGAATGTATTAATATACAGATCCATATTATATAGATTATTATATGTTAACATGCTGATCTATACTAGCACAACATTAGAAGAAATGAACAGATGGTGAATAATGGGATTTATTGACATATTTATACAATTTTTGCAATTAGTTCCACCACTTCAGTGCAAAATAGACTCAAGGATTACCAACTGACCATTATTAATAATGCAGAAAATAATGGTTCATTATAGAAATTCATTTTTAATTGTATGGAGCAGCAAGAAAATAGAAGAGACAGCTTAAAAGAAGTCACCAGCCTTAAGGAGATTGAAGGCTAAAGTTCCCCATGAATTTGGATTCATACTAATTAAGGTTAACACTCATAGCTCATTCCAACTCTGTGGTCATAAGTAATTTTGTAATTCCTACCTTCCCATAGCAACAAGGAATATTTTCTTCCTGAGTAAAATATGAGCAATTACATTACATTTGAAGTCCTGGAAATTCATTTATGCCGAGTTTTCATCCCAGCATCCTTCTTCCCAGCCCAGATAAAATGTGGGCAGTGGACTTATTTTCCTTGTGTACAAAATCTCAAAAATACTCAAATCAGAGAAAAAGCTGTTTGGAGAGAAGTGATTTCACCAGTAGATGGTTTTAAATCCCAGCACAGAAGAGAGATTTGTGACTGAAGATAGATAACGTACGTAGAGAGTATATTCCATTGGCAAGTTTTTGGATAAGCTCAAACAAATTGCTATTGCCCACTAACTATGGACCTAAAATTAATTACATCAAATATTGGGATCGGTGAGTCATTTTTTCTTTCTTTCATGAGAATATGACTATAAGCTTCTTAATACGAGAGTTACAAGAATGTGTGGCACAAATCTGGGAAACCTCAGATGCTCAATCAATTTTGCAACAGATATCAAAAGTCAGTGCATGGTTGCCACGTAAAAACTAATCAAGGTAAAATAGGAGAAGGGCTACAAAGAAAATCATCAGATTTTTGCATATGTTTGGACAGCTATAGTAGTCAAATTTACCAACTAAAGGGAACTGTTAAAAATAAAGTAACTTCATTTTAAACGTGAATGTTACCAGCTGAATTCACTACACATTTCAGGGGTGGTGACTTAATGTTAACATGGACGAACTGCTAGTCAATGATTTAAAATTATTTCAGATCAATAGATGAACTTTGCTTTCTTTTTCTGCTGCTTTTTTTCCCTCCCTTCCATTCACTTCAACTTTCTTCCCTCTCCCTTCCAGCTATCTCTCACTTTTTATTTCATCTGAATTATTCCCAAACTTTCTTTTCCTAAACCCATTTGGCAAGGTTTACCTTCCCAAATTTTTATATTCGACTTTCAAATGTCCCTATTTTTTGTATTCCATTCTCTCTATTTTGTTTAAAATAGCAATAGCATTTATATACTGCTTTTCTCTAAGCCGTTTACAGAGTCAGCATATTGTCCCCGACAATTTGGGTCCTCGTTTTACCCATTTTGGAAGGATGGAAGGCTGAGTCAACCTTGAGCCTGGTGGGATTTGAACTGCCAAATTGCAGGCAGCCGGCAGGCAGCAGAAATAGCCTGCAGTACCGCACTCTAACCACTGTGCCACTATGGCTCAATCTTACATCTTGTATCACCACTGTCTAAAATCTGGTGTTTTATATCACCACTCTCAGCCCGAAAGATCCAATTGACTGATATTGCAATAACTCAGCCAATCATAATCATTTCCATCACATTTAATGTTTCACATTTATATACAAAATATAAATGGCAGTGTTTCTCAACCTTGGCAACTTGAAGATGTCCGGACTTCAACTCCCAGAATTCCCCAGCCAGCATTCGCTGGCTGGGGTATTCTGGGAGTTGAAGTCCGGACATCTTCAAGTTGCCAAGGTTGAGAAACACTGGTATATGGGGCATATGATTTAAACTTTGGAAATAATGTTCTTGCTGGGGAAACAGAGTCTTTTTAAATTGGTTAATGAGTATTACTATGTGTGTTTAGGAATTTGTTTAGAAATTTGTCTCTCTCATTCTGGAGAGTCCCTAAGTTAATTTCTACTGGCTCTTTAGACTTCCTACTCTATAATTTTTACCACAGAAAAGAAAATTCAATGACCTTGTTAAATGCCACAAGCTGGTTTTAATCTCATCAAGAAGTAATACATAGACTTCTCTGTGCAGAGAGCAATAACAGAGGAGAAAGTATAGACTTCACAATGCTTTCTTATGCACTAACAAAGCTAGGTGGGAACTCATCCCAAACAAACTTGAAGTACAGATGTAATCATACAGTTGATTGATAGTTTTAAAGGAAATATTGCTTTGCCTTCATGGCTTGGTTGTAAAAACATTATTTAGCCACAAATATTCTTAAAGCGCCATAAAAAACAATCTACTTGTGTAAATCAAAGAGTAAACCTTGCAGAGCAATAACACTGATGTCTATTATCCCAAAATGATTGATTATCCGCTTATCCAAAGCTCATCTAAACACCAATCTCCAGTGCACAGTGCAAGCAGGGCTGTTTCTATAAATAAATGGGAAATAACTTGACTTGGCTTGGATTTAGTACCCAGGATGCACTTCAAAAACACATAGTGGAGCTAGAAAGCATTTTATTTATATAGTAGACAAGCAGGTTCATATTTAACAATGTTTCTTTAAAAATCAATAATCCCTTGCCAAAAACCCAGATCAAGGGGGGGAAAAGTTGAAAGTCTTGAAAACCAACAGGGCAATTTCAGTTTAGTTTAGTTTAGTTTAGTTTAGTTTTGGTTTATTTGTATGCCGCCCTTCTCCAGGAGGGACTCAGGGCGGCGAACAACTCAAAGGGGAAAGGGAACATAAACAACAGTACACATAATTAAAATACACAAGAGTCATACAGCCATACAAGTCGAGAGGGGAGGGGAACTCATCAACCCCAGGCCTGCCGACACAGCCAGGTTTTAACGGCTTTTCGGAAGGCTTGGAGAGAGGTGAGGGTCCGGATCTCTGCGGGGAGTTCATTCCAAAGGGCCGGCGCTGCCACAGAGAAGGCCCTCCCCCGGGTAGTAGCCAGATGGCATTGGCTGGTAGACGGAACCCGGAGGAGGCTGACCCTGTGAGATCTAATGGGTCTGTGGGAGGTAATTGGCAGCAGGCGGTCTCTCAAGTACCCACGTCCAATACCATGAAGGGCTTTATAAGTTATAAAGCTGAGGTGGCGCAGTGGTTAAATGCAGCACTGCAGGCTACTTCAGCTGACTGCAGTTCTGCAGTTCGGCTGTTCAAATCTCACCGGCTCAGGGTTGACTCAGCCTTCCATCCTTCCGAGGTGGGTGAAATGAGGACCCGGATTGTTGTTGGGGGCAATATGCTGACTCTGTAAACCGCTTAGAGAGGGCTGAAAGCCCTATGAAGCGGTAGATAAGTCTAACTGCTATAAGTTCAGCTATTGCAACAGAATTTCCCAGCCAAGCAGACAATTAAGGGAGCCTAATTGTTTGTCTCTCTAGCCTATCTGCATACCACTAAAATCAAAAGTAAATCTCAGTGGCTCACACAGAATGTAAAGCAAAGTTAGTTTTGCTCCAATACATCAAGAGGATCCCAAGTTGTAGAAGGGGGCTTTCAGAAAGACAACTAATTCAAACCTCTTGGTCATGCTTGCCTCCTTTCAGTCCCTCGTGTCCTGATCATCTCTTGGATGAAACCTGGACTACTACAATCAATGGTGGGTTGCAGGCGGTACACCCCAGTACGGGCATACCGGAGCCTGCCCGGAGCACTGGGTACCGTTCTGGTATGGTGTTCCGAAGGGCCCACCTGCCCACCCAAGCTCCTTACCTGTTCTTTAAGCCTTTGGCGCTTACACACACACGCATGGCTCATGGCGCATACAGTGGTTGTGCAATGCTCCACCGAGCAGCTGCAGCATTGCAGAAGCTTGCAGGTGTCGCAGGCAGGTACAACTCATGTGCATGCTGCGCGCATGTGCGCAGGTGTCCATGTGGGCGACGCTGGGCCCCTACCAGTTGGAACGGGATCTGGAACCCACCACTGACTACAATGCACTCTACATGGGGCTTCCTTTAAAGACTATCTGGAAGCTGCAACTGGTGCAGAATGGAGAGAAATTCTGAGCACATCCCAGGGCTGCACATGTAACACTTCTGCTACATAACCTCCACTGGGTGCCAGTGTGTTTCTGGATCCAATTCAAGGTGTTGGGAATCACTTTTAAAGCCCTTCGTGGCATGAGACCAGTTACACGAGGAACCATCTCATCTCAGTTACATTGACCCGTCCCATCCAGTCAGGCAGGGAGGTCATGCTGCAGATCCCACCAGGCCAAGAATATTGACCGGCAAGATGTAGCAAAAGAGCTTTCTCTAACATTGCCCCCACCTTTGGAACAGTGGTGGGATTCAGCCGGTTCGCACCTATTCGGGAGAACCGGTTGGTAACTTTCTAAGCAGTTGGAAGAACCGGTTGTTGGAAGAAATCTCATTTTGTTTTCCCCCACTTTACAGGGCTAATCCTGTAAGGAAGGCAGGAAGGAAACATTCTGGTGTTGTTTCTATCCTCATCTTTATTGCCCTGCTTACAGAAACCGCCTCTCTGGTTAACCCTCATTGCATTGTAACAGCTAAGGTGAAGCGCCTATCAACGTGAGTGATGTTGAGTTGGCCACGCCCACCCAGTCACATGACCACCAACCCTGTTAGTCATTAGGGCAGAGAACCGGTTGTTAAATTATTTGAATCCCACCACTGCTTTGGAACATCTTACCTCCACAGCTGAGGTGAGGCCACATGCTTTTGGCCTTTTAGAAGAGCATTAAGATTGACACTGCCAATGAGCATGGGGGCCTATAAGAGTGTTATACAATGCTGGGGGGGGGGCTCATGGTTTCACTTGTAGCCATAAACTTTTACTTTGATTTTTTTTTTCATTTTTAGCTTATAAATTGTAACCTTTTTTTTTAGTTTGGGTTTAGTTTTTAATTGCATTTTTCTATTATAGGTGGTCCTCGACTTAATGACTGTTCATAAGGTGGCTGGCTCAACCAGAATAGGCCCCAAGCCTGAACCAAACTTGGATCTCCTAATATTAAGCTTGATTATAAACTGCATAGCTTGCTCTTAGAGCCGAGGTGGCGCAGTGGTTAGGGTGCAGTACTGCAGGCCACTTCAGCTGACTGTTATCTGCAGTTCGTCAGTTCAAATCTCACCGGCTCAAGGTTGACTCAGCCTTCCATCCTTCCGAGGTGGGTAAAATGAGGACCCGGATTGTTGTTGGGGGCGATATGCTGACTCTGTAAACCGCTTAGAGAGGGCTGAAAGCCCTATGAAGTGGTATATAAGTCTAACTGCTATTGCTATATGAGACATGGATTGTTGTCAGCATAAAGGATGTCTGCACCCAAAATATGCTGAAGTCCCCTCAGGGTTCAGGCCATTCATTTTTTGCTTTGAACCTGCGCAAATAAACCTTTCCTTCTTTGAAGTGCTGGCTTGTGTCCCGTCATTCCTACAACATTCAAAGTTACAATGACACTGAAAAAAAGTGATTTATGACTGTTTTCCACATGACCATTGCAGCATCCCTGAGGTCACATGATCAAAATGTGGGTGCTTGGCAACTGGTTCATATTTATGATGGTTTCAGTGTCTCTGTGTGGTGTGATCACCTTTTGAAATCTTCCGACAACCAAAGTCAATGGGGAAGCCAGATTCACTTAACAACTGTGAGAAGAAAGGTCATTAAATGGGACAAAAACTCACATACGAAATGTCTCACTTAGCAGCAGAAATTTTGGGCTCAGTTGTGATCATAAGCAATTTCTTCCTTTATGTTCTTTATCATAGCCAGTTATTCTCCGAGGTACACCCATGTGACTCCTATCCTCCGCGAACTGCACTGGCTCCCTATTGGTCTCCGAACACGCTTCAAGGTGCTGGCTATTACCTTTAAAGCCCTACATGGCCTAGGACCTGGATATCTCCGTGACCGCCTCCTGCCACATACCTCTCAGCGTCCGATAAGATCTCACAGGCTGGGCCTTCTCTGGGTGCCGTCGACTACATAATGTCGACTGGCGGCTCCTTGGGGGAGGACCTTCTCTGTAGCTGCCCCGGCCCTTTGGAACGATCTACCCCCTGAGATCTGGACCCTCCCCACTCTCTCGGCCTTCCGAAAGTCTACTAAGACCTGGCTATTCCGGCAGGCCTGGGGCTGTTGATCCTCGATTGAGTTCCAGCCCCACTAAGAATTGAGTGCATGTTGTGTTCTTTTGACCTCTTTGTTTTTGTATTTTAAATTTTCTAGTATTTTTAACTGTTTTTATGTGAGCCGCCCAGAGTCCTTCGGGATTGGGCGGCATACAAATCCATTAAAATTAAAATTCATTCAGATCCAAAGCAGAGTTAGCTCAGTTCAGTTTTTTTTCTGCTCGTTATCACCAATAGGGACCACTGGACACTTTCTGAATGCAGAAGCAGTATTGATATTGTCTTCCGCTCCCAGCCCATCAAAAATGCAGGCCGCACCCACATCTTCCAACTTCAGTTCAAACCTATTGATTTCCAACCTCACCCATCTCAAGATCTTCAAAGCAGGTGGTACCAGGAGGTGCTTCTTCGTTCCCCATGCCTGGCACATCCCTTTAGCAGCTGCTCAATGTCCTACACCAGTAATGGATAACCTTTTCATCGCTGCGTGCCAACAGTGCGTGTGTGTGCCTGCACACCCATAATGCAATGCATGTGCGACCCTTCCACGCACCCTGCATCCTGTGCGTGCACATGTGAACCCCCTGTGTGTGCCCCAACCCCACGCATGCATGCATGACCCCCCCTGGGCTCCCCTTCCCCCCACCTGTGCAGGTGACACCCCAGTTGCGCCCCCTCTGCATGTGCATGCATGACCCCCACGCTTGAACGTGCAACCCCCATGCTCCTCCTGCTCCCTGTACATCCCACCCCCTGTGCATGTGTGGCAGAGAACCGAAAACCATCTGGCCGGCGGGAAGCAGTGGAGCTAAGCTGGGGCAACGGCTCGCGTGCCCACAGAGAGGGCACTGTGTGCCACTGTAGCATGCGTGCCATAGGTTCATGGTCCTATATATGGCCTTCCCCCCCCCTCGCTTGCAGAGCCGAGGTGGCACAGTGGTTAAATGCAGCACTGCAGGCCACTTCAGCTGACTTCTATCTGCAGTTCAGCGGTTCTAATCTCACCGGCTCAAGGTTGACTCAGCCTTCCATCCTTCCGAGGTGGGTAAAATGAGGACCCGGATTGTTGTTGGGGGCGATATGCTGACTCTGTAAACCGCTTAGAGAAGGCTGAAAGCCCTATGAAGCGGTATATAAGTCTAACTGCTATTGCTATAGAGCCGAGGTGGCGCAGTGGTTAGAGTGCAGCACTGCAGGCCACTTCAGCTGACTGCTATCTGCAGTTCGGCTGTTCTAATCTCATCGGCTCAAGGTTGACTCAGCCTTCCATCCTTCCGAGGTGGGTGAAATGAGGACCCGGATTGTTGTTGGGGGTGATATGCTGACTCTGTAAACCGCTTAGGGAGGGCTGAAAGCCCTATGAAGCGGTATATAAGTCTAACTGCTAACTGCTAATGATTTACTTAAAAACTGTGGCAAAAAAAGGTTGTAAAATAGAGCAAAATTCTCTTAGCAAATGTCTTCCTTTACAACAGAAATGTTGAGCTCGATTGTGGTCGTAAATCAAGGACTACCTGTGTACAGTGCCTCACACCCGTGGGGCTACACTGAATACAGTGGACCTGAGTCCGAATGCATAGATTTCCTACGTAACAAACAATCTTTGTGCAATCCTACACAAAATTCCACATGAGAAAATCCCACAGTCGTATCTTTGTCATAAACCAAATTGCTCTTTTTTGATAGTGGGACATTTTGTCAATTTTTTTTAAAAAGAGATATAATCTTACTTTGACCAAAGGATCCTCCCCCGATCTAGAATCCAGCACTTTCTATGCCTTCCTCATATTTGGCTTAGAATAATTGCAGCTGATAGGAGCCTAAATGCTTTTCTGCCTTAAGTGAAGAAGCAGAAGCAGAGAACAACAAACAATAAACAACAGAAACTTGTCATAGTTAAAACACACAACTGATTAGATTTACAGATTGAACAAGCCTGCCCTAAATAACAATGGCTAAGCTTTATTTGCACTCTGTTAATTCCTCAAATTGTTCCAGATTAGACTAAAAAGAAACATGAGGGTGGATATTAAAATGAAACCTTCTTACTTTAGAAGGTTTTCGTTCATGATCATCCTTATCCTGATTTTTTCCCATACATCAATGCTTGCTCATGTAAAGGGAATTTGGGAGAGCTTCAATGCACAGTGGGAGCTATTTATTTATTTATTACATTTATATGCCGCCCAATCCCAAAGGACTCCGGGCGGCTTACAAAGAAGGAAAGAAAATAGAAAGGAAAATAAGAAAAGGATAGTTTAAAATTCACAACACGCATTCGTTCCGAGGTGGCGCAGTGGTTAAATGCAGCACTGCAGGCTACTTCAGCTGACTGCAGTTCTGCAGTTCGGCTGTTCAAATCTCACCGGCTCAGGGTTGACTCAGCCTTCCATCCTTCCGAGGTGGGTGAAATGAGGACCCGGATTGTTGTTGGGGGCGATATGCTGACTCTGTAAACCGCTTAGAGAGGGCTGAAAGCCCTATGAAGCGGTAGATAAGTCTAACTGCTATTGCTATTGCTATTGTTCTAATCAGGGCTGGACCTTAACAATGAGGTCAACAGCCTCAGGCCTGCCAGAACAGCCAGGTTTTAACAGCTTTCCTGAAGGCCATGAGAGTGGGTAAGGTCCGGACCTCTGGGGGTAGCTGATTCCACAGGGTCGGAGCAGCCACAGAGAAGGCTCTCCTCCGGGGGCCCACCAGCCAACACTGTCTGGCTGACGGCATCTGAAGGAGGCCCAATCTGTGGGATCTTACTGGCCATTGGGAGGTATGTCTGTATGGGGGATCATCAGGACACCGAATGGCTGTCATGAAGGAGCATCTCTCTTCCCAATACAACCTTGGTCAAAAGTCCAAGAGCCATGCATTCTAACCAACTACCTATAGGTAATGATGTTCCATATTGCAAAAAAGATGATTTAATGGGATATAAACTGTCTTCTGGCTCTGTTTACACATGCATATGCATGCACCCACAAACAGACAGCAGTCCCCAGCTGTCAACACTCAAGTTGCTTTTTTAAAAAATTTGGATTTCCTACCATCTTAATGCAAGGTGGGTTCCCCCTTTTTTTTCCCACAGGAGTTACGCAAGGGTAAGGACATTTCATAGGTTTAAATTTATACATGCTCTACATATTTCATAAGAACTGCCGGCCTAGGAGTGTCCGGCTTTCTTAAGAGCTGTTTATCTTTATTGATTCACAGTGAAGTCTTTCCCTAAGATGCTTTCAGCTCCCCTCCCTCTCCTTCTCTCTCTCTCTCTCTCCCTCAGCCCATTCTTCGCAAGAAAAGACTATAAGATTGGTGATCATTAGCCAGTTTTTATGCTATTGACCAAGATAAGGTTTACAGCTCTGCAATAAGTCCCACAAGCCCCACCCCTCCTAAGTCCTGCTAAAACAACTTTTTAAACGCAGGACTGCAGATACCAAAATGCAAAAGGATGATGTCATTCCAGCAAAAGATCCAGCTATTGTTCAGAAATGAAGTTGGACGGATGATTTGCCTCCACTAGGCACCTTCGCGTGACTGGACACAGGCTGACGGGACACAGTGATTCACAATGTTTTCAGTTAGTTTGTCTTTACTCCAGTGGTGGGTTTCAAAAATTGTTGGAACCTACTCTGTGGGTGTGGCCTCCTTTGTGGGAGTGGCTTGCCGCCCATGTGACCGGATGGGAGTGGCTTGCCGCCCATGTGACCGGATATGAAGATGCCGACGACACTTGTCAGAACCACCTTAAATTACCTCACACACAGCACTGGCATGCATAAGAATAGGATGTCAACTTGTTTTTTAAAAGGCATCTTTGGTTTGCGTTAAAACAACTTCAACACACGCAATGTTCTGATTGCACCACAAACGCAGTAGTCATCCTTACCTTTCACAGAGGCACTGAGTTTTATAAACATGAGCATGATAGTGTAGAATAATCATATCCAAGGACCAGTGGTGGGTTTCAAAACATTTTGGAACCTCTTCTGTAGGTGTGGCCTGCTTTCCGGGTCCACTGGTGGAACCTCTTCTAACCGGTTCGGTAGATTTGACGAACCGGTTCTACCAAATAGGTACGAACTGGTAGGAACCCACCTCTGCTTTACTCCTTCCATGGCACATGTGGGAACCTCACTGTACATAGTCAGGAAGCCAGGAGTAACCGTTTACAAAGGATTTCTGTGAAATACAGTGACAGGCAGCCCAGTCTCACTGGAGACCCTCCCTAGGTGGGTTCTTCTGCAGCAATGGGATTCACTTTCCTTCCCTACCGTTTTGCAAATGTGAGTGTGCAAGGGAGTACGTGAGTGAGCACGCGATTGAAGCAACCATGCAGCACCTCTGCATATGTGCACCGCCTTCTCTCATGCACAGTGCTCGCACATTATATCGGGGTGGGCGGGTGGAGCCTCCTGCAGCTGCCACTATCCCTTTGCCCCAGTGGCGGGTTTCAAAATTTTTTAGAACCTCTACTGTAGGTGTGGTCTGCTTTGTGGGAGTGGCTTGCCAGCCATGTGACCGGGTGGGCGTGGTTTTCCAGCCATGTGACTGTGTGGGCGTGGCCAGCTTGTAAAATGTGGTGAAACTCACTTCACAACGCTCTTGCTTAGCAACCAAAATGTTGGCTCAGGAACTCTGGCATTTGAAGCACGCAAGTCTTAAAGCTGTCAAGTTATAAGATCCTTGCACCCCTAAACCTTTAGAAAAAAAAACCCTAGGGGTAGTCAAACTTGACAGCTTTAAGACTTGTGGACTTCAACTCCCAGAATTCCTCCTCCAGTCATGTTGGCTCAGGAACTCTGGCACTGAAGTGTGCAAGTCTTAAGCTGTCAAATTACAAGACCCTCGCACCCCTAACCCTTTAGGAAAAAAAAAACCCAGGGGTGTTCAAACTTGACAGCTTTAAGACTTGTGGACTTCAACTCCCAGAATTCCTCCTCTCGCTCTTCATCTTGATGATGTACGGACGGGCGGGGTGGGGAGGGAGCTGGAACCGGTTCTAAACAGCACTGTAGATTTGTGGAACCTCTTCTATAGAAGAGGTTAGGACTGGCAGGAACCCACCCCTGGTTTGCCCGAACTGGAGAGAACCGCCTGAATACCACCTCTGCTCATCTACCTAAAATATATATTTAGTTGACGGCAGGCCCCATAAACCAAGAACAAGAGGAGTTATTTCTGAGTAGTTTATTGTTGTTCACCTCCAAAAGAAATCTTGTCAGACTAAAGGAGCTATCTGCATAACTATCAATATATTCTGTGAACCGCTAGGGAGGGTCCGTCCTTGTTCTTTTCCTGCCTATCAAACATTTCAGGCTCTTCTGCTCCATTGCCCCCTGGGAAGCAAGCCCCTCCCTCCTGGGTCTCCAGAGTATATTCCTCCACGCCTCCAGGTCCTTATCTAGCTCACAATGTGGGCTCCCAAACTGGGCACCAGAAACCCACAGACAGACCATTGCAAGAGCTGTCAGATATAATTTCAATCAAGCACGTACCAAAGCGATTTGGGATAAATTTATATTCACTTTAGATCAGACCAGTACCTCTAAACTGCTTTGACTTTATTTAAAAAAAATATTTGCAAATCTCTACCTACAATTTGTCATTTGGGAGTTCTACACCGCTGCAAATGATTAAATGCTCTCATACATGTATCCAAAATGGAGTGAGAAGAGAATAAAAGCCGAAAGCATTTGCTTGGATATAATAAAAAGTAGCAATAGCAGTAGACTTATATACCGCTTCATAGGCCTTTCAGGCCTCTCTAAGCGGTTTACAGAGAGTCAGCATATTGCCCCCAACAATCTGGGTCCTCATTTTACCCACCTCGGAAGGATGGAAGGCTGAGTCAACCCTGAGCCGGTGAGATTTGAACCGCTGACCTGCTGATCTAGCAGTAGCCTGCAGTGCTGCATTTAACCACTGCGCCACCTTGGCTCTTCAAGAGAAGAGAATAAAAGCCGAAAGCATTTGCTTGGATATAATAAAAAGTATTGGACTCTTGCTCCTATTCATTTATTTAATTTGCAGCCCACTCTTCTGTTTATACCAATACTCAAAGCAGCTTTGAATGACAGATTACAGAATATAAAACAGAAGAGTACAACTGGTGCAATTAAGATCAAAACCAGGAAAGTCAAACCAATTTTATTAAAATAATTGACAATTAAAACCTTGGCCAATACACACACACACACACACACACACATACACACACACTTTTGCCATTTTTCTATATACAAAGAGAATGAGATGCTTTCAACATTTTGGTGAGTCTTCCATAGTGTGGAAGCCACAAGAAGGGCCCTGATTTTGCATCCCAGATTGTCAAATTTCTGTTGGGGGGAGGAGGGATCTTAGAAGTGCCTGCCTTGTTGGTCTAATGAACAAAAATATTCCTAGCAGAAGAGACAGCAAATGATCAGACTATTCCATTTCTTGGTCCTCCATGTTCAATTGCACTGCTTCCAAAAGAGAGGGAGAAGTTCTGTTTCTTGTTTTTAAGGTCTTGTCATTGTCATCCTGGGGAGTACATGAAGCCAGGGAGCATCTGAAGGTTTAGACTTCAAGCTTGGCAGTAAGGCCACTATTGGACTATGAACTTCTATGAATATCCCATGTCAACCGCTAATCCATGCATGGACTGCCTTCATGGTATAAATTCTCATACAAAATTCTCACGCAGTTAGCGAAGGTATGAGATAATGTATGTGTCCCTTTGAGCATCCCTTGATTCACATTCAGACATGCAAAAATGTCTTCAGAATTAAAGATTTCCAATCCACTTACAACTCTAGTTAATTTAAGATTGGCTTTTGCCAGAAACAACAGTCACAACTTAAAATCTTTAAGGAAACGGGGACGTCAGCGAGAAAGATCTGCGTTTGCATAACATTTTCATCCTGGGAAATCTTGATTCAGTCTCTCCCTCAGATCAAGTTTACCTCAAAAAAAGCATGGTAAGGATACAGTTGGGAGAAAAAAGAATGCTTCATTCCTTCCTGACTCCCCTCTGATGAAGACGGAATGCAAAACGTAATAATAAATTTCTGAAAGGAAGGGGAACCAACTGACAAATATAATAAAATGGAAGTGTTTATCTCTTTGTCACTAGCAAAACTGGAGGAAGAAATTCCAGTTTGACAAACGTCCACTTGATCGATCAGGTGAGAAATGTCGAGATCAATAGGAAGCCTCTGATGTCATGAAGTAGCTGATGGGATTCCAGTGGAGCTTCCACTGAAATCAATACAGTCATGATGACTTTTTGTCCAGAACTCTAATGTTTCTCTCTAATGTCTCCTGGACACTTCTAATAGTTAGAATTTGTCCATCCCAGTCTGCAGTTTATTGTGAGAAACACCAACTTTCCTTGCAATGCAGTTATTAGGACAACACATAATGAGCTGAGATCGCTACATTCTGACCCCTTTCTGAAAATTATTGATTAGAATAAAGTCAAATGAACGATATATAGCAAACAAGAGTGATAAAGTGGGAAACGCGACTATAAAAGAAATCCGTGCCAAATTTATGTACATGTGAAATAAGTAATCTGTAAAAAAATAGCAATAGTTAGACTTATATACCGCTTCATAGGGCTTTCAGCCCTCTCTAAGCGGTTTACAGAGTCAGCATATCGCCCCCAACAACAATCCGGGTCCTCATTTTACCCACCTCGGAAGGATGGAAGGCTGAGTCAACCTTGAGCCTGGTGGGATTTGAACAGCTGAACTGCTGAACTGCAGTCAGCTGAAGTAGCCTGCAATGCTGCATTTAACCACTGCGCCACTTTGGCTCAGTGAAATGAACCAGAATTCATCACAATACAGTTGCCTGCAGTGGATAGTGTTTATTTATCAAAATTTATCCTGGTACAAAAACAAAGGTTGATTTTTATGTGCAAGTTCATTCATAAAGAGCCGAGGTGGTGCAGTGGTTAGAGTGCAGTACTGCAACCACTTCAGCTGACTGTTATCTGCAGTTCGGCGGTTCAAATCTCACCGGCTCAAGGTTGACTCAGCCTTCCATCCTTCCGAGGTGGGTAAAATGAGGACCCGGATTGTTGTTGGGGGCGATATGCTGACTCTGTAAACCGCTTAGAGAGGGCTGAAAGCCCTATGAAGCGGTATATAAGTCTAACTGCTATTGCTATTGCTATACAATTGAGTGATACATGCAAGAACTGTGAACTTTCAGCTTCTATCTAAATACAATAATGAGAAGGAAAGCCACATTAGAGACCCAGTTTGATCTGGTGGCTAAGACATCAGGAGTCTGGGAGTTATAGACCTGCCTTAGACACAAAGCCAGCTGGATGACCTTCAGCCAATTATCTTTCTGAAGCACCTGAAGGACAGTCAGGGAATAATGGATGGAAACGGAACAAGGGGAGATTCAATCGGGAAATAAGGAGAACATTTTCTGACAGTGAGAACAATCAACGCATGGGACAGAAGTCGCCTCCAGAGGTTTATTTATTTTATTTATTAATTAGACTTATATACCGCTTCATAGGGCTTTCAACCCTCTCTAAGCGATTTACAATTTTTTTTAGCAAATTGAGTTAGCAATTTGCCCCCACAGTCCGGGTCCTCATTTCACCCATCTCGGAAGGATGGAAGGCTGAGTCAACCTTGAGCCAGTGAGATTTGAACTGCTGAACTGCAGATCACAGTCAGCTAAAGTGGCCTGCAGTACTGCACCCTAACCACTGCGCCACCTCGGCTCGGTTGTGGGAGCCTCATCACTGGACGCTTTTAAGAAGAGACTGGACTGCCATCTACCAGAAATGGTTTAGGGCCATGATGGCAAACAAGTGTGCCCGAAGTGGCACATGGAGCAATGTCGCCTGGCACGTGCGGCATCGCCCATTCCTCTTCCGGGTTTCTGGTGCGCATGCATGCACAACGATCAACTGGCCTTCGTGTGTGCAGCAGTGCAGTGCAGAAAATTGGAAGAACTGGTCTTCTGTATTCCGGTGTGAGTATGCGCGCCAGTCAGATGATCGTCATGCGTGCATGCATGCCAATAGCTGGGAGACTAGTTAGCCGGTACACATGAATGCCCCGGAAAACAGAAGTTCATTTTCCAGCGCACGCATGCTCCCTTGGCAGTTCCTCTTCTGGGTTGCGGCCCCATGAGCACATATGTGCACTCCCTTTTCGGCTCACCATCACTGGTTTAGGGGCTCCTGCTTGGGTAGGGGGGGTGGACTAGATGACCTACATCAGTGGTTCCCAAACTTGGCAACTTTAAGACTTGTGGACTTCAACTCCCAGAATTCTCCAGCCAGCAGAGCTGGCTGGAGAATTCTGGGAGTTGAAGTCCACAAGTCTTAAAGTTGTCAAGTTTGGGAACCACTGGTCTACGGCATAAATTTATGCACCTAGAATTAATCTTTTAGCAGCACACAAGTATCAATATATGTGACTCCTTTGGAAATGGTGGCTAGTTTCCTTTTTTAAAACAAATTAAAATGGCAAATGAATATGTTTAATGGGGTTCAGCACTCTTCAAACTTATGGTGGTCACAAAACTCACGCAAGAATTGAACCATTTGAAATACAGAAATTGGGTATTTAATTAGATGGTTATAGGAATTGGGTATGACTAGTCTAATGAAAAGAAGGATTAGGAGGTGCGGGGGGGGGGGACCATGATAGCACTATTCCAATATTTGAAGGACTCATAGAAAGATGAGAAGGTCAAATTCTTTTCCAAAGCACCAATAGAGCTGGCTGGAGAATTCTGGGAGTTGAAGTCCACAAGTCTTAAGTTGCCAAGTTTGGGAACCATTGACCTACAAGCTCCCTCCCAACTCTGTTAATCTGTAAACATTCTCTCAGCTCTAGGAAGAAAGTCATGGCAAACCCCTTATGAAAAACCTTGCCAAGAAAACTGTCTAGGAACTTGTCCAGGCAGTCTCCAGGAAGAGAACTATCTATTGAGATCCATGTTATCACTTCTAGATAGACAAGCTTAAGTTAATTTTACCCATTGGCAGAATGGATATCAGCCTATTTTTTTCACCCACTAATTCCATGGAGCTAAGACAAATTTTGATCCAAGAAAATTAATGAAGACGTTGCAATTTTGTAAAGGCATTCTTATTTGAGTGTGTTGACCTAACAGTCGATTAATTTTATTTGCAGTTACATTCGTCATTCATATGTTGCCTTTCAAATATACACCATTGCAAACTAAAGTAAGCAAAGCTCTCCTTGCTGAAGCTGATACACCGGGGACTTGTTAATAAGCAAATTAAACAGATGTAATTGATCAATTGATCCATCAAATACACTCCAGAGCTTAATCAATTACAAATCTGTAATGAGTTACAATTTTGTTAAATATCAAGCTAAGCAAGTAAATTAACATGTTAACAAAATGACACACTTACTCTCTTTATAGTTTTGGAAGATAAAACCTCTCATCCCGGTGACTAACCCAGATTGGATTCTACAACGTTATCCTGGGACTCATATATTTACCTTCATACTTAACAGGTTTTTGCTTGGCCTTCTGCCTCCATCTTTTGCATTTCTGATTTGGGAGGGCGGACTATTCTACAGTGGAAAATGAACTATTCATAGGCAGATGAACTATTCAGCTGGCTCTGAACAGGTAAAGTTTGAAGGAAAGCCTTAAGACAGTGTTTCTCAACCTTGGCCACTTGAAGATGTCCGGACTTCAACTCCCAGAATTCCCCAGCCAGCATGGCTGGCTGGGGAATTCTGGGAGTTGAAGTCCGGACATCTTCAAGTGGCCAAGGTTGAGAAACACTGTCTTAAGAACAAGTTTCTATTTAAAAAGGAAACAATAGTTGTATATTCTCTCTCTCTCTCTCTCTCTCTCTCTCTCTCTCTCTCTCTCTCTCTCTCTCTCTCTCTCTCTCTCTCTCTCTCTCTCTCTCCTTCCCTCCCCCCCACCCTTCTGTCCCCCATCCCCCCCTCTCCCTTTGAAGTAAGATAGAAATGCTGCCACTATTGCATGCATAAGACTCTTAGCTAGAAAAATTAAATTTCCTAAATAAGCAAGGAAAATTAGGGCATGGGGGTGTGTGGAATGGAAAATGTACTTTCAGGTTTAAAGGGGCAAAACAGAAATGCAGTGGGTGGGAGTGAGAATCCTTCTTCTCCTTAATCATCAGTCTAACCTCATTTTAAAACCCGAACACAAAGCCAAAATGCAGCTACTGAACTGAAATAGGATGAGGGGAATGAGAAGCAGGCATACCAGTAATGGTATCCTATTATCGGGACTACCGGTTTGGTAGCGGGAGCGCGCGCATATGCAGAAGGTCCGGGATGACATCAGGGGTGGGTTGGTGGGTTGGTGGAGCCTCGTAACACACCAATTCCAGGGGAAGCAAAAGGTGGCAAGACTAACCAGAAAGTCTTTTGGCAGAGCCCTGTGCACAGAGCCCTGTGCTAAGCAACCAGTAGATTTGACGAACCGGTTCTACCGAATAGGTGCGAACTGGTAGGAACCCACCTTTGCCACCACTGCTCTAAATACATTTATAGGGAGCAGGTAGTCTCCGGGACTGGTTTCAGTTCAGTAGCTAGAAAAGCATGACGTTGCACAAGGTACTTGTTTAAGTTTAATTTCAAAGAATGCCTAAAAATGATATAGGAAGGAGGCAGAGGGAGCTGGTGGCGCATAACCCAGTAACATTGCTCTCCCTGAATTCGCTGAGCATTTCATGTCTGCTGGGAGAGCCTTGGCTATTTGGTAGAGTTTAGCCACTGCTAAAAGCTTGATATGTTTCGGTTTCTCTGCCTAATAGGATGAAATAGCCATCAATGTAAACGCAGGTGCTCAGGAAACTCTGTTGCCAGCTGGTTCCTCCACAGCCAGATTAAATGAGCTCAGCGTCTCCACGTGTGCATTCTATATTTCCTCATGCTGCTACCTTGTTTAATAAAAGCAGAGGAAAATAGTTGGCAAAAGTTACAATCCAAAGGCAAAAATACTTTGTACTTAAGCTCCATGGAGATGATGGCTGTTCATAGTGGGGGGAAAGAACTAGGAAGTCACATACTGAGAAGATATCAGGATTCCTCTGGATATAAATAGTTCCGAGTTACATCACACTAGACATATTATGAATACATCTGCTTCAGAGAAAGATAAGGAAATGCTTACAAATAGATCTATTCTCTTAATTCCTGTTTTATAGCCCCGAAATTAGGCCTAGGCTGCTTACTTGCTCAAAGTAATAGTTGCATTTCAAGTATTTTGCAGATGAATTTGAGAGTAAAAAAGTTTTATATGCTGCTTCATTTGCACTGGTTCTGAAAGGGGGAAGAATTTGAAATTTTCCAGATGCTGCTGAACTGCATTTTCCAGCATTTTGGTCATAAGGATTGGGGCTGTAAGGACTATGACCTCTGTTGATTAAAGGTTCCCATCCCTAAAGCCATTGGCCCAAATGATAAATGTAATAGTGAATATCTTTTAGAACAGTGTTTCTCAACCTTGGCGACTTTAAGTCCTGTGGACTTCAACTCCCAGAATCCCCCAGCCAGCACAGCTGGCTGGGGGTTTCTGGGAGTTGAAGTCCACAGGACTTAAAGTCGCCAAGGTTGAGAAACACTGTTTTAGAATATCAGTCAGCCTTCCAGGTAAACCAGACAGGAAACCAGACAAGCTAATTCAACTCTATTGTAAGGCTACAATTGACCAACTCTTGTAAGCCTGAAAGGACAAATTTCCCACCTTCCTAAATTTCTTCCTCTGACTAAGCCACTGGGGGAGGGGAGGGGTCTCCCCTTCTTATATGATCATTTCCTAGGCAGCATCTCTTTCCCCTCCTCTCTCTGACGGTCATTCTCACACACCATCACCAATGGTAACAATGTCTCTTGAAAAATATAAGTCTCCCTATATAAAGATAAAGAAGTATAGGTTTCCTGCTGCAGAAAATAGTCGGATAAAAGGCTGTAGAACCTGAAGGGCAAATAGCAGCTCTGCTCCAATCCGTATATGTAATTGGTTCGAGCCTTTCCACAGTGGCAGTTCCTACCAGTTCGCACCTATTCGGTAGAACCGGTTCGTCAAATCTACCGAACTGGTTAGAAGAGGTTCCACCAGTGGACCCGGAAAGCAGGACACACCTACAGGAGAGGTTCCAATTTTTTTTGAAACCCACCACTGGTCCTTGGATATGATTATTCTACACTATCATGCTCCTATTTATAAAACTCAGTGCCTCTGGGAAAGGCAAGGATGACTACTGTGTTTGTGGTGCAGTCAGAACATTGCGTGTGTCGAAGTTGTTTTAACGCAAACCAAAGATGCCTTTTAAAAAACAAATTTACATCCTATTCTTATGCATGCCAGTGCTGGGTGTGGGGTAATTTAAGGTGGTTCTGACAAGTGTCGTCGGCATCTTCATATCCGGTCACGTGGGCGGCAAGCCACTCCCATCCGGTCACATGGGCAGCAAGCCACTCCCACAAAGGAGGCCACACCCACAGAGTAGGTTCGAACAATTTTTGAAAGCCACCACTGGTTCGGTTACAATTTCCCATATTTTATCTCCATATTGGTAAAAAAGGGTGGGATAAAGCACACCATTGTCACCCATTGGAAAGCTATGGGGGATGAGGCCATTAGCAGCATCCACTGGCTAAAATGTGCTTTTTATGGGAAGGGATGGCATTTTGATACTGTTTGATAGATCTACTACAGCATTTACAAAGCTATAAATTGGACTATCCCCCACCTATGTTCCCCTATAAGGACAATAAGGACGATGTGTGTATTTTAGGCCTGTAAGTTTACCTTATGCCATCAGTGCATCTCAAAAACACCCTAAACAGCTTATCGAAACAATGGTGTCGAAGCGATAGAGGCTTAAGCCAAAGTCCAAAGTACCATCACGTAGCAAGCCACTTTCAACATTGTTGGTGATCGAATTAAACAAGATAAAGGAGGGAACACCTAAGTCATTATCATATCATATCACAACACAGCCCTATTCTTTCAGGGAGATTCCCTAAACCTTTCCTCACTTTTTTGCAAACTATCATGATCCTGGAGGATGAACACTCAGATTTCATGTGCTCCAAAGTGTGGAAGAAAAGGTTTGAGAGTTGAGACTCACAGCGGGCTGGCTGCAGAGCAAGATCTCATTGCGGCTATCTCTCTGATACAAACACACCCACCCACACATGATTAATAGCCCGCTGTGGGAACGTTACTGTCTATGGCAGTGGTTCCCAAACTTGGCAACTTTAAGACTTGTGGACTTCAACTCCCAGAATTCTCCAGCCAGCTGTGCTGGCTGGAGAATTCTGGGAGTTGAAGTCCACAAGTCTTAAAGTTGCCAAGTTTGGGAACCACTGGTCTATGACATAAATTTATGCACCTAGAATTAATCTTTTAGCAGCACAGAAGTATCAATATATGTGACTCCTTTGAAAATGGTGGCTAGTTTCCTTTTTTAAAAACAAATTAAAAGGACAAATGAATATGTTTAATGGGGTTCAGCACTCTTCAAACTTATGGTGGTCACAAAACTCACGCAAGAATTGAACCATTTGAAATATTTAATTAAATGTTTACAGAAATTGGGTGTTTAATTAGATGGTTATAGGAATTGGGCATGACTAGTCTAATGAAAAGAAGGATTAGGAGGTGGGGGGGGGGGACAGGATAGCACGATTCCAATATTTGAAGGACTCATAGAAAGATGAGAAGGTCAAATTCTTTTCCAAGGAGAGGAATAGGAGAAAGGGAAAGGCAGAGGAAGAATGGGAGGGAATGTAAGAGTAGGAAAGAGGGGAGGAATGGGAAGAAGAGGGGAAGGATAAAGGGCAGGAAGGGGAAGGAGAGAAGGGAAAGGAGAGGAGGAAGGAAGGAAGGAGAGAAGAAAGAGAAGAAAGGGGGGTAGGAAGGAGGGAGGGAAGGAGGGAGGGAAGCAAGGAGGGAAGGAAGGAGAGAAGGAGAGAAGAAAGGAGGGAAGGAAGGAGGGAAGGAAGGAGAGAAGAAAGGAGGGAAGGAAGGAGGGAAGGAAGGAGGGAAGGAAGGAGGGAATGTAGGAGAGAAGGAAGGAGGAAAGGAAGGGGGAAAGGAAGAAGAGAAGGAGCAAAGAAAGGAGGGAAGGAAGGAAGGAGGGAAGGAAGGAGGGAAGGAGAGAAAGAGGGAAGGGGAAGGAGGGAGGGAAGGAAGGGGAGTAGGAGAGAAGAAACGAGGGAAGGAAAGAGGGAGGGAGGGAAGAAGAAGTAGGACCGTTGTAAGATAAGATGGATCTATGGGATGATAAAAAAGCAATCTTCAAGTATATTGTCAACAGTAGGGAAAAATTGTTATAAATACATATTATTAATAACAGTTATGAGATCATATAATTGTGAATGTATATATGAAATTGATAAAATTAAAAAAAAAACAAATTCTTTTCCAAAGCACCAATAGAATTAGGGTTAAGAAACAATGGTTGGAAACTAACCAAGGAGAGAAGCAACCTACAAATAAGGAGAAATGTCCTAACAGTGAGAGCAACCAACCAGTGGAATAGCTGGTCTTGAGAAGTTGTGGGTGGTTCGTCACTGGAGGTTTCCAGAAAGAGACTGCACAGCTATTTGTCTGAAATGAAAAGTTGCCACAACGCACCCTTTTGAAGTTGCCAAACAAACACAGGGGAGGGGGGGGGTTGAATGGGTCCATATACTGGCTAGCTAAAACTTGCATTGTTCACCCTGTGCCAAGCTGAGACTCCAATAAAGAAACCCGTTTCCTGCTCAAGCAGGGGGTTGGACTAGAAGACCTCTGAGGTTCTTTCCAAATCTTACTATTCTAGGTTCTAAATATTTGAACACAATGTTCCTTTTAAACTGCAGCACCTTAAGTATCTCTTAAGGTATGTACAGACCCTTCTCTTTCCAACCTCAGAAAAGAAGAGTTTTCCAATCTCAAAAGAATCCTGGGAATTTGAATGCTGTGAAATCATATGACAGTTTGCTAAGTAAATTATCAGGCTCATCCAAAAATCCCTGGGGCCTTTTACTGATTACACAAATTACTCAGCTGCAATATGTCTAAGTCCCAAATTTGAAATGACTAGGGCAAGGCACAAGTATATAAAATGTGCCTGATTGAGCCAAGGGATTTTAGTAAAAGCTCTTGGGATATGAAAATTCTTTATTTCTGTTTCCAATCATCTTACCTTAATGTACGGACAAGGGGCTACGTGTTGGATGCTTGTTAGCAATCACATTTTGAAAGGTTAGAATAGAAGGACCTAAGGCCTAAGTGATTTTCCTGCCAGTCCTTGTTTGTTTTTTTGAACCAAAATATGATTTTTTTAGACAAAGTCTCTTAATTCATGAATCTGCAATACGGATCCTCCCATCAAGCCTTGCTATGAAAAATGAACAGCAAGAGAATTCAACAGTGCGAAACTGAGATGACAGTCACCCCCACTTGCAGTGTCCTGAAAGTGCGTTGGTGAATAATTTTTATCTATTTGCTGAATTTAAACGGCCCTCCGTCTCCCTTGCACCTGGGCAGCAGAGGTGGCATTCAGCCAGTTTTGACTGGTTCTGGCAAACCAGCAGGAGGAATTTTGAGTAGTTCAGAGAACCAGCAAATACCACCTCTGGCTGGCTCCACCCCCATCTATTCGCCGTCTCCCGAGTCCCAACTGATCGGTGTCCCAGCTGATCAACTGTGTCTTCTTTTGTTGCCCTGCACAGGAGAATGGAGCTGGAAAGCAGGTTAGCAATAGCAATAGCAGTTAGACTTATATACCGCTTCATAGGGCTTTCAGCCCTCTTTAAGCGGTTTACAGAGTCAGCATATTGCTCCCAACAATCCGGGTCCTCATTTCACCCACCTCGGAAGGATGGAAGGCTGAGTCAACCCTGAGCCGGTGAGATTTGAACCGCTGAACTGCTGAACTATAGCAATAGCAATAGCAGTTAGACTTACATACCGCTTCATAGGGTTTTCAGCTCTCTCTAAGCGGTTTACAGAGTCAGCATATTGCTCCCAACAATCCGGGTCCTCATTTCACCCACCTCGGAAGGATGGAAGGCTGAGTCAACCCTGAGCCGGTGAGATTTGAACCGCTGAACTGCTGAACTAGCAGTCAGCTGAAGTGGCCTGCAGTGCTGCACTCTAACCACTGCGCCACCTCAGCTCGGTTAGATGGAAGGTTTTTTTTTACAGTATCCTTCCCCTGGAGTGGGGTGGGGAGGGAATGGGAATTTTGCAGTATCCTTCCCCTGCCACGCCCACCAAGCCACGCTACGCCCACAGAACCAGTAGTAAAAAATTTGAATCCCACCACTGCTGGGCAGCATCTGTGATTAAAACAAAAACTAAACAACCAATGTATCTTTACCTCATTACGCCTCATAGAAATTAATTTTGAAGAATCTGTGAATAAGATTATACTGTTAATTTGCAATCACATACCGTACCAGAGGTGGGTTCCTACCGTTCGGCTGAATGGGTAGTAACTCAGCCAACCACGCTCCCAAACCGGTTCTATCGGCGGTGCCATGGGTGCTGCCTTCTTGATTTTTGCTTCTGTACATGCGCAGAAGCAATTGTTTTACTACTGCACATGCGCACATAAAGCCCGCATGCACTCGAAGCGCGTCCCTGAGTGAACCAGCAGTAACAGGAGCCAGAACCCCACCCCTGTACATGACACAGTAGAACTTATTGCAAGGAAACTTGTAATAAAAATTTCCTGTGCAACTGCGATTTCGAAAACTAATTAGGTGTCTGTTCTATTGAATCTTAAACCTGGTCAACATTAAGGTGCTTATCTCATAGAAAATACAGATCTTAAATTGCAATCTGGTAAATATTCCAAAGCGTATTTACTCAGATATAAGTTGGGTTTTGTTTGTCTGACTCATTCTTGATTCCTGGCCTAGAAATGTCTCTACAATTTTACTGGGAAGATTTTTCAGAAGTTGTTCACCATTCCCTTATTATTGGGGCTGAGAGACTGTGACTGGCCCAGATCACCCAGCTGACTTTGTGAACAAGGCACTCCCACAAAGGAGGCCACACCTACAGAGTAGGTTCGAACAATTTTTGAAACCCACCACTGCAGCATACTAATAGACAAAGTGAGATCCTTCCCCGAAGAAAGAATTGGAGAGAACGGGAGAGAAGAGTGTTTACATCACTTTCCTTCTGATACAGTCATAACCTATGAACCTATTTTTAAAAACTAACGAAATCATACCCGTTTCATGAGCCGGGGTGGCGCAGTTGGTTAGAATGCAGTACTGCAGGCTACTTCTGCTGACTGCCGGCTGACTGCAGTTCGGCAGTTTGATTCTCATCAGCTCAAGGTTGATTCAGCCTTCCATTCTTCTTCTGAGGTCTGTAAAATGAGGATCCAGATTGTTGGTGGCAATAGGCCGACTCTGTAAACTGCTTAGAGGAGGCTGTAAAGCACCGTGAAGTGGAATATAAGTGTAAGTCTATTGCTATTTCACCTTTGTTTTCACTTGGGAAGGGGGGAAATGTATGTTTCCCTGGGTGAAAACGGAATGCCAGCTACCAACCCAGGGAGAATGTCAAGAATGAGAATAAAACAAGCTCCCACTGAAGAAGCTCATTAGCTCAGTGCTAAAAGCTCACACAAGCCCAAGTATGTACACTTTGCCTTCATTAAGCCCACAGCTATTGATTGTACTAAAAAAAGCAGAGGTGCCATTTTCACGAAGCCTTCAGCAGAGTCTTCAGGGAAGGCAGAGGTGTTAAATGAAGGCATCGGGGAAAATGAATGCAGCGTTGACTCTGCAATGTAGCAGAATCACATTCAGCCTACGATTCCTCTTGCAGCTTCCAGAGGAGCCCTCTCCCAGATGAAGCTGCCGAAAGAGTGGCAAAGTGGCAATATTTGGTCACAGGACTAACTGTACCGAGCAACTCAATCTCTTTCCATCTGCAAAGGGAAGGAGAACAACAGTGGGGAGCATTGCATGCATTGTTTATCATTAGGATCTCATCAACCGTTCTAACGTCAGAACCTTCTCACAGGGTTCTTGTCTGAGAAGAAATGGACCCCAGGAGAAAATGTGGCATTCGGAGTTCTTCGTTGAAAACTGGGATGTATATCTAATAAATAGCACAAATGCTTTTAGGAGAGCTTTAGCAATTTAACTACAGAACCTTGAAAGCATTTCCTATTTTGTAATGCGTGTCTCAGTAACACCGATGATATAGAATTTTTTTCTGTTTTTTTAAAAAATACATTTCAAAAAGAAGATGTAAGGCGTAAAAATACATTTCAAAGAGAGGCAGCAACAGATGTTAAGTCTCTGAAGTCTACAATCTAGCTGGTATTCATCAGGTTCTGACCACTTCTGGAGAACCGGTAGCGGAAATTTTGAGTAGTCCGGAGAACCGGTAAATACCACCTCTGGCTGGCCCCGCCCCCTTCTATTCACTGCCTCCTGAGTCGCAGCTGATCGGGACGGAATGGGGATTTTGCAGTATCCTTCCCCTGCCACACCCACCAAGCCACACCCACAGAACCAGTAGTAAAAAAATTTGAATCCCTCCACTGAAATTGATATATTCTATAGTTGCTTCTCAACTTTGGCACTTCAGTTCAAGAGCTGACAGCAACGCAATGTGCTTCAGGACTTAAAAAGAAGCACAATAGCAGATGCTATGCAACAACTTCAAAAATAGGACCAATCTGCCTCTAACTTCTGTGGATGTTTATAATGAATGCCCAGCCTCTACTTAACAATTTTCAGAAAATAGGAGCTAGCCTTCCTCTTAGATTATTTTTCTAATAGGCTACTTAAATCTGCTATGCAACAATTTAATTTCTTAGCTCAAGGCTAGGCATACTGCAGATACCAATTTTTGGATGGTGGGAGTGTTCCCTGTTTTCTAGTTTCCTCACTAAAATAAGGATCAGCTATGGTTGTGTAAACTCCTTTGTAGAGCTTTTATACATCCATTTTACTCCTGATCAACTCTTACATAAGCCCACTCCTCCCTTCCCAAAAAGAAACCCTTTTTAAAAGCAGTACATTATTATTATTCTGCTTAATGACTAGTATTTTCCAGTTTTTTCCTGCCCAAGATTAGAACTTTGCACAATTGATTATCTTCCACGCCAGGTGCTGAATTTCTCACCATTTCAGGCAGGATGCTCATAAATCTAATTGACATAACTTTCAGGTTACCTACACCTCCTCAATATTAGCTGGTTTGACATCACTTTTTGAACCTAGTCTTTTCTCCTCTGCTCTTCACCAACTGTTTCCTGGTATCCCCTTATGCAAATGGTACTGTGCAATAAACCTGACCCACTGGTTAGTGGTAACCAATTAGTTATTGGTTACCAATAGGCTTCCAAGCACATTTGGGGGTGCAGCACTTAAGATTTTGCATGGCTTGGCACTAAGCAGGATTATGTCAGCACTCCTCCATTGAGTAATTAGGAAAGAAAAGCACGAGACTCCATTGATAGAAATCAAGTGTACTTTTACTAATTATAAATGATCAGAAGCGTAGCAAGGCGAAGACTGATTATTTAGGCGCGAAAGCAAATGATATATAGAAGAACCCATTCCCCACCCCTTGGCATCCCAGTCACAGTCCAATCATAATTCTCCCAAGTGTCAGGTGCGAGATAACTTCGAAAGGCATCACCAAGATGGAATGTCGGTGCCGTTGGCCTTGGCGGGAAACCTCCTCCGCATGCGCAGTAAGACAGTAAGATTATTTCTTCTAACCAGAATCAAATTTAACTACAGTACATTTAACTTAAGAGGGTGTACCCAAGTTCCCACCTCAAATGAGATAAAAGAGGTGGGAACTCAGAGATGTACCTTCTTTTTGGTGACCCTGGGTTGATGGAATACTTTTCTCCAAAGTTACTGGGAGCTTCCGTCATGCTTGCATTACACAAAGCTAGGAAATCCATTATGTTCTGATAGGCTTTTCTGACCTGGAATGCAGGGCTAACTTTTCTGTATTCCATTGAGTTTTATGATAATGTTCTATTGCATAAATCATCTTGAGTTGTTAAGAAGCAGAGTATTATAAAAAGTATTATAATAAATAACTATTTTCCTACAGCCACAAATATATTATAGTCTTAGAATATGAGATGCCCATCAAGACAGACCTTCTCTCTTCCCAGCTCCCTCTGTTGTTCTTCTCTGGTTAGTTCACAAATAAATATGCTTTTAATATCCTCCCTTTCATTTCTAACCAGTTGGTAGCTCATTCCTTGACAATGGATAAGTCTATATGTGGGTGAGAGAGAAAGACAAACATCTGGAGCTTTTGGAATGGTTAGCATATGACTTTATAAATAAATGCACACACACACACACATACACACATACACACACACACAGCACATAGACACTATATACAGTTAATCCTCAACTTATGACCACAATTGAGCCCAGAATTTATGTTGCTAAGTGAGAAATTTGTTAAGTAAGTTTTGGCCCATTTTACGACTTTCCTTGCCACATTTTTTAAGTGAACCATTGCAGTTGTTAAATTAATAACACAGTTGTTAAGTGAATCTGGCTTCCTCATTGACTTTGCTTGTCAGAAGATTGCAAAATATGACCACATGATCCTGGGACACAGCAACCGCCATAAATATGAACCATTTGTCAAGCATCTGAATCAGTGGTGAGTTTCAAAAAATTTTAGAACATCTTCTGTAGGTGTGGCCTGCTTTGTGGGAGTGGCTTGCCGGCCATGTGACTGGGTGGGAGTGGTTTGCCAGCCATGTGACTGGGTGGGCGTGGCCAACTTGTAAAATGTGGTGAAACTCACTTAACGATGCTCTTGCTTAGCAGCCAAAATGTTGGCCCAGAAACTCTGGCATTTGAAGCCCGCAGGGGTGTTCAAACTTGACAGCTTTAAGACTTGTGGACTTCAACTCCCAGAATTCCTCCTCCAGTCATGTTGGCTCAGGAACTCTGGCATTGAAGTGTGCAAGTCTTAAAGCTGTCAAGTTACAAGACGCTTGCACCCCTAACCCTTTAGAAAAAAAAACCCAGGGGTGTTCAAACTTGAAAGCTTTAAGACTTGTGGACTTCAACTCCCAGAATTCCTCCTTTTGCTCTTCATCTTGATGATGTGAGGACGGGAGGGGGGAGGGAGGTGGAACTGGTTCTAAATGGCACTTTAGATTTGTGGAACCTCTTCTATAGAAGAGGTTAGAACTGGCAGGAACCCACCCCTGCTCTGAATATAAATCACGTGACCATGTGGATGTTGCAATGGTCATAAGTGTAACTTTTTAATGATCACTAAATGAACTGTTATAAGTCAAGGACTTAAGGATTACCAGTAACTGTATGAATCAAATGCAATCCCAGTAAATGTAAGACAACATTGACTTTTTCAGCTGTTACCCTTAAATTCATGAAATACCAATACGATGTTAGATGCCAGAGTTCTAAAACAGAGGTAGAAGAGACTGTGGCCCCCAGATGTTACTGTATGATAAACCTCAGAAAACTAACCACAGCCACCATTGTATTACAAATGTCCAATAACTCCTGGAAGATGGTCATTTTTCACCAACCTACGGTAGTTTTAAAATATGACCAGGAAAAGATGCATTATTGTAATGGTCATTCATACCTAGAATGATCAACCTTTATCATTCCAGGTAGATCTGGATTTTATTTTTGACTGAATATGGTCTTTTGTTTCCTGCATTAGGACCTACTGAAGGAAAGGCAAGCATCTGTGACTTATTCCAGAAATACAGGTTCTTTCCCACCCACCCCTGCCTGTTTAATGACTTAAAAAATCTGGCATTTTCTCACAGCGTGATCTGCAACACAATCATCTCTAGTAAATGAGCCTCCAAGATAAGCCTTAATGTAGCTAATGTAACTCATTAATATCATTTTTCTTAGCATGCCAATAAAGTTAGATGGAGGAAAGGTTGAAAAGGCTTTAGAAGCTGAGGACGGGGGTGCTTGTTGCAGGCTATTTGAGCAATATTTGTCTGCTCAAATTGTTCCTTTTCTGACTAGTTATACAGGACATTAAACCTGTTCACCTCCAAAAGCCGCCAATACTCTTATAATTAATTACAGGATAAGTCCTCTCTTTATGAATGAAAAACTTAATAGAAATATTAGTTAAGCTTAAGAATTTCTTTCCTGGAAGGATCACATGGCTTTTCCAGATGTTGTTGAATTCCAGCTCCCACCAGCTAAAGCCAACATGGATGGGAATGACGGACAATGTAATTCTACAAATTCTGGAGAGATTCAGACTGTCCATCTCTAGCCTATGTGGCTAATATTACCAGTTCCATCAAATAATAACCTATAGCTGGCTCAGCAGAAGACGGATTACCACCTTAGTAGATAATTTCCACGACCTCCAATGAGGATTCTGACTTCCAGTTTGTCCAACAATAGCAATAGTGTTTCCCCTTCCCAACAGCAGCTCGGAGTCTGCGGTTCCACCACAAAACCGCGGACGACAAAATCGCGGTCGACGAAAGCGCGTATGTGACGTCATCACAGTGCGACGAAAAAGATCGAAAAATGTAAAAATAAAGCGAAAACCTTACCCTAACCCCCCCAAACCTAACCCTAAACCTAACCCTAAACCTAACCCTTAACCTAACCCTAACCCTAACCCTTAACCTAACGCTTACCTTTATGTGAATCGGCTTGCTGTAATTTAATTTTTATTTCAATTTTTAGATCTTTTTCGTCGCGCTGTGATGACGTCACATACGCAATTTCGTCAACCGCGCTTTTGTGGAACGCGGTTTTGACGGGTCACGGGAGTCTGCCATTGTGTGTTTAATCACTGTGCTTGATAGAACCTCATCTCAGACAAAAGTGCACTTAGGATGCTAAAATTTAGTTTTTGAAGGAAAAAAAATCAGAAATGGATAAGTGTGTAACAAAAGTTTGAGTATAGTTAGTTTAGTTTAGTTTAGTTTAGTTTATTCAATTTGTATGCCGCCCTATTCCCGAGAGACTCAGGGCGGCTAACAACCAACAGGGGAAGGGGATACAAATAGGAAAACAAAGACAACAGATTAAAATACACCACAGTCGCAACATTCAAGTGGGGTTGGAAATTCATCAGCCCCAGGCCTGCCGGAACAACCAGGTCTTAGTGGCTTTGCGGAAAGCCGGAAGGGTGGTGAGTTCTACTCCTGAAAACAGCTCCAGCCAAGCATGCGCACAAAAACATTTTTCCTCTGCATTTCTTAGGGCATTTAAGGGATTTGACTCATTTAATTATTTCTTAGAGCATCTTTTTAAATCTGTTAATATCATTACTTCATGCAACAAGGCTCCTAAAACACCATTCAAAGATTAGAGAGACCCCCTGATACAATGAAATTGTGTAGTTCAAACACAGCCTACTTATTCATAACCATGCATAAGGATACAATTTCACCCATCGAAATTCACCCCGCCACTAAAAATGTGACTGAGATGTTCTTCTTGTCATGCCTGCAATCACATTCCTTTTAAAATTTTGGCCTGCTACACTTTCACTTATTTCATTATGCTGTTTCATTAGTATAGTCAATGGGAGGGGGGAATAGAAGGAGTAGGATTGTGGAATGTATTGTTTTCATTCTTTATTAGAAGCCTTTATTAGAAGCTTGGTCCAATCTTCTTCTTCCACCCTGGCATCCACACCCAGCTGCTTCCGGTCAGGTGTGAAAATATGGAGATGTCTCCGTATTTTCACACCTGACCGGAAGCAGCTGGGTGTGGATGCCAGGGTGGAATAAAAACATTGGACCAGGTGATGGATTGTGGATGTGAGGACAAGATCATGAACTTTTAACTGGGTGGAATTATGATGTCATTTCCAGTATTGGGATTCCATAGCATGATGCCAACATGTCTGTCTTATTAAATTGGAACTTTAAGCATCTTCTTGCCTTGGTCTCTGATTTAATTCTGCATGATATTTGGAATGCTGAAACTTCTATTGAAAAACCAAAAATGTCTATGAAGATTCTCAGTCATCCAGGTCATCCCAAAAGTCCTTTTTTCAAGAGGCAACTGGACTTTCTGGATTTTTGTTTTTCCTTTGAAGATGTTTCGCCTCTCATCCAAGAAAAAAGCTTCTTGGATGAGAAGTGAAACGTCTTCAGAGAAAAACCTGGGATGAAAAAAGCCAAAAACAATCTTTTTTTCCCCTCACAATAAATATGATTAAAAACAATGCAGAAGAAATTTTCACCACAGTGCTGGATTCCAACAAATGGCAGGGGTTGTGGGGCAGGGGGAGGTTGCAGCAAGAAAAGATAGCTAGCCAAGTTGTATGAATCTTCCCTGGCCAACGTGCAGCTACAGGAGAAGGCTTCAGTTTGTTGAACCTCCCTCCCAATGCATCTGTGCTGATAGCAAGATTAAGGAGACTCAACCTGTAGCCAACTCAAGAAAAAGCCCTTAGGGATGAGCAGTTTATTCATAGATGAGTCAGCGCCAAAACACCTCAAGGGATGGAAAACATAAAAACAGCTGACAGATATTACTGCAGTATTGCAATAAAAGAAAATGCCACAAAGGAAAGAAGAAATTCAGAGTGGGCCTGATAAATATTAATTGAGAATTATTAAATAGTAATAAATTTAATGAATATCCATAATTAATTAAGGCATCCTAATAATAATTTACATTGAATGTCATGTTTCTGAAAGTTTCTCGAAATATGTTGCTTTCCTCCAATAAATATGAACAGATCGGGTGCAATCGTGATTTACTTACTGCATGCGAGATATTTATAAAAGAATGCCTTATTTTCCATTTGCTCCAGAAGTGACTCACATGGTATCTACCTCAGTGTTTCTCAACCGTGGCAACTTGAAGATGTCTGGACTTCAACTCCCAGAATTCCCCAGCCAGCGAATGCATTCACTGGCTGGGGAATTCTGGGACTTGAAGTCCAGACATCTTCAAGTTTCCACGGTTGAGAAACACTGATCTACCTTACCCTATCATTCTTGGCATCCATGGCAGTTTTCTAACTGAACATTTGCTCACTTGGAGGAAAGAAGCTGTAGGATTAAATCTCTCCTTTCAGAAACTGTGCTACCAATCCATTTGAGGATGGTACTTTTAAAAAGAAGGAGCTACATCCTGCACATTGAATGTCGAAAGTAGACTGAGTGCCATCTGGCTTATAAAGTCTCATAAATAATGCTAAATGTTGTGAACAGTAATCTAATTTCACACACTCTAGCTTCAGTTAAAATATTAAATTGTAATTGTTATTATCCCCATTTTTAATTATTTTAATTACTATGATTTCCCTACATGTTTAAATTACAGTTGATCGATGATAAGGGACAGGCAGTCCATGAATGTATTGCCTTAGTGGCAGCAATGAATCTGATTTCCTGGTAAGTTAGGAAAGAAGAATCACTTCATAAGAATCTGCCTTATAGACTTGAAAACTCTTATTTATCCAGCCCAGTTTTGTCCGTGTGAGCAAAACAGAACAGAATTGGAAGGGACCTGGGAGTTCATTTCAAACAAATGGTTGACCAGTCTCTTCTTCTTCTTCTTCTTTTAAATATACTTTTTTTATTTTCCATTTCCATAACATAATCACATGTATACTATTACATAGCCAATATCCTATTGTATTAAGTGGTAATTACATCAGTTCCTCTTGCCATCAACGCCCAGAAAGATAAAAACCCATTATTAGCTCTTCTGCTCTCCATACACCACTTTCTTCCGCCTCTCTCCTACATCCTTTCTTCCCTCCATCATCCTTTTCTACTCTACTTCCCCTTTCTTTCTCCTTCTCCTCTCTCTTCATTCCACTCCTCCTTATCCTCCTCATCTTCCCCCCTTACCCTCTCTCCTATCCCTCTCTTCCCATCTTTCTTCTCTCCTCTGTTTCCCACTCTTCCTCTCTCCTATCCCTCTCTTCCTATCTTTCTTCTCTCCTCTGTTTCCCACTCTTCCTCTCTCCTATCCCTCTCTTCCCATCTTTCTTCTCTCCTGTTTCCCACTCTTCCTCTCTCCTATCCCTCTCTTCCCATCTTTCTTCTCTCCTCTGTTTCCCACTCTCCTACCTCTTTTCTTCCCTCCATCATCCTTTTCTACTCTACTTCCCCTTCCTTTCTCCTTCTCCTCTCTCTTCATTCCACTCCTCCTTATCCTCCTCATCTTCCCCCCTTACTCTCTCTCCTATCCCTCTCTTCCTATCTTTCTTCTCTCCTCTGCTTCCCACTCATTCCTCTCCTTCACTTGGTGTATTTCAGCTTCTGAGCAAACTCCATTCTGCGTTGATGGTATTTATGCTTCCATATCAAGTCTCTTCTTAAAAACCTTCCCACAACCCACAAATGCTGTTGCTGGGACCTCGATATAGCGTTCAAGGTTTGTGGAATCTGGAAAAACGTTTCATTCAGCTCAGGTAACCAAACCAAGAGCAGAAACTCAGTGCAACTGTGCAGATGTCATTATTTTCTCCTGGAGAATGATATTCGAGCATGCAATAAAGACTTTTAAGTTATTGGGGGAGTGAGGAGGAGAGAGTTTATACATTTAACTGCTGGCTAACAGGCAAACAAGCTGGGATTAGTCTCCTGTCTAATGAATAGGTGCAATAAAATGTTTGTGTCAGACAGAAAATCACCATAGGTTTACTCCACAGTGTAGCTTTGGAATACAGAGCAATAAATGTTGTAGGCCCAAGTTAAGGCAGGAATGTTTGCTCGCTCTGCCTTCCCTAGATATTTACAGAAGCCCCAAAAGCTCAGCGTTGTTGTCCACTCTGTAAAGAAATGATGACATCAAGAGGTAGGTCACCAACATGAGTTTATAGGTGTTGCCATTTAGATTGGGATGGAAGCCGGGTTGGGGGGTGGGGGTTATCCACTCGGTATGATCTTCTGACCCCCAGAGGTTTACAGCCTTCCTCTCTCTCTGCTTCACAGCACCTCTGCAACACAAGAGTTAATCATTTCTCTCTCGCTATCTGCCAAGAGTCCTTATCTCTCTTTTTGCTGTCACTTTATAACAGGGGCTGCTTATCAACCTGTTGGGGGGGGGGGGCATGTGATCAAGCCCTGCCTATCCCAGCTCCCGATTTCCCTGATTAGAGACCATCACGAAATGGGGATGGCTGGTTTTACAAAGGGTCACTAATGCTGGAAAAAGTACAGAGTCCATTGAAAGCCCGGCCTGTTACTTTCTGAATTATTGGATTTTTCGTTTGCGTGTGTGTGTGTTTGTGTGTGTGTGCGCACCGTTGATGGACTGCTTCCTGACTTTCACTGAAGGTTACTGTAGCCGCTGTCCCAAGGCCAGAGAAGTTTACAAGCCTCACCTTTTGCTGCGTTCAATGCTGTATACCTGCAACTCAAGGGCACTATATATTTGTGCTTAATTATGTCTTCCAGTTCGGATACCAGCAGCACTCAGGAACCTATAAAACATGGGCTTCTTCCAGCTGGTAAGTCAGACTTTTTCCGACTTTTTTGATAAACCCTATTAGACAGAATTGAATCCAAGCCTTCCTGGGCATTCCGTAATGGAGAATAATCATTGTGGAATCTCTTCATAGTTAATAAATTGATTCTTCAAAAGTATTCGGTTGCAATAAATATATTTAAAAGGACGCCGCCATTTTACTGGTGGTTAAATTAGTTTGTTTTTCTTCAAATGCAACAGAGTTATCAAAAACAACTTGAAGGTCCAGTTATTTCAGCAAAGGAGTTGAACATATGCTGGGAATCTCTTGTCATTTAGCAAAATTGTTTTAATCCGAAGTTCAGATATTTTTTCACTGAAATGAGGTAGAAAGGAAACATGTATATGCTAGGTATGCAGCATTTATATGAAAAGTTCTAAGCCTGTAGCAAAATAGTTTCATGACAGTTGAAATTCAAGCAGAACTTTGAAAAGTTCTAAGTTTGAATGATTTGATCTTTAAAATACAGCATTGTAAAATAACGTTTTAAACTAATCAAATACTAAATGGGAATGAGAAATCACCCCCAAAAGACTGTACAGTATGTTAGATTGTCACATAGTTGTATGTTATTTTTTATATTTCATGTACAATTTGCAGCCCATATTTCCTTCTTGCTAAACATTCTGTTTAGAATTCCTTTCTCAGTTTAATCAAGAGGAAAGTTCTGGATACTTTCAATTCAAGTTGGATATTTGAAAGGAACATGGATTAATATTTTCTAGATTCATTTCACTGAAGTGAAATATTACTTTTATGTAGTGACAGTTTACCATATCATGGTCTTTGGCTGGAAGCGGGTGTGTGCATTGTGCATTGTGTGTTGGGTTGGGTTGTGTATTTGATTGCAATGCTTTTGGGTTTGTGTTCCAAACATTTGCTTTGTGTTAAGTTTCCTATATATGTGAATTACAAATGAGCTGCAATGTAACAAAATGAATGGCAATAGGTTTATCTTCAGATATTTATTCTGCTCAAAGAATGCAAGATTTCTATACTGAACATGCTTTCTGTATCATATAAAGGACTGCATTCCTTGTCAGCAAATGCAAGGTATTTCATTCTTATTGATTTGAGCATCAATACAGGATTAATCTTAGATTTACACAGTTGGATTTACTTCTGAGTAAACAAGCATAAAACTGTTCCGACAGGGAAACTGTTTAAGGCATAGTTTTTTTTTATCTTTTTGCAATAAAAGTCAAGGCACATAATTGTTCAATATAACATTGCTCAATATGCAGTTACATACACACACACAGACACAGACACACAATACACACACACATACACAAATGATATGTTTCTCTTTTATTTCAATTAAAAACAAATATTTATATTTTCAAAACGATTATTACACTCCCTATCAGGCCTGATCTTCCAAGTTTTAAAACTGAAATTCCAATCTCCCTAACCTTGTTTTAAAAGTCTTTTCTTTTTCCATCATATTTTTGGGGGGTTTTGTAAACATTGGCATTTTTGATTGTACAGTATACTTATTGGTGGACACCTTGTGTTTCATTTGTACAAAGGATCCACCATCAGTGTTGCATCAGCTGGAGAGATGTTCTAATGAAAAGTGGGTTGTAACAAAATGAGCAGGAACACAGAAATGCCACTCAAGTCTGTGAATGCTCAATCAATATATGATCAAGATTTTTTAAAAATAAATAATTTCACACCTTTTCCTCATTCTGAATGAAACTTATTGCAACCATATTATGCACCGTAGTTGAATTTACATATATAGATTTGAATAATGACTATTACAAATAACGGCTATTATTTGTAAATTATGTCAGCGTACGCTATTTACAAATTTCAGTTGACGCTACTCTGGGAAGTTCTGACATGCTCCCTCAGCCATGCTTTTGAAATGCACAATATTCTTGGCCAAATTTATACAAATGGATACCTTTCAGGTTTGGTCTATGGAGATTCTCAGTCCTCCAGGTCATAGGTTGTCCCAAAGTTGCTCTTCTTCAAGAATCAACTGGACTTTCTGGTTTTTCTTTGAAGATGTTTTGCTTCTCATCCAAGAAGCTTCTTCAGCTCTGAAAAACCAGAACGTCTCCAGTTGCCTCTTGAAAAAAGCACCTTTGGGACTTTCAGGTTTAGCTTTTAATCTTGCAGAATATTAGCAAAAGTCATGCCAGGGAATTCTGGGATTCAGACATCTGTAAGCCAGGCAGGCTGGAAGGTTGCTCTTAATTTTCAGTTTATTTAGCCCCCCTGTTTTTTGAATACAGATTAGATTCTCAGTGTAGGTGTGGGTGGGTGTGTTGTATTGCAGTAATAGTGTATAACCAGTAGCTATGAAGATATTTCATATCCACCCAAATACCTTCATTGGAACCTGCAAAAGTTCTCCAAACGTTGTTGATGAGGTGTAATTTTAAATAAGACAGGATGGGAAGATTGAATAGATGATAGAAACACAGATTAATTTTATTTGATTTATTAGATTGCATCGCATTTAGCTTTTATCGCCATTGTGCCCACTTTATGGTTGTTATTCGCCAATTAATTGCAGGCTAAGTGTATCCTTTGGACCAAACCAACATTTGATATTTCATTCTAGATGTAGAAAATAGTAACAGGAATTAATTGGGGGGCAGAATGAGGCGAGTGAAGAAAATGCAGACTGAAATATTTTCTCTTGAAGTTAAAGTGATAAATTTAGTTAAATTTAATTCTATATTAAATCAACTGATATAAAACTTTGCTTTTCTTTCGTCGCAATAAAAGAAGTAGAAGAAAATATGGAGTAAATAGAATGATTTTGATTTCAGTTGTCTTAATATACATTATCATAATTATGTCGCAATAGCAATAGAACTTAGAGCAGTGTTTCTCAACCTTGGCAACTTGAAGATGTCCGGACTTCAACTCCCAGAATTCCCCAGCCAGTGAATGCATTCGCTGGCTGGGGAATTCTGGGAGTTGAAGTCCGGACATCTTCAAGTTGCCAAGGTTGAGAAACACTGACTTAGACCTATATATATATCTTCATTGTGCTAAGCGATTTATACAGAGTCAACATTTTGCCCCAACAATATGGGTCCAAATTTTTCTGACCTTGGAAAGATGGAAGGCTGAGTCAACCTTGTCAGGATCGAATTCCAGACTGTGGGCAGAGTTTGACTTCATGGCTGCATTCTAAACCACTGTGCACCAGGACTCCTACTATTTATACTATTTATATATCACTACAATGTCATTTTTAATTAGAGTTCGACCGTCATAGGAAGGGACGTTGGAATCAACTAGTAGAGTTTTTGCAATTTCTAATATAATTGCTTTTACCACTACTTAACATATCTCTAATTCCTGCGATATGCAAGTTGTGGCAAAAATTCATAACCAAGCTACAAACTGCCTTTGATTGCTGTTGTCCAGCAAATTTATTTTCAGCGTGAGTTGGCAGGTGCATGAAAATGATATGATTTTCTTTATAGGATAATAATTTAGGAGTGCTGTTTAATTGGATCAAAGTCCATCTAATTTAGAATTCCAGCTCCAATGCTGAACTCTAAAACAATATAGCAAGTTTGCTAACCTTTGATAACTTTTAAGACACGTGGACTTCAACTGCTAGAATTATCCAGCAATGTAACCCTAGTGTGAACTTAAAACGTTGTATCTATTGTTTATTCTTTTATTTCCTCAACCCTTACCAAAATCACATGCTTTCTGGTAAAATATTTGCAACATTAAGGAATGCTGATGACTGTTTTGACTAAAAGGATAAACCCCAGCACTGTTAAAGGGAGAGAAAAGAAAGTCAGCTAGGAGGGGAGAGAAAACAAACACGAGTCACTTTTCCTGTGAAATTCTACAGCTTGTATAAAGTTTATGGCCATCTAGTCAATAGAAATGGCCGCCTAAAGCATTTCCCTGTTGCCGGGAGACTTTTCAGACAGGTCCACTTAAGTCCCATCCTCGAGAGGTGGTGCTTGAGGAAGGATTTGACTTCATTTATGTGTTTGCTTTAAACCTCATATATTGCATTTCTCCCAGAAATGATTGAAAGTGTGATTGTATATCTAGACCAACACTTCTTTTATTTTTTTTATCCTAAGGGCTGCATGCCACTGATATAGGCAGGTTCTAGGCTAGCTGTGTAAACAAAGGCTGGTGATTAGCAATAAATATAATCCAGTCATATAAATAAAGAGAAATATTAATTATACTAATAAATGTCAGGTTCTTGCTAAAGTCGTGGACATGTCAAAACTTGTCTAAATGACAGGATCCATGCTCCATGCTGAACTATACTGTGGCTTGCACGCAGTATTAAAATCATAAACTTTCCTACCAAGATAAAAGACTATATTAAGGACCCAAGTTAGTAGATGTTGTTGTTCAAATAAGTACGATGTAAAAGATGTTTTCAAAACTTCTCGCTCAATGTTTATTGCCCATGTAAACTGCTTATTGCAGCAATTTAAGAATAAATAGGTTAAAATTCCTTACAATCCCAGGCTCATTGTATCTGGGTTGTAAAAATTCATATAACCAACAGAGAGCAGGAAAGAGATACAGGAAACTGATTGTTATTGTCATCTCATCTTATGAAAAGCTCAATCCTATGTTATAAAGGTGCTTTTTCAGTGAGACTTCCGTGCAGATAAAAATGCACAGGTGTGTTGGGCATTTCCACGTGAAGTCTTTGGCTGCTTCCAAATCAACTTCACACAGGTTAGCCCTTCCTTATATTATTCCTTTTCAGAAGCCAAGCTCATTTACTTTTAGATCAATGAAAGCACAAACTCTTACGGATGGCTAGAGCAGTGGGAACTCAAGAATTTGGAGGTGGGTCATTTGCCATTGAAGAAAGATTTCTCTTCTCCCCGGGGTCCTAATTCTAGCAGGTCCTTCTAAGGGGACCAGTCTCCTAATTGCTGGCATCTCCCACCCAGTGGTCCAAAGAGACCTGATTGACAAGATTCCTTCTCTTGGGGAAAGCCTTCCCTTCCCATCCTATTATACAACTCCCCCATAATCCCCACAATGGATGAATGACTGCAAAAATTGATGGGAGTTGGCAGAGATGGCTAGATTGACTATTTTGATCAAAGAAATGTGTGTGTGCGTGCGTGTGTGTGTGTGTGTGTGTGTGTGAGAGAGAGAGAGAGAGAGAGAGAGTGTACTTAGTGTCACAACCCCTGGTATGGCCAAATGTGGGAGGAAGCTCACTGCTTCCATTCTCTGTCTATCGGCTCGTCACAAGAGACCATCCAGACAGAAACCCAATATTTTTACTGTTGCCTTTGTTACATTTGTGTTGTATTTGTGCTGATAATTTATTTATTTTATCAGCACAAATACAACACACACACTATATATATATATGTGTGTTTTTATTTGTGCTGATAAATAAATAAAGGAAGACTAGTATAGATCTATTTCAAGCTATTTAGCTCTCATCAGCTAGCCATATCCTTACTGGGATTCGAACCTGTGCTCTATTGCCTTCCCAGGCAGGGAGTTAACCATTTGAGCTACAGAGAACGTCTCCTTTTATCAGCCAGCCAGGGTGGATAGTGTGACCTTCCTCCCACACTTGGGCATACCAGGGGTTGTGACTTTAAGTATATATATATATATATATATATATATATATATATATATATATATATATATATATATATATATATATATATATATATATATATATATATATATATATATATATATATATATATATATATATATATATATATATATATATATATATATATATATATATATACTTAAAGTCACAACCCCTGGTATGCCCAAGTGTGGGAGGAAGGTCACACTATCCACCCTGGCTGGCTGATAAAAGGAGACGTTCTCTGTAGCTCAAATGGTTAACTCCCTGCCTGGGAAGGCAATAGAGCACAGGTTCGAATCCCAGTAAGGATATGGCTAGCTGATGAGAGCTAAATAGCTTGAAATAGATCTATTTCTATGTGTGTGTTTTTTTTTTTATTTGTGCTGATAAATAAATAAAGGGAAGCAATTAGCTTCCTCCCATAATTGGGGCTTACCAGGGGTTGTAAAAATCTATATATATATATATATATATATATATATATATATATATATATATATATATATATATAATGTTGTTGTATTTGTGCTGATAAATAAATAAAGGGAGACTATAGATCTATTTCAAGCTATTTAGCTCTAAAAAAGTGTATATACACACTTTATTTATATATATATACACTTTTATTTATATATACTTTTTATTTTTTATTTTTTTATTTATATATACTTTTTATTTCTTTATATATACTTTTTATTTCTTTATATATACTTTTTATTTCTTTATATATACTTTTTATTTCTTTATATATACTTTTTATTTCTTTATTTATATATACTTTTTATTTCTTTATATATACTTTTTATTTCTTTATTTATATATACTTTTTATTTCTACTTGGAAACCACTTCTGGACTTTGTGCTTGAGGTGGGGGGGGGAATGAAACTTTGATTTTGGGGTTTTACCAATTAAATAGATTTGTTGTTATAGAAACGGCCATTTTATACTCTTATGTAAAAGTAAGAAGTTGAGGTTTGATGTTAATGCCTTATTCTGCTGCACCAAAGGGAGTTGGAAGTCAATGCCTTTTTTTTTCCTTTTCCCCCCTTTTCTTTCCCTCACTTTTCCCTTCCCTATTTTTCCCTATTATTTACTTTTGTATTTTCTTTGTATGCTACAGTATAAACTAATAAGGACATTATACACCCCCGGTGATTTTTCACAGCTTATTTCACCGCAAGTCCTTTTCATATTGCTTTTTTAAGGATTGCACTGGAAATAACTTCAGCTGCAGGGAGAGAGTTCTTTAAAACGCCGCATTTGCAAAGCGAGCATCTGACTCGCTCCCCTAAATGCTCACCTGCTTTTAAACTCCCGTGTTTTAGGCTTCGTAACTCTTCCCAAAGGCCGGTTAACCACCGTTCGCACCTCAGCCCGACAGCCCTGGGGGCTCAGGCTCATTTCGGAGGAGAAAGACACCGTTTTAGGGCCGGAGTTTTCGGAGTTTAGCATGTTTTTGGGAAGGTTGGAGGCAGAGAAGAGAAGAGAGGCTCGGATGCAGTTAAGCGCCAGTCGCAAAGACCCAGCGGTTCTTGCATTTGCACCGGAGAAGCCTTCGCGCTGGGCGACCGGGCAGGTGCGGGGCAGGGTTTTAGGCACCTTCGTTAATAGGATTGCATTTGCATTGGCGCAAATTGCATTTGCGTCTCTCCTCCGCTTTGCTTTGCTTCATGCGCCTTGGAAACGCCCGGTGCGCTTCATGCGCCTTGGAAGCGAAACTTTATGTGGCTGCTCGGAGCAGCTCAGTTCAGAGTGGATTTCTTTTAATTCCCTTTCCGAGAGAGGCGGACTCTTACAGACATTCTCAAAGTAAAGAAAGGGGGAGGAGCTTCCACAGTCGGGGGCGGAGCCTGAGGAGCCGAAGTTACTCGGAGCTCCTCGTTTTTCCCTTGGGCAGCCGGGCGCTTCGCCGAGTTTGAAGCGAGCCTCCTCCGGAGCCGAGCGCCGGCTTGATGGAGGGAAGCGACGGGGAAACGCTTGGACGAGCCGCTGAGCGTGGCTTCCCCGCGGGCGCCTGGCGGGACTGGAAAGCGATCTTTTCAACGCGGCTCCCCGCTGCCGCTGCCTTCGCCTCCCTCCCTTCCTCCCCTCCTCCCCGCCCCGCGGGTTTTGTCTGCTGATGGGATCTGGGAGTCTTTTTCGGGGAAAGTTCCCGGACTTGGCAAGCAGGTTGTTTGCTGTGTGCCCGAATGCCCAATGGGGGGTGGGGGTGGGTGCCTGGTGATTCAGGAGGAGGGAGAGAGGAAGGAAGGAAGGAAGGAAGGAAGGAAGGAAGGAAGGAAGGAAGGAAGGAAGGAAGGAAGGAAGGAAGGAAGGAAGGAAGGAAGGGGAAGGGAAGGGAAGGGAAGGAAGGAAGGAAGGGAAGGAAAGAAAGAAAGAAAGAAAGAAAGAAAGAAAGAAAGAAAGAAAGAAAGAAAGAAAGAAAGAAAGAAAGAAAGAAAGAAAGAAAGAAAGAAAGAAAGAAAGAATTTTAATTGTACTGGGACAGGTGAATAAGGCTGGAGTCCTGAGTATTCTCCCTCACCACTGTCAAACTTTATCTTTCACCATTCAGTAAGGCTGCATTACTATTAGTCTTCTCATCGCTCCTGTCACCCATCTCCTCCCACTTATGACTGCGAGACTATAACTTTGTTGCTTGTATCCTTACTATTGATAGTGACTGTTTCCCGATTGCTTAATTGTACCCTGTGACTATCATTAAGTGTTGCGCCTTATGATTCTTGATGAATATATCTTGTCTTTTTATGGACACTGAGAGTTTATGCACCGAAGACAAATTCCTTGTGTGTCCAATCACACTTGGCCAATAAAAGAATTCTATTCTATTCTATTCTATTCGCAAATCCAGAACTGGAAAATGGCTAGGATGCTGTCACAGATCTAAGCATGCTTGTTTGGAAATCCAGTGAAACTCACCGAATTTTCTTTCTGAGAAATGTTTACTATTTTTGATTAAACAAAATGTCTTTCTTCCACTTTGCAGTAATGCTCTACTCCAGTGGTTCCCAAACTTGGCAACTTTAAGACTTGCGGACTTCAACTCCCAGAAGCAGAGCTGGCTGGAGGATTCTGGGAGTTGAAGTCCCCAAGTCTTAAAGTTGCCAAGTTTGGGAACCACTGCTCTACTCAGAAGGCGAAAATGTTGCCCCCTGCAGTTTCTCATTTGTGCCCATCTTTGTGTGATGTAACACAGGAAACTAGGGGAAATGTTTGCCTATTTCACATCTGAGTATTATCAGAGCTGATGAAACAAACTCCTACGTGGAAGCCAAACTTGGCACTATTCAGAGTTGACCACTGAATTCAATGGAACTTGATCTAAGTGAATTTGTGGACAATGAGGCCAAATGAGGATTATAAACTATTTGGGAGCAGAGAGAAAAAGGAGGACATTACCTGGATGGACTCTATCAAGATCATTGAAGTAGTCAGTGTTTTAATAGGCTACTTTCCATACAATTATCTCGTTTTTCATCCTCCTGCCCATCTTCTATGTTTACCCAGAAGTAAGGCACACGCTGTCCAAATCTAGTCATGTTTCTTTTCATGGAAACACAATGTGCTCGGGGGAGCCGTGGCTGAGCCAGGAAATTGCCCTCCCTGACCTTAATGATTTTACAACACTGATTCTCTGAGCATATTATAGTACATATCAAACTCGCTTCAGTCACCCCAGGCAAAAACAAAACACATCAAAAACATGATTTGGCAGCTCTTCCCTGATGCTGATTCCCATGTACTTGGGAATCATCTGACATTCAATGTAAGCATGATTTAATTTAAAGATTAAAACAATAAGAGTATTTGTCACCCTAAACAGGCCAATGTGAGGGGAGGAATCTTGCTATCCCCCTCCCCACAGTGTTTCTAAAATAAGAGAAACAAGTAGGGTCCTGACCTGCCACGTGAACCTGGTGCTGATGCTGGCAGTGCCCCTTCTGGTGCAGTGGTTAGGGTGCAGTACTGCAGGCCACTTCAGCTTACTGCTATCTGCAGTTCGGCGGTTCTAATCTCACCGGCTCAAGGTTGACTCAGGCTTCCATCCTTCCGAGGTGGGTGAAATGAGGACCCAGACTGTGGGGGGCGATATGCTGACTCTGTAAAACCGCTTAGAGAGGGCTGAAAGCCCTATGAAGCGGTATATAAGTCTAACTGCTATTGCTACTATTGCAGACTAACTTTGCTCACTGCCAGGAGTTCGATCCTGACCAGCTCAGGGTTGACTCAGCCTTCCATCCTTCCAAGGTGGGTGAAATGAGGACCCAGACTGTGGGGGCGATATGCTGACTCTGTAAACCGCTTAGAGAGGGCTGAAAGCCCTATGAAGCGGTATATAAGTCTAACTGCTATTGCTACTGCTATTCTTGCTGACATTTGGGGTGGGGGCGGGAGGGGTTAGGCTCTGATCTACTAGAATCCAGCCCTAGGAGTTCCACGGCTTGAGAATGGACGTAAGTTCCATAATTCTTGTTGAATGTAATGGGACTTTGCTGATTAATTATATTGGGGGGGGGGACAGCAGTGGTGAAATCTAAAAAAAAATCCCTACCAATTCTGTGAGCGGGGCTTGGTGGGTGTGGCTTGGTGGTCATGTGACTGGGTGGGCATGTCTTGGTGGGCATGGTCATGTGACTGGGTGAGCTCAAAAACCAACTTTCACACTTCACACACAAACAACACAAGAGCCGCACAACTGACTCACACACAACGCAAAAGCAGCTGGACTTCACACAAAAAGACCCCTGCAACAAGCAGGAACCGCACGGAGTCACGGTTTGGTCTAATAGGTAGTAAAAAAAATGCTTTTAAAAAGCAAAGGAAAGGGGAGGGGGGAAGGTTCCGGCATCTCCCAGCACAGCTGATTGTCAAACAGCTGATAGTCGGAACGTTGTTTTTTTTAAACTTTTTAAAGCATTTTTTTTACTACCAGTTGCGCGAATAGATAGTAAAAATGCTTTTAAAAAAGTTTTTTTTTTAAAGGGTTTGTCAGCTATGACAATCAGCTTTGCTGCCTGATTGGGGGAATCTTTCACTTACTTTTTTAAAAGCATTTTTTTACTACCTGTTCGGGGAACCGGAAGCATTTGTTACTATTGGTTCCAGTGAACCGGGCAGGGAGCCGAGGTGGCGCAGTGGTTAAATGCAGCACTGCAGGCTACTTCAGCTGACTGAAGTATTCGCTGGCTGGGGAATTCTGGGAGTTGAAGTCCGGACATCTTCAAGTTGCCAAAGTTGAGAAACACTGGCCTAGTAGTTAAAGTGCTGGTCTAGAAAGCAGGAAACAATGAATTCAAGTCCTGCCTTAGGCGTGAAAATCAGGTGGGTGAGTTTGGGCTTGTCTCTCAGCCCAGCCAACCTCGCAGAATTGTCGTTGTGGGGAAATAGGAGGAGGAAGGAGTATTACAAAAGAATCATTGTAGCACTTTGGTATGCACTGTGCAGTATTAGACTGCAGTATTGCAGTCTAATTGTGCCAACTGCCAGCAGTTTGATCCTGACCAGCTGAAGGAGGACTCAGCCTTCCATCCTTCGGAGGTCAGTAAAAGGAGGACTATATTCTTGGGGGAAAATATGCTGACTCTGTAAACTGCTTTGAGAGGACTGAAAAGCAATATGAAGTGGTATATAAAAGCTATTGCTATTACGTATGCTGCCTTCAAGTGACAGGGTGGCTCAGTGGCTAAGATAGCAATAGCAATAGCAATAGCAGTTAGACTTTTATACCGCTTCATAGGGCTTTCAGCCCTCTCTAAGCGGTTTACAGAGTCAGCATATCGCCCCCACAGTCTGGGTCCTCATTTTACCCACCTCGGAAGGATGGAAGGCTGAGTCAACCTTGAGCCGGTGAGATTAGAACAGCCGACCTGCAGAACTGCAGTCAGCTGAAGTAGCCTGCAGTGCTGCATTTAACCACTGCGCCACCTCGGCTCTAATTGTAGCTCAGATGCTGAGCTTGTCAATCAGAAAGGTCAGCAGTTCGACGGTTCGAATCCCTAGCGCCACACCCAGCTTCTGCCAACCTAGCAGTTCAAAAGCATGTAAAAATGCAAGTAGAAAAATAGGAACCAACTTTGGTGGGAAGGTAACAGTGTTCCATCCGCCTTCTGCATTTAGTCATGCCGGCCACATGACCACGGAGACATCTTTGGACAGCGCTGGCTCCTCGGCTTTGAAACTGAGACGAGCACTGCCCCCTAGAGTCAGGAAGGGCTAGCACATATGTGCGAGGGGAACCTTTACCTATGCTGCCTTCAGTTATTTATAAAGTAATAAAGAGAGAATAAAAGTGTAATAAATAAATACCTAAACAAATAAATAATGCACAATGCCAGATATAACTACAAGACATAGATTTACACAACATGCTGGACCAAGATGAAATACAACTGGCTAACTTGTCGTTCAGCCCAGTCTTTAACTTTGCGTGTTGTGTGAACCAAGCCATCACTCAAACCCATTAAAGGTTTTGGCCGTAGCATAGCATATCATGGGGGGAGGGTGTATTTGTACTTGCCATTTGAATCGGAGTGTATAATAATGGACTTGAGAGCAGGCCTCCCCAGAGGAAGAAGCCTCTCTGTCCTTTGGCAGCATCCCTGTGAGTCTACGAGGTCGCTGATCACAGTAGGAGAGCAAGAAAAGAAGGAAGGGGAAAAGCCTTTGAAGGAAAGGCTGAGCAGGATTTTTGCTATTGGCCATCTTTAATTTGCCAGTCTTAATTTACTGTATGAGCCACCCAGAGGTCTGTTGCGTGGCTGGTTGGGAAAGCAACCAGAGGGAAGAAAAGAGGAAAGCTGTGTTTGTTTTAATCTTTTAATATTTCTTATTTCTGTAAGTTGCCCGGAGTCCTTCGGGATTGGGCGGCCCTATAAATTCAAGAAATAGAAATAGAAAAGGTGGGGGGGCTCCTTTGTGGAAAGCAGAGTCTCTTCTCACTGAGTAAAGAATGGAAGATCAGGATCTTAAGAGAATTCCCTTGCAGAAGCCAGCAT